>NC_092340.1:94122500-94722500 GCF_046630445.1 Rutidosis leptorrhynchoides | reverse complement strand
TTCCCTTATAATTTATGCGGATTATTCCTAAATTCCTAAAAACAGTTTGCACTTCTTCCATCACTGTAGGTATCATTCCACCTGATGCAATGCGATTGGTTGTGGGAGATGGGCGTATAATTCGGTTTTGACTTGATCCCTGGATTGGTAATGACACTTTGGCCAATCGATATAATCATTTGTTTCATTTAGAATCAACCAAAGAGGCTCTTGTTGCGGACAGATTCGATAATAATGAGTTGAACTGGGAATGGTGCCGTGATGATATAGGTAGTAGGAATGCTTCCCTACTCGATTCTTTGGTCTCGGAATTACAGGGTATGCATCTGGGGGATCGTACGTCTCGATTGTTGGCAATGGTTCTTGGACTCCAACAGATCATTTTCGGTGCAATCGATGCGTATTAACATTGATAAAATGATGTTACCATCAAATGGTCCAAGTACTATTTGGATAAAAGCGCTTAATGGTGTATCCTAGGGGATACACGCATAAAAACACCATTTTTGTACAGAAAAATGGATCAAGCAACACAAAACATAACGAAATTCGGCAGTTCTAAGTGTTCGCTGAGACGACCCGTCCCAATCCATAAGGATGAATACAATAACATATGGATACATTGCGAGGTAGTTGACCTCTATATGATACATTTTACAAACATTGCATTCGTTTTTAAAAGACAAACTTTCGTTACATCGAAAGTTGACGGCATGCATACCATTTCATAATACATCCAACTATAATTGATTTAATGATAATCTTGATGAACTCAATGACTCGAATGCAATGTCTTTCGAAATATGCCATGAATGACTCCAAGTAAAATCCTTAAAATGAGCTAATGCACAGCGAAAGATTTCTTTAATACCTGAGAATAAACATGCTTTAAAGTGTCAATCAAAATGTCAGTGAGTTCATTAGTTTATCGTAAATGAATCATTTCCATAATTTTAATAGACTACAAGGTTTCATTTAATCAATAATCATACACTCGCAAGTGTTTTAAAAATTCATTCATATGGATTAAACACCTGCTAACCGACATTAACAAAATGCATCTAGAATATCTCCAAACATATAAACATCGAAGTACTAAAGCAGTTCAAATTCTCTGACTGGGGCGTGTCAAAGCCCATAGATCTATCTTTAGGATTCGCGTCAATTGGTGGCAATTATAATAAACACCAATTCTTAGGCTACCAAGTTCAACAAGGGCGATATCTAGGGATGGCAATGGATCGGATATGGATCGGGTGAGGCCGTATCCATATCCATATCCAATTTTTTTTTTTACTTTTCATCCATCCATATCCATATCCGTTGGGTGAAGCGGGTTAATGGATAATTATCCATATCCGTTTAAATTTATTTTATTTTTAACAATTATAAGCGGTGGTTCGCTATATACGATCAAAAGTAATATTTTTAATAGTTTATGTGACCGAAAGTCACATTTTACTAATCTATATAACAAATATTCAATAGATAACCTATTAAACGTGTAAAGATATCGACATGTAAGTTGCTTACTTTTAGTTACATGGAATCACATTTGAACCACCAAAGTACGATAAATACATTTGATTATTTAAACAAAACAAAATATAAGAAAAAAGTTATATTTTTAGAAAAAATATAAAGAAAGATGAATATGAATATAATTAATGAAATATCACTACATAAATGATACAAATTTGAGTGATAAATTTATATATTTAGTTATTTTGGGTGAAAGCGGGTTCATCCATGGATGAAATTTTTTCATCCACATCCATATCCATATCCATTTAGATCGTCCATATCCACGAATAATCGGGTGGATCGGATGGATATCCACTGGATCGGGTATCCATTGCCATCCCTAGCGATATCCGGTATAACAATTCAACCACAGAATGTAGTTTCGGTTACTTATGTCTATTTCGTAAAACATTTATAAAAGCAGCGCATGTATTCTCAGTCCCAAAAATATATATTGCAAAAGCATTTAAAAAGGGAGCAAATGAAACTCACAATACAATATTTTGTAGTAAAAATATTCATACGATGATACTGAACAATGCAGGGTTGGCCTCAGATTCACGAACCTATATCAGTTATATATATTAACACATATAATTAACATGTAACAATAATCAAACCAGTTTATATATATATATATATCATTTATTTAGTTTAGTCATATATTTGTTATATTAAAAGTTATATATATTTATTTTGTATTTTAATATTTATACCTATAGTTATATTAATATATACATATATGTATATTGTAAATCAATAATTTGTTATATAAAAATAATACAAATTATGATAAAGATCATGATAATAATAATAATAATAATAATAATAATAATAATAATAATAATAATAATAATAATAATAATAATGAAAATACTTTTAATATTATTAATAAAGATAATACTACTAAAAATAAATAAAAAGTCATATGTTAATAATAATAATAATAATATTTGTGATAATAATAATGTTAATGTCATTAACAATAACAATAATATTATTATTATTTTTTTTATAATAATACTAATAATGAAAATAATAATAATAATAAGAATAATAAATAAACTACCTTAAAATCTTTTCCTAAAAACAAATGCCTCTGACCGGGCTCGAACCTGCGACCTCGCAATCACCAACAAACACCCTAACCAGCTAAACCATTCCATTTTTCGTCACTATCATTACCATAATCATCATCTCATCAACATCATAATGATACACCGTATAACATCATCGTACACAGAATATCATTATCATCACCTAGTAATCGCGTAACACTGTCATCACCATCTTCTTAAATTGTTTATTCATCACAAATCAAATCGTAACCATCCACTTATTACACCTCAATACTTCCGGCCCAATATGAAGTCAAAAAAAATATATATTATTATGGCCCAATTGTAAAAATGATGAGCCCGATGAGGAATTCTTCATAAGTCCACATATCAAAAGGGTTTTCGGTTATATGAGGAAACAAAAAGGAAAAGGTCCACGTCCTCCCACAACTGTCGGCCATGCATTCTTCAATCGTCCCACATGACTAATAATACAATGAGTATTATATTCAATACATCCCAATCAATAAAGCTTTAACTGTATCGGTTCTTGGATTCCATAGAAAACGAATTGGTACAACAGTAATTTGATAACACAACTAATCGAGCAGTTGGGCAGGATTTGAATAGAAACATAAATAAAATAAAGTGTAGTAGTTAAACGATGGTGTTGGTGGTAGTTTGCGGTTATAAAGATGGTGGTGTTTGGTGATAACTTGCGAACAACAAAACAAACAAAGAAATAAAAGTGCAGTAGTAGCAGCAAATAATTAATAGAAGGTTACATTGGTGTCGTTCAAAGAAGAAGAAACAGAAAAATAGAAGAATAGAAACAGTGGTTCACAAATGGGTTTCAATGGTGGTTGTAGGGTAGTTGCTGAGTTTTGATGATATCGAGCAGGAAAGAAGATAATCGTTTATATGATATATGATGATGAATAATGTAGGTGTTTAATGATTGTAGCTAAAAGATGTAGCAACTCGATGATGATGGGTTTGATTAATCACAAAAGAAGAATAGCAGTAACAGGAACCGTAGCAGGAACAATGGATTTAGGTGATGGTGTTCGATTTACAGAGAACAAGTAATCAGCATAGCAGCAACGATGATATGATGATTGTAGTTCTTTGATAGTTTTAAACAGAAAGAAATAATCAAACAGCAGTAGTAAAACATGCTAGGTTATTGTGGTGGTTGATATGATGTTAATCGAAGGGAAGGGATGATTGTTTGTTTAAGTTAAAAATAAGAAGATGTCATCAAACAAAAAGTGGGTTTGTGGTGTTCAATTGACCTTGTCTTCGTCGATAGTAATAAACAACAAAAAGGTTATGTTTTTGGTATTAGAAACCGTATAGGAATGGTAGTTGCAGTGGTAACAGTCATGGTGGTGATGGGTTAAGAGTAATGGTAGCATATAAGATGGTTTCGTGATAGTCTTCGATGGTGGTGGTTGGTGATTAGTGGTGGTTGTATCGAGTTGCAAAAACAGAAGCCATTATGGCAGTGAAAGGTGTTGAATCGATGGGATGATGTCGGGTGTTCGATGATGATGGGCCGACGGTAGTGATGGCTTTCGTGAGTTGAGTTAATATTACCCCTTTCAAATCGCTATTATCTTTAAAAGCTTTAATTCTTTTTACAACAAAGACTTTAAAGAGATGATCCAGGAAGCCTTTTTGGATATCATCACTTTGAAAACTTACAAAAGCTTCATATGTCCAACGATAGATATTGGAAGAAGAAGCCATTATCAAGTATAAGTTCTGATTAGTTGAGTTGTGTTGTTTGCATAGAAAGTGTAATGAGATTTTAGTGCCAGGAGAGTTTCTTGTAATTTGATAAGTTCATATGCATGTTTCCCTATTTATAATATAATATAAGAGAAAGAGTAACTAAGTGATCAATGGATACAGAAATCAAAACAGTTTAAAGTGGTTGTTGATTGTCGAATAGTAATTGAAAAAGATAACAAGTGGGTTTGTTATCTCTGGATGCATGCACATATTATGATATAATACTATAATAATTAATTAAAACAGATTCCATCTAATTAAAATTAAAAACGTGTTCTAACAGTATAGCAGTCTTTCTTTTGTTTCATTCTACCGACAGTTTTCACGGACTATAAATTCGTACCCCGTTGTTACTCAGTGGCGGATAAAAAATGTTCAGAAAAATCTCATATTTATAATTTAACTATATTTATTTATTTTGGTCATTATAGTATAAAATTCGATCATAAATTATTAAATAAAAATTACATTAATTATTTACTCCCAACCCCAAGTAAAATATAAAAATTTTTATAATTACACAAATAGTTCCTAATTATATTTTTAATAAGCCTATAGTTTATATAACTCATTTTCAGATCACCGTTTATTTTAAACTCATATAAGTTTGAATTTAACTTGTGTAATATCCATCGAATGACGATTGAGTGTTACTGCCGTTTACTAAATAGGTTCGAAATCACTAAATATATATTCTCATACATTATTTATATATATAGATATGTTGTAAATAACAATTATTATAATATCATATTTCATAACAACAACATTCAATATTTCAAATTATACTTACAGTTATTATTTATATATACACACATATCTATTTACAAATAGTGGTTCATGAATCGTCGGAAATGGTCGAAGGTCAATTGAATATATGAAACAGTTCAAAAATTTTGAGATTCAACATTACAGACTTTGCTTATCGTGTAGAAATCAAATAAGATTAAGTTTAAATTTGATCGAAAATTTCTGAGTCGTCACAGTACCTACCCGTTAAAGAAATTTCGTCCTGAAATTTGATCGAGGTTGTCATGGCTAACAATAAAAATGTTTTCATGACGAATATGAGTTGATAAATAGAGTTTTATCGTCATTGAGTAATACAGATAAAATAATTTGATTACTCGAATAGTACGAATGAAGCTATCACTAAATAATGAAATGAGAAAGACATGTTTCATCATAACTTTTTTCTAGTCATGGTTGAATTCTTGAATTCAAGGGATTTCAAAGAAAATCTTCGTTATATAAGATTTGATTCGTCAGTGATTAAGGAAATTAAGATCTCTTTAATTAAATGCGATCATCTGCCTTGATTACCCTGCCGGATATTTCCATTATAAATTTACCTTTTTCGTTTCATTAGTTTTCACCACTTCTATACCTTCTTTCTCAGTTCGTATGTCCAAAAGATTATAATAATGCTTAATCCGATTCTAATCTTTGTTCTTGTTCTGACTATCGTAATGATCGTTATTCTTTTCCAACTCCCACCGGAAGAATCTGTTTATTTCTACTATGCTCTAGGGATTATTGTATTTATAATCCTCCCGTGTCTTTATATTGCTATTCGTATTAATATCCACGGTTTGTAACCTCCGTGTTGCTATTGGTCTTTATATTTTCTCTTATATTTTGGAGCTCTTTGCCTTTTTATTCTCCTCTCGACCTCTAGTAAAGCAAGTAATGGTTCAAAATTCGTAGGTATAAAGTTTCGAATGACTATAATATTCTAAGCAGAGAGGAACTTATTAGCACGATTTGATTTGTCAAATTACCAGAATAATTGGGAAAGATAGAACTATCAGGAAGATATGTTCTCGATATGTTTGAAGATTAAGTAGAATATAAGAGTCGTGTAACATGGTACATGATGACGTTATAATCTGTGAATCATCACGTTCCACTAGAAACTCAGCATGACTTACTGTAATATAATCACGTTGATCAAGTGTCATTATATTATACTAAGTCATGCTTCAGTTCCCCAACACTACTTCAAAAACATTCAAATTTTAAATTCGAATTTTTCAGAATTTAGAAACTAAAATGATTTCCTTTCTGATGTAACACTGATATCGCGAAGAGATAAATGATTTCATATGAAAATATCTTCAGAAATATCGAGGATATTTATGATGATATTTTGGAATTTCTAAGATCGAAGGTTGATGAAGAAAGATTTTCCACAGGTTTTAACATGACTTTGGAGCAAGATATTTGCTGAAGATTTCATTGGATCCTAAATTACCTGGATTCTTTGAATATAGAGTTTGGTCCTTGTATTTGTCCTCGGTCTCCTTCAGGATTAGCTCAATCCGTTTTCCAGTACTAAATTTTCTATCAAGCGTTCCCAACCTTCCATTCTTTATTATCAAACTTTTGGCCGTTTAAACCATCTACAATTTTGCTGTTTCTCTGCATTTACTGCTACCATATCTGAATCATCGGTTATCAATCCGAGGTGGTTTCAAGAGTATCGTGTTTTTAGATGATTAAATGATGATGGTAATATGGTGGAATATAAAAGGTTCTCCGGTAACAATAAAAGAGCACGCATATATATCAAGATTATAATAAGGTTGTTTCGAATGAAAAGTCGAAGTTGACTTGTTGGAGCTGTGACAAAATTGGCTAATTTGGAAAGGAATTGCAAAGTTATTTTCGATAATAACAACGCCAAAGGAGCTAGAACAGATACGTGTTAAACGTTTACTCAGGTTCCGAGTGTTTTCAGATGCATAACTATATGCATCAATCTTTTCTTCCGTAGATGAAGTGCGGTTGGTTCATCCTCTCGATTGAGGTATTTTCAAGAATCATGAAAGGTTTGAACGCATATTGTAATCGTCAAGATACAAATGAGGTTTAAGATGAAATCAAATGGCAAACTTGAAGAATTGTTTAGTTTCTTATGTTATAATCAATATTTTAATTCATTTTTAATTGTCCAATGTTGGTAGTCCACAGTTAGTAATTCAATAATTCATATGCAGTTTAATATATAATATTCGAATTAATTAATACGTATCATGACCCATTGTATACATGTCTCAGACTCGATCACAACTCAAAGTATATATATTATTTTAGAATCAACCTCAACCCTGTACAACTAACTCGGTCATTACTGCATATAGAGTGTCTATGGTTATTCCAAAAAATATATATAGATGCGTCGATATGATATGTCAAAACCTTGTATACGTGTCCCGATATTTAAAGTGCGTAAAATAAATAACAAAAATTAAATGACGATAAATAAAATTACGAGAATTAAAATTGCGATAAATAAATTGCAATAAATAAATGTAATAAGGAATTAACAGTTAGCTAGGAACAGTTAGCTAGGATTTTGTTAGCATGAATTCTTAACAAAATTTCTCATAGTTAATTTGTTTGTTTCTAACAAATTTTATTTTATCAAATGTTTTCTTCATTATGCCACTTGTTGGATTCTGATAGATCAAAATCCAAATATGAAATTGAATGAAAATGGTTATTTTGCAGTGAACGGATACATATATCTGTGGTTGTAAATAGGATAGTAAATGACTGTTGAATTAGATTTGAAAGAATGTACCGTGTACTTATTAATGTGAACTCTAAATATTCCTCGGGTATTACCTACCCGTTAAAATATTTTCACCATTAACAGTTTGTACGAAAGAATTTTTAATTACAATCTTTTTGAAAATATATATACATATATATTTTCTTCAGATGTAATCATGGATTTAATGAGTCAATATGATATTAGACTCATTTGATTTACTGTTAGAACAAGGATATAAAATCTCTAAAACATTAGAGATTACATAATTGCCATGTCGAACGAAGATAATTGATGTACAACGATACGTAGTATGATGATTATAATCGAGGTACAGAATGAGATGTTGAGGCATGTGTTGTTGATGGTACGGGTTCTGTTACTGATGGTACTGTTGGTGCCGGTGATGTTGATGAAGCTGGTATGTTTTGCACCATATTTTCCAAGGCTACAACTCGGGCGCGAAGCTCGTTGACTTCTTCCATTATTCCGGGATGATTGTTGGTCGGAACGAGCAGATGAATAAGGTTTAGAATTGTGGGTAGAATATAATCATGACGAGCTACCCTGAAAATGAGGCTGAAAATGGTGTTTCGGATAGGTTCGCCGGTAAGTACTTCAGATTCTTCGCCAAGAGGTGAATTCGGTTGGTGGAAAGGATTGCCTTCTTCTCGTCTCCATTGATTTAGTCGACTACGAACCCATCAACAATTCATCCAGAATTGATGATGATTGATTTGTTGATCCATTCCGGTTATATTGCTTTCGGAGATCAAGTGTGTTTCCATATCGGAATAGCTGTCGGAATCCGAGGAATTCGAACTAGTTGAGGGATCTATCTCGTACGATCAAATGGAGGATTTTCGATATGAATTAGATTATAGGATGTAGATTAGTATCCACCAATACATAATTTTCATATGCATATATAATACTAAAATTCCATAAGTTACGGAGGAATCTACGGAAGCTGTCAGGCAAATTCTATAGTAACAGATACGCTAAGATATGAATTTTGTCTACACACTATCGATGCACTAACTGTAGTAAGATGTGTCTAGACTAAGAATGATAAGCAGGTAATTTCCGACAAGAAATGATAAGCAAAACTCTTGACATGCAGACACGGTCGAAGTCCAGACTCACTAATGCATCTTAACAACTATCAGTTAGACACACTAATACAAGACCTGGTTCGCTAAGACCACCGCTCTGATACCACATGAGATGACCCGTCCCAATCTATAAGGACGAATACAATAACATATGGATACATTGCGAGGTAGTTGACCTCTATATGATACATTTTACAAACATTGCATTCGTTTTTAAAATTCAAACTTTCGTTACATCGAAAGTTGACGGCATACATACCATTTCATAATATATCCAACTATAATTGACTTAATGATAATCTTGATGAACTCAATGACTCGAATGCAACGTCTTTCGAAATATGCCATGAATGACTCCAAGTAATATCCTTAAAATGAGCTAATGCACAGCGGAAGATTTCTTTAATACCTGAGAATAAACATGCTTTAAAGTGTCAACCAAAAGGTCGGTGAGTTCATTAGTTTATCGTAAATCAATCATTTCTATAATTTTAATAGACCACAAGGTTTCATTTAATTAATAATCATACACTCGCAAGTGTTTTAAAAATTCATTCATATGGATCGACACCTGCTAACCGACATTAACAAAATGCATCTAGAATATCTCCAAACATATAAACATCGAAGTACTAAAGCAGTTCAAATTCTCTTACTGGGGCGTGTCAAAGCCCAAAGATCTATCTTTAGGATTCGCGTCAATTGGTGGCAATTATAATAAACACCAATTCTTAGGCTATCAAGTTCAAAAAGGGCGATATCCGGTATAACAATTCAATCATAGAATATAGTTTCGATTACTTGTGTCTATTTCGTAAAACATTTATAAAAGCAGCGCATGTATTCTCAGTCCCAAAAATATATATTGCAAAAGCATTTAAAAAGGGAGCAAATGAAACTCACAATACAATATTTTGTAGTAAAAATATTCATACGACGATACTGAACAATGCAGGGTTGGCCTCAGATTCACGAACCTATATCAGTTATATATATTAACACATATAATTAACATGTAATAATAATCAAACCAGTTTATATATATCATTTATTTAGTTTAGTCATATATTTGTTATTTTAAAAGTTATATATATTTATTTTGTATTTCAATATTTATACCTATAGTTATATTAATATATACATATATGTATATTGTAAATCAATAATTTGTTATATAAAAATAATACAAATTATGATAAAGATCATGATAATTCTAATAATAATAATAATAATAATAATAATAATAATAATAATAATAATAATAATAATAATAATAGTAATAATAATAATAATAATAATAATAATAATAATAATAATAATAATAATAATAATAATAATAATAATAATAATAATAATGTTAATAAAAATGAAAATACTTTTAATATTAATAATAAAGATAATACTACTAAAAATAAATAAAAAGTCATATGTTAATAATAATAATAATAATATTTGTGATAATAATAATGTTAATGTCATTAACAATAATAATAATTTTTTTTATAATAATACTAATAATGAAAATAATAATAATAAGAATAATAAATAAACTACCGTAAAAGCTTTTCCTAAAAACAAATGCCTCTGACCGGGCTCGAACCCGCGACCTCTCAATCACCAACAAACACCCTAACCAGCTAAACCATTCCATTTTTCTTCACTATCATTACCATAATCATCATCTCATCAACATCATAATGATACACCGTATAACATCATCGTACACAGAATATCATTATCATCACCTAGTAATCGTGTAACACTGTCATCACCATCTTTTTAAATTGTTTATTCATCACAAATCAAATCGTAACAATCCACTTATTACAACTCAATACTTCCGGCCCAATATGAAGTCAAAAAAAAAAAAATATTACGGCCCAATTGTAAAATGATGAGCCCGATAAGGAATTCTTCATAAGTCCACATATCAAAAGGGTTTTTAGTTATATGAAGAAACAAAAAGCAAAAGGTCCACGTCCTCCCACAACTGTCGGCCATGCATTCTTCAATCGTCCCACATGACTAATAATACAATGAGTATTATATTCAATACATCCCAATCAATAAAGCTTTAACTGTATCAGTTCTTAGATTCCATTGAAAACGAATTAGTACAACAATAATTTGATAACACAACTAATCGAGCAGTTGGGCAGGCTTTAAATAGAAACATAAATAAAATAAAGTGTAGTAGTTAAACGATGGTGTTGGTGGTAGTTTGCGGTTATAAAGATGGTGGTGTTTGGTGATAATTTGCGAACAACAAAACAAACAAAGAAATAAAAGTGCAGTAGTAGTAACAAATAATTAATAGAAGGTTACATTGGTGTCTTTCAATGAAGAAGAAACAAAAAAAATAGAAGAATAGAAACAGTGGTTCACAAATGGGTTTCAATGGTGGTTGTAGGATAGTTGCTGATTTTTGATGATGTCGAGCAGGAAAGAAGATAATCGTTTATATGATATATGATGATGAATAATGGAGGTGTTTAATGATTGTAACTAAAAGATGTAGCAACTCGATGATGATGGGTTTGATTAATCACGAAAGAAGAATAGCAGTAACAGGAACCGTAGCAGGAACAATGGATTTAGGTGATGGTGCTCGATTTACAGAAAACAAGTAATCAGCATAGCAGCAACGATGATATGATGATTGTAGTTCTTTGATAGTTTTAAATAGAAAGAAATAATCAAGCAGCAGTAGTAAAACATGCTAGGTTATTGTGGTGGTTGATATGATGTTAATCGAAGGGAAGGGATGATTGTTTGTTCAAGTTTAAAATAAGAAGATGTCATCGAACAAAAAGTGGGTTTGTGGTGTTCAATTGACCTTGTCTTTGTCGATAGTAATAAACAACACAAAGGTTATGTTTTAGGTATTAGAAACCGTATAGGAATGGTAGTTGGAGTGGTAACAGTCATGGTGGTGATGGGTTAAGAGTGATGGTAGCATATAAGATGGTTTCGTGATAGTCTTCGATGGTGGTGGTTGGTGATTAGTAGTGGTTGTATCGAGTTGCAAAAACAGAAGCCATTATGGCGGTGAAAGGTGTTGAATCGATGGGATGATGTCGGGTGTTCGATGATGATGGGCCGACGGTAGTGATGGCTTTCGTGAGTTGAGTTGATATTACCCCTTTCAAATCGCTATTATCTTTAAAAGCTTTAATTCTTTTTACAACAAAGACTTTAAAGAGATGATCCAGGAAGCCTTTTTGGATATCATCACTTTGAAAACTTACAAAAGCTTCATATGTCCAACGATAGATATTGGAAGAAGAATCCATTATCAAGTATAAGTTCTGATTAGTTGAGTTGTGTTGTTTGCACAGAAAGTGTAATGAGATTTTAGTGCCAGGAGAGTTTCTTGTAATTTGATAAGTTCATATGCATGTTTCCATATTTATAATATAATATAAGAGAAAGAGTAACTAAGTGATCAATGGATACAGAAATCAAAACAGTTTAAAGTGGTTGTTGATTGTCGAATAGTAATTGAAAAAGATAACAAGTGGGTTTGTTATCTCTGGATGCATGCACATATTATGATATAATACTATAATAATTAATTAAAACAGATTCCATCTAATTAAAATTAAAAACGTGTTCTAACAGTATAGCAGTCTTTCTTTTGTTTCATTCTACTGATAGTTTTCACGGACTATAAATTCGTACCCCGTTGTTACTCAGTGGCGGATAAAAAGTGTTCAGAAAAATCTGATATTTATAATTTAACTATATTTATTTATTTTGGCCATTATAGTATAAAATTCGATCATAAATTATTAAATAAAAATTACATTAATTATTTACTCGCAACCCCAAGTAAAATATAAAATTTTTTATAATTACACAAATAGTTCCTAATTATATTTTTAATAAGCCTATAGTTTATATAACTCATTTTTAGATCACCGTTTATTTTAAACTCATATAAGTTTGAATTTAACTTGTGTAATATTCATCGAATGACGATTGAGTGTTACTGCCGTTTACTAAATAGGTTCGAAATCACTAAATATATATTCTCATACATTATTTATATATATAGATATGTTGTAAATAACAATTATTATAATATCATATTTCATAACAACCACATTCAATATTTCAAATTATACTTACTGTTATTATTTATATATACATAAATATCTATTTACAAATAGTGGTTCGTGAATCGTCGGGAATGGTCGAAGGTCAATTGAATATATGAAACAGTTCAAAAATTTTGAGATTTAACATTACAGACTTTGCTTATCGTGTCGAAATCAAATAAGATTAAGTTTAAATTTGATCGAAAATTTCCGGGTCATCACATTCGCCGTCCAGCGTTCAGCAGGCCGCCCAGCGTCAAGCGTAAGCCCGGTAGGCAGCTTCTATGCATAAGCCCTTTAACTCAGCGCGTGAATGGTACGCAGCCACGTCAGCACACGCCACCGACATTCCGGATAATTCACGTAATAGAACCATTCAGTGATTGACACGTGTATCCCGTGAATTTTGGACATTCTACGCCTATAAATAGACCTCCTGGGTCACCACATTTCTCATCATTATGATCTGAACTTCAGTCAGAGAGAAGTACACTTTCTCTCTCACACAGTTCTTTCTCACTCTAAACATACACTAGCCGCTTAGCAGCAATACGCTATACGGATCAATTTCAGATTGATCCTCAGATTGATTGAGGCCACCACACGGATCATCCATCCGTGTTCCGGGTCTGCAGAGATAATTTCTCGAGGGCAAACAACAATCAACATTATACGCCATACTCTGAGCAGCTATTGTCTTGTACTGGTACCTTACAGCCGCTATACAGAAAATCATACCAACAAATGGCGCCACCCGTTTTAAAGACCAGCAAAAACACCAAGAGCACGAAGGCACCCGAAACAACCTCATTAAAAACAACACTTGAACCAGTTGATGAAAACATCATTGAAAATATACCAGTAGATCAGTTAACTCTGGAAGAGACTTCAATTGAGGAAGATGATCATTTGCACACTGGTACAGTAGATGATCAAGTTCATGAAACCATACCGCGATTGAGGAAACCATTAATGGGAAGTTCTAGTGCAGGCATGTGGAAAGCCAGGTGAGGAACACATAATATTTCTTTTAAGAAGACATCTAATGTGAATCTTAAGCATAACAGCTGTTGGTACGATTTTTCGTATAGCGACTGTAAGGTACCAGTACAAGACAATAGTTGCTCAGCGTATGGCGTATAATGTTAATTGTTGTTTGCCCTCGAGAAATTATCTCTGCAGACCCGGAACATGGATGGATGATCCGTGGGGTGGCCTCAATCAATCTGAGGATCAATCTGAAATTGATCCGTATAGCGTATTGCTGCTAAGCGGCTAGTGTATGTTTAGAGTGAGAAAGAACTGTGTGAGAGAGAAAGTGTACTTCTCTCTGACTGAAGTTCAGATCAGAATGATGTGAAATTTGGTGACCCAGGGGGTCTATTTATAGGCGTAGAATGTCCGAAATTCACGGGATACGCGTGTCAATCACTGAATGGTTCTGTTATGTGAAGTATCCGGAATGTCGGTGGCGTGTGCTGACGTGGCTGCGTGCCGTTCATGCACTGAGTTAAAAGGCTTATGCATAGAAGCTGCCTGCAGGGCTTACGCTTGACGCTGGGCGGCCTGCTATACGCTGGGCGCCGAATACTGAAGACTGCCGAATATCGTTATATTTTATGTTGCTAGATCCATTTTTCTGTATAAAAATGGTGTTTTTATGCGTGTATCCTCTAGGATACACCATTAAGTCCCCCCAGTTTAATGTCTTTATTTTTGCAAAAAATAAAGTCATTAAACTAAAAAATAAGTAATGCCTTTTTCCTCGGGAAAGAACCTGCTTTAGCCGAACTTTTTCCTGCCATGTCAGTTACTTTTTGATCATTTTCTGCAAAAAGTGTCCTTTTTTTTATTTTGAATTGTATTTTCCAATATTTTCTTTTCCTGCATATTTACTCAGTTAACACGTGGCACCATGTCATCCACACGATTAACATATTCATCTTCCACTTCGCTATTTATTACCCAATTTTTATTGCATCCTATTTACTTCGAGCTAAATTTATTTCCTTCATCTACCTTAAACTTCTGTCAAAAATTCCTTTCTTAACTACCCAATCAATGGCTATTTTTAATGTTGAAGATATTCCAAGCAGGATTTCATCACTTTATCTTGATGGCATAAGGATTGCATTCCCCAAATTTTTTGGGGCCGATGCTGTTATTCCAGGTCCACATGATCGTGCCTCTCATCCTCCTTCTGGAAAGGTTGCCATTTACGGTCGTGCTCTATATTTTTCTCATCTGCGTATTCCTTTTACAAAATTCTTCTTAAACGTCTGTTGCTTCTATGGTGTTAGTGTTGGGAAATTTGAGCCTATGTCCATTCGTAAAATCATGCTGTTTGAGATGTACTGTATGGCCCGAAATATAACACCATCTGTACGCCTTTTCTCTTATCTTGCGACTATAAAATCATTTGATAAAGGATGGTTTTGTCTTACTCTGGACGGGTTTTTTCTTAATTCTGGTGATACCAATGAAAACTGGCAGAGTGCTTTTTTCTTTATTAATAGCAAAGTGGTTCCCAAAGAGTGCTTGAAAGCTCGTTACTGGCGCACAACACTTGATCCTCCGAAAGTTATTCATCCTAGGATAACTCCTGATGAGCGAAAACTGTTAAATTCAATTAAAAAAGAAAAGATTCCAAACCGACAATATCCAGAACATATGATCTCGTTATGCTCCCTTAATGCTGAGTGGGATACAGAAACTCGTGGCTGTGCCATTATTATGTTGAAAAACAAAGGTATATTCTGATTAATATTTGGTTATCGAATGTTATTATCTGTATAATAATTACTGTATGCTTGTGTTTGTAGTGATTACTCCACTCGCCGCCTTGCGTTATACCAGATTTAATGAACTACAATTTGTATCTAAAAAATTGGTTGATGAGACGCTTGAGAATAGTCTGTGCGAAAATGAGCTTGAGGATGATGAGGATGCTCCTTTAAGTCTAGCAAATTCGAAGAAACGTCGTGCTGCTGGTAACCTCTCTTTTGAATCAATAGTAGAAGAAAAACTTTATTGCTTTTTCCATATGCCCAGCAATGGTGGTTATTATAATGTTGATCCTGATAAATACCCAATATTGAATTGTGAGTCTTCTTTTGTGGATTGGAAAAACTTCTTGAATAACAACTGTTATTTTAATTCAGCCATGGCAGCGGAAAAAGAAGCAAAGAGGAAGCTTGCTCTTCCGCCTCCCGCTCAGCGTAGCAAAATAGGGGAAAGCAGTTCACAAATTAGCATTCCTAATTTAGATACTGCTGGCTTAACAACTCTCTTAGCTGGTCCTCCTGGTAATTATGAGGATTTTATGAAGTATCTTGAAGCGATGATGTCGCCTTCACTTATTAAATTCTTTGAGAGTTTATCTGATGGTGACACCCGAAAATGTCAAGCACAAGGCATTATCTGGAATATTGCATCTGAATTCAATAATATGAGGCGTTTAGAGCATTCTGACCAAGTGCATCGTGATAAGTCTGAAAAAATTGAGAAAAACACAGAGGCTTTGAAAGCTGCAAAGCTTGAGTTAGATGCTGCTATTGCTGAAAAAGAATGCTGATGAGGCTCATTATGTTGAATTGGCTACAAAAGAAAAATGGTATCTTCACAAGATTGGAACATTAACTCAATCTGAAACATCTTTAAGAGATCAATTGGAATTAAGCCAGAGCGAGACCAGACGCCTTATTGAAGGTGTTCCAAAGATTGTGAAGAGTGCTTTTACTTCTGATAAGCTAACTAATCCGTTCAACGAATTTATAACTGTTGCGCTGGATGCTGACCGGATACGGTTTCTTGAGAGGTTGAAAAATGATATACCTGACTTTCCAAAGTCTTTGCCTGAGTCTCTTATATCTCAGTTGAAACCAGATGCAGAAGACAAACTTAAAGTGCTTGGTGATGAAATAGAGCATCTGTCTTTTCCTGAATTAGAAAATTTGTGTAATAATGCTGCTACATCGGTAGACGATGTTCTAAATTTGAAGTTGTAATCTGTATTGCTTGTGTTATCTGTTGATTATGTAATGTATATAAATGTTTTTTACTTTGTTGATAATTTTACCAAAGCTTTATATGTTTGATTTGAACAATCAAAATTATGACTAGTCATATACTGTTTGTATAATTTTTACGTCATGACGGTCGTAGACACATTCTATTGCCTAGATGCTCAGCAGATTTTTACGTTATCCGCTGCCATTTCAATATTTTTTTTGTGATTGAACTTCTGCCACCGAGGAAAAAACTTCTCTTTTGCGGGCAGGGATGACACACAGCTTTGTGACATCTGATTAAAATCCTTGGCCGAATAAAAATTATGAATAATATGCCATAAGAAATTTTTCTGAATTCTTATTTCTTTAAAGAAATTTTTACATTTATGATTGCATCTCATGCTTTAAATAGTTGATCAAGCTATTCGAACATGCAATACTACGCATAAAATTTCTTTAAGCTCATTGCATTCCATGTTCGTGGAATTTCTTCGCCGAAAGGCGCTGAGAGGGTATACGACCCATTAGGATGTGCCTTTAAAACTTTATATGGGCCTTCCCAGCGTGGTCCTAACTTCCCTTGTTTTTCCTTCCTACTTGCCTCATTATCTCTTAACACTAAATCTCCTTCCTTGGATTGCACATATCTGACTCGCTTATTATAATATTTTGCCATTTTCTGTTTTGCATCCGCTTGACGGATGGCGGCCATGATTCGCCTTTCTTCCAATAAATTCAAGTTTTCACGTAAGATGGATGAATTATTTTCAATATCGAATGCCAAAATCCTTTGTGTTGGAACACGGATTTCAGCTGGTATCACTGCCTCTGTTCCATATACCAAACTGAATGGTGTTTCACCCGTGCTCCGTTTTGGCGTTGTGTTGTGAGCCCACAATACATATGGCACTTCATCCACCCACTTAGTATGACTCAAACCCAACCTAGCCTTTATGTCGGCTACAATTTCTTTGTTTGTTACTTCAACTTGCCCATTGGCTTGTGGGTGAGCAACTGAGGTAAATGTTTGTTTGATGTTTAGCTCTTCACACCAACTTCTGAAGGGGTTATCTGCAAACTGTTTACCGTTGTCCTTGACAATTTCATTTGGTAATCCATATCTGCACACAATGTCGTTTCACACAAATTTCTTTATATTTTCACGGGTTATTTTTGCCAATACCTTCGCTTCAACCCACTTACTGAAGAAATCAATTGCAACAACTAAGAACTTTGCATTTCCCACACTTCTTGGAAATGGGCCTACTATGTCAATTGCCCATTTACAAAATGGCCATGCCGATGATACTGAGATTAAATCGTATTTGGGTAAACGCTGTACGGTTCCGTGCCGCTGACAGGCATCACATGTCTTGATTACTTCTGATGTATCTTTGTAAATTGACTGCCAATAATATCCTTGTCGCATAATCCGTCCAACCACATTCTATAACCAGAATGTTGTGCACATAATCCTCCATGCATTTCTTTTACTACATCGATTGCTTGCTGTGGTGTTAAACACCTTAAATTTGGACCGCTGAAGGATTTTCTATAAAGCACTCCATTTTCTAGGACATAAAGTGGGGCACTAACTCTTATCCGTCTTGCTTCCAAGGCATCTGTTGGCAGTGTTCCGCCCTGCAAATATTTCACATAGGGGGTTATCCAACATGGTTCTCCCTCTTCAACTGTTGCTACCACTACTTTTTCATCAACCAATTTATCTTTTAAGACCTCCACTAAAACCTTCTTATGCAAATGATCAAATGTTAATGTTGCTAATTTGCTCAAAACATCTGCTTTTTAGTTTTTATTTCTGGGTATCTGCACAACTTCCAAGTTCTCAAAATTTTTTGAGATTTTTTCAACCAACTGCAAATACTATTTCATAGAGACATCTTTGGCTTCAAACCCTCCATTAACCTGCTGTGCTACAATTTGAGAATCTACATATGCATGCAAATGTTTTATTCCCATTTCAGACACTATGCGAAGACCGGAGAGCAATGCTTCATCCTCTGCTTCATTGTTAGATGCATAAAAACAAAACCTCAATGCATATATATGCTCTTCGCCTTCTGGGCTGGTAAGTACTAACCCTGCACCAACACCTTCCTCACTTGATGCACCATCAGTGTGCAATTCCCAAACATTATTGTTGGCTTTAACTTTTTGCAGATGATCGACTTTTTCTGTTGTTTCTAATAAAAAATCTGCCAAAATTTGACCTTTAACTGCATGTCGAGGTGAGAAATTTATTTCATATTCTCCTAATTCAATTGCCCATTTTGCTAGTCGTCCTGATGACTCTGGATTTCTCAAAATATGTTTTATCGGCTGGTCTGTCATTACCAGGATTGAATGTGCCTGAAAAAAACGTCTAAGTCGTCTAGCTGTGTGTGTTAAAGCATACACCAATTTTTTGATTGGTGGATAGTTAACTTCACTTTGCTGCAATATTTTACTGACAAAATATATAGGCATTTGTACTCCCTTCCGTTCTATGATTAAAACTGAACTAATGGCCTCTGCGGAAGCAGCTAAATACAAAATTAACGTTTCTCCTTCTATTGGTGTAGTTAAAGTAGGTAATTCTTTTAAGAGCCGCTTAATGTCTTGAAAAGCTTTTTCTGCGTCTTCTGTCCACTTAAAATCTTTTTTATTCAAACAACTCTTTAAAACCTTCATAAATGGTAGTGATCGATCTGCTGCTCTTGATAAAAACCTTGTCAAAGCTGCCAATCTTCCATTTAAGCTTTGAACTTTTTTCTTTGTTTTAGGAGATACCATATCTTCAATTGCTTGAATCTTTTTCGGGTTAGCCTTAATTCCTCTTTCTGTAAAAATATATCCTAAAAATTTGCCTTCTTCTACACCGAAAGTGCATTTTTTAGTATTTAGTTTCATGTTAACTCTTTTTAATGATTCGAATGTTTCAAGAGTATCTCTGATCATGATGCCTTCTGTATGACTCTTGACAACAATATCATCAACATAGGCTTCAATATTTCTGCCTATTTGATTTTTAAACGCTTTATCAATCACACGTTGATAAGTTGCTCCTACATTCTTTAATCCAAAAGGCATCATGATGTAACAAAAAATTCCATCTGCTGTGTGGAATGCTGTTTTATCTTGATCTCGAATTGCCATGGGGATTTGATGGTATCCCTTGAATGCATCCAAAAAAGATTTAAACTGATATCCACTTACAGACTCCACTTTCCAATCGATTTCTGGTAAAGGATAATTGTCCTTTGGACATGCTTTATTTAGATCTGTGAAGTCTACACACATCCTCCATGAATTATCTGGATTTCTTACCATAACCGGGTTTGCTACCCATGTCTGGTATTTTACTTCCCTCAATATTCTAGCATCCACCAATTTTTTAACTTCTTCTCTGAGAAATTTTGTTCGATCTGGAGCCATGCCTCTTTTCTTTTGACACACTGGTGGAATATTAGGATTCACACCAAGATTATGTTCAGCTACATGACGTGGTACTCCAGTCATATCAGAATCTTGCCATGCAAAAAACATCCAAATTTGTTGCTAAGATTTTGTAAAGTTTTTCTTTTGTTTCTTTTGCTATTGTGTTTCCAATGGTAATTATCTGATCTGGAAATTCTGGATTTGGTGACACTGAACCATCTTCATGAACAATTGGAGCTGTTCTGTTTATTTGCACACATTCTACTACTCTTCTCTGTTCAGCGTATAGTGTGGCAATACCAGCTGGTGTAGGAAATTTCATCATGCCATGGACCGTTGGTGTTATAGCTCCAAATGTCATCATAGCTGATCGACCTAGAATGACATTATATTGTGAGTTTTCTTTAACAACTAAAAACTCGATATTATCAGTTCGTTTGAATGGTGTTTTTCCCAAGACTACTTCCAACATTATGCTTCCTTATGACCTTGATGGATGATTAGCAAAACTTGCTAAGGGAACAAATGTGTCTTTCAACTGCTCCTTAACTCTTTCTGGTAATTGCACAAAACAATGCTCATACATGATATCTGCTCCTGCTCCTGTATCAGTATATATTCTGCCAACAACACAGTTTGCTATTCGAGCTTCAATGACTACAGGAGCATCAGATGGATTAGTATTAAACATGGAAGGAAAAGCAATCAATTCCTGCTTCCAATCTTCTAAGACTTCTGCCTTTCTCTGTTGTCCAGCTTGCCATGAATGTATCATGTTTGCTTCAATAGGTGCTATCTGAAGATTACGCCTTTTGGTGCTCTTGAAAGTTGAGTGATCCTTTAAAACCGGTGGCGCCATTTGTTGGTACAATTTTCCGTATAACGGCTGTAAGGTACCAGTATAAGACAATAGCTGCTCAGCGTATGGCGTATAATGTTGATTGTTGCTTGCCCTCGAGAAATTATCTCTGCAGACCCGAAACACGGATGGATGATCCGTAGGGTGGCCTCAATCAATCTGAAGATCAATCTGAAATTGATCCGTATATCGTATTGCTGCTAAGCGGCTAGTATATGTTTAGAGTGAGAAAGAACTGTGTGAGAGAGAAAGTGTAATTCTCTCTGACTGAAGTTCAGATCAGAATGATGTGAAATGTGGTGACCCAGGGGGTCTATTTATAGGCGTAGAATGTCCGAAATTCACGGGATACACGTGTCAATCACTGAATGGTTCTGTTACGTGAAGTATCCGGAATGTCGGTGGCGTGTGCTAACGTGGCTGCGTGCCATTCACGCACTGAGTTAAAGGGATTATGCATAGAAGCTTCCTGCAGGGCTTACGCTTAACGCTGGGCGGCCTGCTATACGCTGGGCGGCGAATACTGAAGACTGCCGAATATCGTTATGTTTTATGTTGCTAGATCCATTTTTTTGTATAAAAATGGTGTTTTTATGCGTGTATCCTCTAGGATACACCATTAACAGCAAAGGCAAATCAATTTCCAAATCACAATTGTTCAAGCTATTCAATCAGTTGAATATTTTAGTTGATGATACTGAGAATCAACACAGTGATGAAAGGTTTTCTAGAAGACGATTGGAATTTTGAAGAAGAAGATGAGCAGTTCTTTATGACTGAGGAAATGGCAGGAAAGTTATTGGATGGAATTTTGACTAAAACAGCACCATCACGATTTAAGCAGAAATTAGCACAACCAGCCATCCGTGCAACAGCTGTGGATAATTTGTTGGCTTTGATTACTGGAGATGAAGCTATCAAACCGCCAGCAATGGAAGAGTCAACACAGTGTTTTATCCCTCGAATTGCAGATTATCCATTACCAAGAAATTTAGGAATTCCATCAATCGGTGTTTATGATGGCACAACAGATCCAGAAGACTTCCTCACCATGTTTGAAGGTGTTATGAGGTTACAGCATTTGGAAGATGAAACTGCATGCCATATGTTTCCAATGGTACTGTAGAAAATGGCAAGGGAGTGGTTTGCTAGTTTACTACCAAGGAGTATTACCAGTTTTCTTGATCTAAGGGCGAAATTCGTGATGCATTATCAAAGTTTGTGTTAGGACCCCGAAGTTGTATAGTGTTAATGTGAATTAAGCTTAAATGAAGGTTCCTTAGAAGAGGGCTATATAAGGAACCTATGTAGTCCTAATTAGATAGCCATTGCATTGTAACTGAGTTCTAGAAGCTGTGAAATTTAATTTGTACCGATTCTCTCTCATACCGAGTCTTCTTCCTATATACCGAATCTCACTATATCTTATCTTTTCTCTCAATTTCAACATGATCTGACCTATCATTTGGTATCAGAGCCTCCAGGAAGTGATTCTACATCACTATATCGATCCAGAGATTGTAGATTACAGAATCTGGATACTCTCGGTAGAATGAATCAGATTCGGTACTATCGAATTTGATAATCTGACGTTCAGATTCTTGTGATAAGTTCAGCGAAGGTGTATTAGGTCTATTAGAAAGAGTTTCGATCATCATTACAGCTTTTTAACTTCAATTATGGAGAATCAAGTTGATTTTTAGAGTTTGTGGCTAAAACTCTCGGTATTGCTTAATTCAAGATTGATTCTGGTGTTTTGTGAAGATTTAAAGATTCAGTTGTGTTCGTGAGGTGTTAAATCACATTTCTGTCGGTTCAATTTCTCCAATTCTTCAAGTTTTGAAGATTTGATCAACACTCGGTATCGTAACTGTCATACCGAATCTGCTTCAATACTCGAAATTCATCATAAGTGTTGCAGATTGTGGTGTGTTTGTGATTCTATCACATTCGGTTTGTTCATACGCAGCTAATTGGTGTGGTTTGAGAAAGGATTCTATTATATTTCTAAGTTTTAGACTTAGACTCGGTATTGTCAACTGCTACAGTTGACATTCGGTATCCTGAATCTTCGGTATCATTGATATTCTGTTTGTTACTAACTTGTTTTCTTGTGCAGCAAGGTTACCGAATCTAATTCAAGGGAATTGGATTGAATTTACACATAATATTTTACAGAATTTGACTATCGAGTCATTTACCGAATCAGAATCTCGGTTTCACTTAATTCTTTGGTTTTAAGTATTCTGAGGCTTCAAGTTGTGTGGTTACCGAATCCATACCGAATTTGGGTGTGTTACTTGTGATTCTTATCAGTTTCTGATACAGAATCTGGTATACCGAATTGTTACCGAATCTGCTACAGTACCGAACCACTTACCGAATCTGCTACTGTACCAAATCTTTACCAAATCTGACATTCTTGTTAGATTTTATACTGAACCCTGATCATATACTGTGTTTAATACCGAATCTATACCGAATCTACCTCAATTTAAGATGTCTACTCAAGATACTCTTATCATTGGATCAGATTCCCGACCTCCAGTGTTGTTTAATGGCAAGTACACTCAGTGGCTTCATCGTATTACTCAGTACATAGACTATAAGGGTGAGAAAGCTAAACATATTTGGGCTTCTCTGAGAGATGGTCCAGTTGTTGATTTTCATCCGGATACTGGTATGCCAATTTCAGTCTATGAACTTTCTGGTGATAAACGTGAAAGAGCTCAGGGTGACATAGAGGCTAAGAATATTGTCATGCAAGCTATCCCATATGAGCTATTTGAAAATGTTGATAGCAACACTACTGCAAAAGATATATGGGATGAGATCAAACGACAACAAGAAGGTTATGACATGTCAGACGTTACTAAATTGAATAAGGCTCTGGGATTGTATGAAGATTTCAAGCAGGAACCAGAAGAACTACTCAAGGATACCTACCGTCGTTTCAATGGTGTTCTCAATGAGTTGAAAAGGTGTAAGATTGTAAAAGTACATGCTGAAGTCAACATGAAATTCCTCAAAAAGCTCAATGCTGATTGGCTTCCTTATGGAACCATTGTTCGATCTACCAAAGAGATTGACAAGTTAACTATTCATGAGCTTGTTGGAGTTCTTATGCATTACCAACCTGAAGTGTCTAAACTTCAAGAAGGAAGGAAAGAGTCATCTCCAAGTGATCCTCTTGCTCTAATTGTCAAAAAGAAGAGCAAATCATTTTCCAAAAGCTTGTCCAAGAAAGTGCTTGTTGAAGAATCAACTGATGCTGAAGAGTTGAATCTTTCTGATGTTGATGATTCACACCTTGAATTAGTCAAGATGGCAGCCATGTTCACAAACGCTTTGAACAAACACAAATTTAAAGGCAAATCAAGCAATCAACGCAAACACTCATCATCTTCCTCGTACTACAAGAAAGCTGATCAATCCAAACAATAACGTGCTGATGATTCCAAGAAGGAAGATTCAATCTGTTTCAATTGTGGCAAAACTGGCCATTACTCTCGTGAGTGCAAGATGCCTAAGAAGAAGGACGCAGCTTACTACAAGAAGAAAATGTTGATGGCTAAGATTGTGGAAACTGGGGGAGAGCTGAAACCGGTTGATGATACTTGGTTTAACTGGACTGATGATTCAGACTCAGAGGTGGAACATGCAAATGTTTGCAAGGTGACTAAGCTCATCAAAGCTAAGGAAGCATTGGAGAATTCTGACTCAACATCTGACGATGATGAGGTACAATCAACTGAAATCTCACCTGATTTTATAAAAATGCAAAATGACTTGATGAAAAATCTGATCTCAATGTCAAAAGAAGTCAAAGGCTTAAAATCTGAAAACAAGGTTTTAAAAGATAAAATAAACTTTCTGAGACCAAACCATCTTCATCCAAATTAAAATCGAAATTGCAAAAGTTGACCGTCCAACTCAGCTCCTCGGAATCTGAGTTGGAAGATCTTAAAAAGACAATTCATCCGATTAAAGTTGAACGAACTGATTATCGTTTAAAATCTGAACGACTTGCAGAAAAAGTTCAATTCTTAGAAAAATATCTTTCTGATTTAAAAAACCAACATAAACCCACACTTTCAAAGCTAAATAAGAAAATTATTCATTTGGAAAACGCAATAATTGAAAAAGACACTGAAATCTCTTCATTGTCAAAAGAGTCTGTTCTAATGAAAGCTCAACTTGCTCGATATGAGGAAAAACTCTATCGAACAGAGCAATCCAAAGCTATCATGGATATGGAACTTTCAAAACAAATGATTTTCATGAATAGACCAAAAACGATTCATGGTGAAAAGTGGGGGTTGGGTTTTGAAGATCCTAAGATCTTAGATGGAGCTTCCAAAAAGATTCCAGGATTATATCATTCTGATTACTTTCAAGATGGTTTACCACCGCATTTTGTGCATTCTTCTGATGCTGATTTTGATGATATTATTGTTAATCGCAAATCTAAAAAATACCATCAAATTAGCTTAATGTATGAGAAAATTAATGCAAAAATGGGTAAATCAAATCCTTCTTTCTTGAAGGAACTTGTTGAAACTGAAAAGAATGTGGAATGTGCTAATTATGTGCCGACACGTAGATTGGTTTACATACCTACACTCATGTTAGAAAAATATATTTTAATGCTTGAGAATGACGTGTTTAACAAACATAGTTCTAGCATTGTTAACATAGATGAGGTGTTTGATGAACCAGCTTTTGATGTGAAACCAGTTCTACCTGCTTTACCTGCATGTTCTGATAATGTTTTCTGTGAAGACCTAGCACATGAACTAACTGTTTTCTTTGAGACAAAATCTCTAGGTCAAAATTCTTTAGATGAAAAAGCAGAATCTCATACTGAACCGATCACTGAACTTTGATAGATTTTGAAAGTCAACTTGATCCTTTGCACGATTATTATTTGCATTTACCTGCTGTATGGAATTTGAATCGTATAGTAGCTCAACTAGAAAAGGAGAATATTAACTTGCAACTTAAGTGCCAATCATTAGAACAAATGCTTGCTCTGTGTGATAAATTGCCTTCACTGCCTAAGTAAGAATGTTCCTATGCTTTTAAGGAGGGTGAAGTGATAGTTTCTGCTGAAGAATTATGTCTTGAGATTAAAAGCTTAAAACAAAAGATAATTCAACTTAAACAGGCTAACACACTTAAGCAATCGTCTAATGTTGAAACCAATGTGCTTGAATGTATTGGTGGGATTACTAAGAAGGGAAAGGGAATATCAACATCTAAGGATGTAAAACCCATTACTATTCTTAAAAATCCTTTTCGTTCTCAATTTGGTAATCGTGGTTCAAAAGTTGTTTCTACAACTCAATTTGTTGTCACAAAGGTTCATTCTCCCGATGGTTCTGTGTCAACTGAAAAGATTCCTATGATTCCAATGAAAAATACTTCAAAAGCGAGTCTTTTAACGATATCAGTTAAGTCCACACAACACACAAGTCCTAAACCTGATTTAAGTGAGTTTGATGCAAAAGAACGTAAAATCAAATTGGAAATTTTGCAAAATCAATCATCTCATGTGTCAACTGAAGAGTTTAGACGTCTAACTAACAAAGGTGTTTCTCGTGTCACACAGGTCATAATCTAAACTTGAATTACAAATCTGTATGGTTCCTAAGTCCACGACTAAGAAAGTAGCAACCAAACCAACGCAATCTGCTAGTCGGCCTAGGAAATCATCTCATGTTTTTCAATTTTCGTCTGTGAACAAAACATCTACTTGGAATAAGTTGTGTGTTAAGACTTCTGATAACGATGTAAAACTTGATATTACGTATGATGCTTCATGTAATGTGGTTTTAAATGATGCTTTATTGTCTAAACTGCATGATGCTTTACGTGATTATCTTGTCGTTGATCCAAAGTTTATTGTTGGTACTAACCGTAGAGGAACCAAGAAACTTTGGGTACCTAAACTCTAGGAAATTCACATTTGCAGGGTTTCGACGTCTGTGTTTGGTATATTGATTCCGGTTGTTCTCGACACATGACGGGCGATAAATCCTTACTTGTCAACGTCATTGACAAATTCCTAGGAACGGTTACTTTTGGAAATGATGAAATTGCAGCGATAACGGGTTACGGAGATTTTGAGAAAAATGGCATGACAATCAAACGGGTTTCATATGTTGAAGGTTTGGGGTGCAGTTTATTTAGTGTAAGTCAATTCTGCGATGGAGATCTTAAAGTTCTGTTTGAACGTCGACAATGCTCGGTGCAATCCACTGAAGGAAATGATCTTCTTATTGGTAAACGTTGTGCTTCACTATACACTATTGACCTCCATGATGCACCTTCACATACAACCATGTGTTTAGCCACTCGTTCTACCAAAGAAAATTCATGGTTATGGCATCATCGGATGTCACACCTGAATTACAAGGGTATCAATCGACTAGTCTCTAAAGACTTAGTTGATGGTATTCCTACCTTTCACTATGATAAGCATCATGTGTTTCCATCATGTGCGATGGGTAAGCTGAAACGGACTAATCATCCGCTTAATCAAAACCCCAGTACTTCATCGTCTTTGCAACTATTGCATATGGACTTATGTGGACCCATGCGTATTTCTAGCCTCGGTGGCAAGAAACATGTGCTTGTCATTGTCGATGACTATACTCGTTTTACATGGATTTTTCTTTTGCAAACTAAGTCAGAGACCCCCGTCATTATCATTGAGTTCATTAAAAAGACTCAACGCTCTTTTAACAAACATGTTAAGAGCATTCGAACTGATAATGGGACGGAATTTAAGAATGACCTGCTTGATAGTTATTTGAAAGACCAAGGCATTGAACATCAGTTCTCTGCTGCTCGGACCCCTCAACAGAATGGAGTCATCAAACGACGTAATCGTACGTTATGCAAAGCAGATCGAATGATACTTTCTTACTCCAAACTACCTCCAAAAATATGGGGGGAGGCCATTTCAACTGCATGCTATACCCAAAATTGTTGCATTGTTAATAAACGTTTTGATAAAACTCCATATGAGTTATTATATGGTAGACGCCCGAATGTCAAATATTTCCGTGTCTTTATTTGTATATGCTATGTGCTTAACGATTTTGACAGCCTCGGAAAGCTTGATCCAAATGGCGATCAAGCCATATTTCTCGGATATTCTTCGAACAAATTTGCTTATCGGGTTTATCACAAACGAACAAAAACGATTAAAGAGAGCATCAATGTCAAGTTCGATGAATTTTCGGGAATGGCTTTTGAACAACTCAGTTCAAAACCCGATCCTAATCTGGCTACTTCTTCTTCCGCACAAAACTCAATTTTCTCAACGAAGGGTGTTCCTATGGTTACATCAGAGGAACTGGATATCTTGTTTGATAGTCTTTATGCTCCTCAACAGATTTCAAATGTTCAAGCCGTACCAGTTACACCGTCACAGTCAACTACCGTGGAGACTCAACAAAGTCTTTTTGATGAAGATACAACACCAACTGATTCACTTGTTGTTTCTTCATCCTCCCTACCACCTCCTGTTACTGATAATCTTGAACCAATTCAAGATTCATCAGTTGATACAACTCCAGCTGTTTCTCCAGATACTCAATTGAATCCATTAGATAACGTTACATCAGATCAAGCGGATCAAGGCTCAACGTCAACAACGGTTGATGTTTCAATGGATACCACTGATGTACAACCTCTTCCACAAAAACTGATGGACTAAAAGTCATCCAATAGATCTTATTATTGGTGACGCATCTGCTCCAGTCTCAACTCGAAGGGCTACTTGGAATATGTGTTTATATACTGCCTTTCTTAGTAAGATTGAACCAACAACGGTTGCTCAAGCATTACTAGATCCGAACTGGGTGGTTGCAATGTAAGAAGAGATCAATCAATTTGAACGGTTAAAAGTATGGTGATTGGTTCCAAGACCAACTGGTCAACGACCAATGGGGGTTAAGTGAATTTTTAAGAACAAGAAGGATTCTGATGGAATTGTGGTTCTGAATAAGGCACGTCTTGTGGCCAAGGGATATCGACAACAAGAGGGTATTGATTATGACGAAACGTTTGCTCCGGTTGCTAGGATTGAGGCTATTCGTCTTTTCGTTGCATTTGCTTCTCACATGAAGTTCACGGTGTTTCAAATGGACGTCAAAACTGCTTTTCTGAATGATCATCTTCAAGAGGAAGTCTATGTCGATCAACCAGAAGGCTTTGTCGATCCCATTCATCCAAATCACGTATACTACTTGGAGAAAGCTTTATATGGTCTGAAGCAAGCACCGCGTGCATGGTACGAGACCTTAACAAAGTATTTGCTGGACAATGGCTTCTCTCGTGGAACGATTGATACAACACTATTCATCCGTAAACACCACGGTCACATTCTCTTGGTTCAAATTTACGTTGATGACATTATTTTTGGTTCCACGTCCCCGGCCTTATGCAAAGAATTTGGTGACCTTATGGCCAACAAATTCGAAATAAGCATGCTTGACCAGTTAAATTTCTCTTTGGGGTTACAAGTAAAACAATTACCAAACGAGATTTTTCTCAGTCAAACAAAGTATATCAATGATATGCTAAAACATTTTAAAATGACTGCTTTAAAACCAATGACAACCCCAATGAGGACTTTACTGGATGCTGATACTAATGGGGAACCCTTTGATGTTACACTTTATCGAAGCATGGTTGGTTCTTTAATGTATCTGACTGCAAGTCAACCCAACATTACACTTGCTGTAACTGTCTGTGCCCGCTTTCAGTCAAACCCTAAGAAATCTCATTCCAAAGCGGTTAGGATTTTTCAGTACCTTAAAGGTACACCTAACCTTGGGATCTAGTATCTTCATGGATCCGATTTCAATCTCACTGCTTACACTGATGCGGATCATGGCGGTTGCCATGTTGATAGAAAAAGCACATCTGGATCAATTCAGATGTTGGGGAATAGGCTAGTTGGTTGGTCATCCAAAAAGCAGAACTGTGTGTCTTTATCAACAGCCGAGTCTGAGTACATTGCTGCAGCTCATTGTTGTTCACAAGTTTTGTGGATGCAAATTCAACTTTCAGACTATGGCTTTAAGTTTTCTAAGACCCCGATTTACTGTGATTCACAAAGTGCTATTGCAATAACAAGCAACCCGGTCCAGCATTCTAAGACTAAACACATAGATATCGCTATCATTTCATTAAGGACCATGTAGAGAAAGGGGATGTAGAGTTATACTTTGTGCCTACCAAAGTGCAATTAGCTGACATGTTCACTAAGCCTTTAGATGAACTTAGACTAAAGTTCTTGATCAAAGAGATTGGCATGGTAGAGTATAGTGCTTGATATTCCTTAGATTTGTTGGGACTTATTCTTGGGATTTTGTGTTTAGGGGGAGTAGATACTTTCTAGGGGGAGCAACTACTTTCATATGCTTTGGATATCATCTTTTAAGGGGAAGCCTTTAGATTTATGATAACTTCCTGGATATAATTGTTCAATGGTTATGTAAGGGGGAGGTAACTCATTGATATCATATTTCAAGGAGGAGTTAATTCGTTTTCTGGGTAATTTTATCAAAATGCTGATTTACTTTCTTGTATATCACATTTTGAGGGGGAGAAAATGAAAAAATTACTCAAAAATATTGTTTTTCAAAAGTGAATTCATAAATTCTTTGTTTTATATCTGAAATAATTCACTAAGGCTTGTATACATCTCAGTATGCAACCCGTTTTAACAATTGGTATCACTGATGATTTGTACTTTATTCACAAATTCAAAGTTCTTTTAAGTACAAATCTTATTTTGGAAAATTCATAAAAATTGAAAAAGATAAAATCCAAAAAATATTTGATTTTTACTGAATAAATGCTATTTTTAGCATTATACCGAATCTTACATCCAACAGTACAGATTCGGTAAGTTCAAAGGTTTTCAAAAATTGTCTCAGAATTGTTTTTCATGAAAAGATTGAAATGAATTTTAAGAGGAAAAGTCAATTTGTCTAGATTTTGAAGTTAAATTGATAAAGTTTTGAAAAGTGGACTGTATTCGGTAAAATAGGCCCATTCGGTAAAGCCCATTCGGTATTTTATCTTCGGTATCTATAAAAGGAGGGTCAAAGTCAAACAACTCTCTTACTGTGCTTAATTACCTACCGAGTCTTACTGATCATACCGAATCTGCCTAATCTACTGAATCCGTTCTTCTGTTTCTTCAAATCTTTGGTATAATTTCATTTTAATCATTGCTTTAGATACATACGTGTAGATCTGAGATAATTAAATGTTTTTTAACCAGAAAAGATCAAAAATAACTAGATTGTGACTCTTAATTTTGAAATTCTGTTGATTATACCGAGTCTGAGTCGTATTCTTTTAATCTTTGATTAAACTCAATTGATTTGGTTAATTAACATGAATTCTTGTCTACTCTGAGTTATATTGATTGATCTATCATTTGACCAAGCTTGATTACATGCTTAATTGATTGTTTGATGGATTCTGTATCTACCGAATATGTTCTATCTACAGTACCGAGTCTGTTCATACGATTAACATGTTGATCTGCTTCTAATTGAGTGGTTAATTGATTATGGTTGTGATTTTACATGATAGAATATGCATGTTTGAGTGACTTTATGTTAATTTTGGAGATACCGAATCTGTTCTTCTCTTGATACCGAATCTGACTTTTGGTACCTTGAAACTTTCTGATTTTTATCTTCAATCACTTAGCATGTTTATTCTATATCTTTCTGATCTGAAAACTCATGCTTATTTGGTTACAGAATCTCAAGTTTTCATGACTACCGAATCTGCTTGAAATGTGTTTAAAAAATTGACCAAGTGTTGTTCTGATTCTTTGTGTTATATAATTGATTTTGCATGATGAATTTGTATTGTGATGAATATCATATGAATGTCATGATTGTCAATTACTTGTTCATATTTGAGAATAAAGGATTTTTATATCTTAGAAAAACCATAAAAATCATAAAATATAAAAGATAAAACATATACAAAGGATTTCAAAGGCAAATACGAATAGAGATATATGCTTAATGTTAAATATCTTGTGGTCTTCTATTTCTTATTTATACAGCTAAATGACGAACAATCACTTCATCAACTCTGAAACCAACATTCCCTGCAATTACTGGACTGCAATTCTAGAGAGGCACACTCTGTGGCCTGCTTTAAACTCTACAGTCAGTGTACCTGTAACAGATCTGGAGCTACTTAACAGAACAATTAGGTTTGTGGAAGCTACACAACCTACTGCTGAAAATTCAGAGGGAACACAAGCTCGTTTTGAATTTCAACTGAGAGGAGTTCAAGGGAGGAGGAGTATCACTAAGGCTGATTTCAGGAGGATATTCAGACTTCCTGTTATGCAGAATGCTCCTGCTTTTCCTGCTACTCAACATATGATGTCATCTGTCTTTGATCTTGGTTATGTTAGAGCCCGCAATGTTCCTCCAGCTAAGTTTCAGAAGAAATATCTGCATTCAAGGTGGTACGTGATCTTCTCAATCATCAACCGATGCTTGCTGATGACAAGGAGTGGATCCGACAGCCTGACTGTGCCAATGCTGAAGTTGTTCTACTCTTTCATAAGAGTAGAAACTCCTGACTATGCAGAACTAATATGGGATTTAGTTCAAGCTCAAGTTGATAAACCAAGGGGTTCATACATTCCTTGCGAAAGGTTTTTATGTATCTTTATCCATGATGCTATAAATGCTTGCAGAAATGCAAATATATTTGTACCAGGTACACATGGATTACAGATGAAACGATTTACGGAGCTGAAGATGAATACCCCAATGGTATCTGATAATCAATTCACTGCGCCGATTCCAAATTGGCTAGTGAGGCTAGCTGAACCCTAAGACGCTCGTATGCGTTCTTATTTTGAGGCTGTAGGAATACCTCTTCCGAACCCGGTACAACAAGAACAAGTTGAACCCGCCGCGGTTCCAGCCCCATAGGTTGTAGAGGAACCTGTAGTTCAATCACCCGGGCCAGCTAATCCTCCACTTAGGGTGAACCTTAAACGATCTAGGGCAGTACACCAAGCTCAACCCGTGAGGATCAGGGAACCTAGTCCAACTAGGATAGAACCAACCCTTTCCACAACACCCGAAGTGAGCAGTGACACCGACACTTCAGCAACGGCATCTGAATCGTCTCCCGAACATTCTCCTAAGAGAACTCGATATATACCTGATGAGATGATTCAGACTCCGCCAACCCAACGAGTAACTAGATCTAGGACTTCGACACCTATCGTCCGCCAAACAATTACTACTACCGTTGGTGATACGGACCTTGACCTAGAACCAATTAGGTCACCCTCACCCATCTCCGTATCACATCCAATAATAACAGTAAGCCCTACGCTAAATGAAGCGCAAGTTTCGGTAGGCAAGAGATCTAAAGTCACGGATGGTAAAAATACCACTAAGCCCATCCAATCTAAACAGGACTTAATAATAAATCCTACAAAGCAAGGTGCTTCGGCATCTAAGGAAGTAAAGTCTTCCTCTGCAGTAAAGTCTGCGTTGACTCAATCGATTGAGGAAACTCAATCATTGAAGTCCAGAACGGCCGAAGGGGAGCCGAAAAGTCTTGAAAAGGCACCCTGCGTATCGGCTGGAAATCCTCCTGTGCCTCAACCTACAACAGGGTCTCGAGGTCTGGCTTATCTTGATGAGGGAGATCTGCCGCGTCCCATGGAAACGAGTCAACATGACAATTCTTCGGGATATTTATCAGACTTCCAGCAGACTGATCCCTTGATTCATGAAAGTGATTCATTGGATCAAACCACGTCTCTTCAAGATTCTGAATCTCAGGGTCTGGAGGAAGAGTCTTTAACTGAAAGAGATTTACCACCTCATGGTATATCAATGATTTCAGGAGTCGTAGATAGCAATATCTCTGCGAGAGCTAAACCAATGGGTAGTTCTGCTACTCTGTCAGAGTCCCATGAGACTAAAGTCATGGAGGCGGATGCTTCGAAAGAAACTTCGTCGGTGACAACTCCGGTTGTTACCCAACCTCCATCAGAAGGGGATATTACGAATCTGACTAGTAGTATGTACAACCCTACATATAAGAATAATTTTGCACAATCACCCTTACCTGCCCTCATGGCAACTCAAACACTTCCATCGACATCACCTTCAACAGATGCTGCTGATGCTGCTTTTGTTCATGGTTACACCGTTGTTTCACCAACTGGGTCAGCTTCTCAGATTTCAAATAGATATGGATTACAGTATCTCTCTGACAATGAGGTGGAGGAGCTCTATCTTGCTGAGTTTGCTAAACGGACTGATCTTGATGAAGTTCGCGAGACTATGATGATTTATCTTGAGCAAGCAAGGATAGTGTATCCTTTCTCTCCATTCAAGTCACCTGGACCAATTCACATGCCTGATCATGATGATTTCGATCCCGACAATCTTCATGAGGGGGAGAATAGACAAAGTGGTCATCGGTCCAGTGGTTATGAAGCTGGTACATCTAGTCAACAGAAGGATAAAGATGTTGTTGATATATCTGATTCCGGTAGTGATGAAATTGAGGAAATCCAGCAGTGTGAAAGTTTTCTAGATGAATCAGAAAGTCAGAGAGAGGGTGACTCAGGGATGTTAATGATTATGGATACAGCTGATCAATCAGAGAATAAGTCATCTCAAGAGAACAATCAAAATTTTGACAACATTGAAGATATTTTGAAGGGATCATCGAGTATCGCCAATGAATTCAATAATCATCAATTTGTTAACTTGACATCTCCAACTGATGAATTCGGAATACACTTCGAAAAGGAGATTTTCTCTAATGGCAAAGAAGATACTACGACTCCTCCTGATTTGAATGTTCCATTTCAAACTGCAGAGATTGTTCTTGAGCGTGATGCTGATTACCAACTAAGTGAGGATGAAGAGAAAAAGATTCTTCGTTCACCATTCATTGAACAACAAGCGTATAGAATCTATGGTGATTCTGATCTTGTCCTTTCTGCATCAATGAGTGTTCTGGGTGCATGGAAATATCATAAGAAACCAGAATATCTCAAAGCTTATCTGAGTGTTCGCAATAAATTTAAATTGAAGAATGAAGAGAAACTTCAAATTCAGCGGAATTCAGAGATTAAAAGCATAAATAAGATTTTGATGATTAATAAGGATGAAGTGAAGATGCCATTGTTTCATGTTACAAGAATGGATGACGAGGATTATCAGTTTTCAGAAGCGGATTTTGATAAACTGAAGATGGACGACATTATTTTCATTTACAATTATTTGATTAACTTGAATGAATCTGCAACAACTTATCATGCTACTGCAATAAAGGAAGTCTACAGGTTTATTCTTGATTCGATGAGATGGATGTCTGTTCATGATTTTCAAATGGGATTGGAATCTGGACACAAAAAGCTCGGAATCAAACCGCCAAATCAAGTGATTGAAGAGCTAAGATACATGTCCTTACTTGAAGTGAGCGACTGTCCATATGGGTCTGTATTTGTAAATTCTCAAAAGGAAAAGGTGTTCATTCGTACTGAAGAGCTGAACAAATATTCAGATGGAACCCTTAAGGCTGCACTAAAGTATCTTAAAATTTGTCAAAGCAAAGTTGATGACTTTGATACAAAAATGGGTCTTGGAGAGTTTATAAAGCATATCAGAGATCGTTTAAAGCTCCGAATCCGTACAAGACAGTTTGAGATTCTTTGTGGCCAGAGAAAGAGAAGGTATTTCAAGGAAATGGATGAATATCCATTACATGAGGGAGATCCAAGGAAAACGTGGCGAGTCTGGAAAACTTCTAAGCAAATTTCAGAAAATCAAGTAGAAGTTTCAAAATCAGATGGCTCACGATGGAAACTAAGGTTTGGACCTCTCAAGATTTCACAATAGGATTATATTGTAAAGTTCACATTTAACACTAAGGGGGAGATTGTTAGGACCCCGAAGTTGTATAGTGTTAATGTGAATTAAGCTTAAATGAAAGTTCCTTAGAAGAGGGCTATATAAGGAACCTATGTAGTCCTAATTAGATAGCCATTGCATTGTAACTGAGTTTTAGAAGCTGTGGAATTTAATTTGTACCGATTCTCTCTCATACCGAGTCTTCTTCCTATATACCGAATCTCACTATATCTTATCTTTTCTCTCAATCTCAACATGATCTGACCTATCAGTTTGCGAAGCTACACGTTGTCACATCTTGATGCACATGAGATAACAATGCATCAAAATGAATCACTGAGTGATTTCATGAAGTGTTATACCATTGAGTTTCAGAAAATACCAGACATACCAGAGTCTCAGCTTGTTTCAGGGTTTATATTTTGTCTTGATCAGCGACGTTTTGCACGATTAATTCTTGCTTTGCGTTATGATGTTCCAAAAACATTGCATCAGGCATTGATTAATGCTCAGAAACACTTAAGAGCAGGAGAAATGGGATATCCAAGAGTGGATAATTATCAAAGAAACTTTAGGCAGCAAGGTGGAGAACGGAACAGGAATGACAATTATCACAAGGAACATGGGTATGACAACAGTTATCAGAAACAGCAACACGGTTGGAGGGGGAATAATCATCCAAATGACAACTATCATCATCGAAAGCCATTAGACAGGCATCCACTTATCATGGCATTAACTAAAACTCCAAAAGAAATCTTGTTCACAGAACCTGTTAAGGAAACCTTTCATCCTCCACCACCAATGGAAGAGCGTCAGGGACCATAGAGTGATAAGTGGTGTGACTTCCATGAAGCATATGGACATAACACTGATAATTGTAAGTCGCTGATGAGAGAGATCATTGCAAAAATCAAGGCTGGAGAGCTAAACCATTTGTTACCAGGAAAACAATATCGGAGGAATGATCCAAATAAGCGTTTTGCTTGGCAAGGAAGAATTCGTCACGGTGGATGGAATAATTGGAACATAAGTGAAGAGATGAAAGATAAGAGGGACCCAACCCCTAAAAAACACATCAAGGTTATATGGAATATGGTGGATGAAAATGATGCAGACGGAGAGCGCTGGACGGAACAATGGATGTATGCTCCAATCATATTTCACACCATTCCAAATTGGCATAGATCAGAGGTGCCTGTGGTTATCTCAGCTGTGATTGCAAACAAAAACATTACTCGAATCTATACTGACACAGGTAGTGAGGCAGATATTTTATATTTGCATTGTTTTAAAGATTATCCGTTCAGCGTGAAGGATAAGCTTTGCTACACGAACTTGAAGATTGCTGGCATCACGGGAGAATCAATGAAGGCAGTTGGTAGAGTGAAGTTGGATGTAACATTGGGTACACACCCTTTAATCCAAACAGAAATTGTGGACTTTACAGTTCTTGATGGCAGATCAAGATTCAATGCATTGTTTGGTAGGCGAACTCTTCGCAAATTTGGAGCAATTACTTTTACACCGCATGCAGAATTGCGGTTCCCAACACCAAATGGTGTGGCAGTAGTACACTCTGAGTACGTGGGACCCGCAAGAGAAAAGTCAGTTGTTTTTGAAGCTCATGATAACTTTGTTAGCGGAGGACCGTCAAAACAGTTATTTAGCAGAAATGATGTGAATGGGTATTTCAAACCATCCAAAAAATGGGAGCTTTAAAAGCAGAACGCAATACGCTTCACGGAAGACAGTATAATAGCATGAATCGTGCAGAATAGTTTTTTATCACTTTTTTAATTTTCATCAGTTCAGACAATAGCACAATACACTTTTTGTAATTTTCTGATTGGGACTTGATCACCCCATACGAAGATGTTACACAAAATGCTGTATGTGTGACAAAGTATTATCAATAAAGTTTTATTTTTTCTCACACAATACGCGTTACGAATTTAAAGCATAGCATTCATACCTACCCACATAAGGCAAGGAATTTTTATGCCCCCGATGGTAGAGGCTCTTGTGTCAACATTATAGACACAAGGGATAGGCTAGCGTAAAGTGTTTACTTCGCTAGAGGGCACCGAGGCAAAAGTAAAGATCTCATAATGTCATGACATACAGAATGGTTTATCACAACGGCATAAATCCATTTATATCTTGAAAACAGAAAAATTAAATACAAATATATTTTGTAAGCCGCACAAAACCTAAGCGCAACACGTTAAACAGAATACCACTAATTCCATAAACCGAATTTTCTCTAACAGATTTATCAATTTTTATAAATAGCATAACAACATTATAATTCATTCATATCCTACCTCAGAAGTTGTTTGAGATTTCTTGATATTCCTTTATGAAACAAATATTCTGACACAGAACGGAGAGAGGATAAATTGTTTGATATATTCATTGCACAGCAATAACAAAGTTATACATGTTTTTCTAAATGAAGATTCAAAATAGGTATACAATTTTAATAGCCTGTATACATAGTACCATTTAGGTAGCAGTACACCTCTTATTCATAAAGCGGAATTATGCATTACGGACAACGGATGACGGATGACAGTTCAATACACGTACAAATTCATAAATCAATTTAAGGCAAAAATCATTTCATATGATATGATATATGAAATCTAAGCTTTCTGTGAGCTTGCAATGGTTAACCGTATAAGTATCAAATATATGTTACTCATGAAAAACAATATGGCACAAAAAAGTCAAGAGAAAAGGCAGAATATATACATATAATAAAGTATGCAGACGTTAGATTATTACAGATCAATTGGAAATAGGCACATCTAAAATGTCCTTCACAGAAACATTTTCCCTACTACATTCTTCTTCTAAACGGCCAATTTTCAGAGAAGTCACTTCATTGATGGCCATTTGCAGCTTGGCACTAGCATCTGGTTTGATATGTTTTGAGATTGCAGTTGGTAAAGGGTCAGGTCTCACAGGAAGAGAATTCAAAATTTCCCCCATAGTATCTGAAAGGTCACTTTCCGTAGATGCTTCTAGATAACTATGAAAAGTCTGACCAACAATGGGAGAGCTCAACACCCTCTGCACAAACGCAGGAATACCATTCTTTTACTCACTAAATTATTTCTCTGAAGCAACAGCAACAACAGTTTTTTCATCATAATGACATTTTTCTTGTTCAACCATCTTTTTCAACTCTTCCATTTCCTTCAACAATTTATCTTTCTCCTCCATTACCTTCTCTTTCTCAGCTCTCTCAGCAACACACTTTTTCTCCACTAACTGAAGTGCCTCCTCCTTCTTCTTTGCCATATCAACTGCCATTTTCCATTTCAGATTAGCATCTTTCAAATCAATCTCCATCCTTTTCAGCTTGCTGGAATTCCCGACAGCATTGTCTACAAGAGTTGCTTGAGCCTCTTGCATTTTCAGCCCATGAAGAACATGGTGATTCAGAAGTAGCAGTGATGCATCAATTGATTGGCAACTTTATTTAAGGGTCATTGCAGATAGAGAGGAAGAAAGATCAGCAATCATAATTCCATGCAACATAACACATACATTCAATAAACTACAGATAATGTGGACAATACATACAAATTTTTCATGAATTAGCTGGTAATATGTACCTTCAGAAAATCGACAAAGCTGTCGAATTTATTAATAGGATTTTCCAAAAAGCCTCTTAAGCTGGCCAGTGGGACTATGGAAGGCGGCTGTGAAGATGAAGAAGATTATGTTGTATTAGTTCTCGACGAGGTTAATGGGTTAGTGAAAGGAGGAGTTTTAACAGTATCATCCTCATATGTTTCTTCATCCTCTTCTTCTTCATCATCATCATCTTCAGCATCAACAGCTTTACCACTCTTATCACCACTAGTAGTGGCTTCATCACCATCTGTTGACAAAATCGGTTCTGCATCATAGATAACCAACTTTACAGATAAGCATTACCAAATATTATACATATTATGGCAAGGCAGGAAAAAATATTAAAGACATACTTCTTTTCTTTGTTTGTTGGGAAGCTTTGCCACTTGCACGCTTCCACACACGCTTTGCGCGTTTCCCAGTTTTCTTGGCGGTAGGCGGTTTTGGATTAGCCTCAATAATTTCCACATCCGATGAGGAAGGCTGTGCAGTATCATCATTATCGCCTTCCGTAGGCCGTTCAGGGCTCTTCAGTTGTTCTTCAAACACAGTGTCTTTGGCCTTATCAGCCTCAAGTTCAGCAGTAGTCTTTGGTCGTTCAGTAACAGTAAGGGAATCCAGATTAGCCTTCTTAAACACTTTAAAGACCTGCATCTCTTCTTCTGCAAAAGATAAACAAATTGAATACCAAGCATATAAGAAATCATTTCACAAAGACATAATCTTAGCATAGCATATTTATAAAATGCCTACCACAGCCTTTCCAGTGCAGCACTGGCACAAATCCAGCACGCCAATTATCACTCATCCCACAACGGACTAAAACAGTTTCGTTATCAGCATATGAACGTTTTGGAAGTTCCAGTGATTTCCAATCTTCAACAGTAGTTCTTTCATCATCAGATAGTACAATTGACTTACTTACTCCTATTTTGATTTTCCTCCATTTCCGAACGTTTGCCCAATCGTCCTGGATGACTCTTTCATTAACAAAGAAGAAAGGTTCTTTCCGTCTTTTCAAGGAGGTTTCTTTTGTTCCAGTAAAAGCCTTATTAGCTTTACAATCAAAAGTGTACCAGCATTTACTCACCAATCAAGTCCTAAAAAACTCGTAAAAAATGTTTATACTCAGAATTTTGCCAACAGCATTGCAGTACAATTCAAAAAGCACAATTTTTTGCAAACCAAGCGGGTGAATTTGGCTAAGACCAATCCCATAATGAAATAGAAGTTCTTGAAGGAAAACAGTGGGAGGAATACGAAGGTCACCTATGGTAAGTTGAAGGTAATATAGTGTAATCATCTTTTTAGGTGGATTGTTTGCCCTATCATTAGGAGAAGGAACCATGGGGTTCAACAATCTAAGGTTCCTATGATCTATACATAGTTTATCTATTTCGGCTTCAGTAATACTTGACGGAATAGTGCTCACATCGCGATTGTCTCGTTGAGACGAAGTGCCGCTGGATTCGGCCATGATAGTATGCAAAATAAAAATTCAAACAGAAGAAGAAGACAAGTGATGAGTAATTGCACTAACCTTGTACTTAACAGCTTTGCTAAAATGAATAATTGCAGTTATATTCAAAGTAGATGATCGGTTTTCGGAAGAGGAAAAAGAAAAGGGGAACGACTTATTTATAATTAAATTGATGAATGATAAAAGGATGAGATTGATACATGTGTAAGGGTTAGATCAATTGGACAGCAATTTCAAATTTGAAAATAAATCAAAAATATTTTGGGGGCAATTTCATAATTGGTAATGTGACGTCAGAGCAGAAAATTAGACGGCTACAGCAGTTTTGTGTCTTCGAGGAAAAAGGGCATCTTTTATTTTTTAGTTTAATGACTTTATTTTTTACAAAAATAAAGACATTAAACTGGGGGACTTAATGGTGTATCCTAGGGGATACACGCATAAAAACACCATTTTTGTACAGAAAAATGGATCAAGCAACACAAAACATAACGAAATTTGGTAGTTCTAAGTGTTCGCCGTCCAGCGTTCAGCAGGCCGCCCAGCGTCAAACGTAAGCCCTGCAGGCAGCTTCTATGCATAAGCCCTTTAACTCAGCGCATGAACGGCACGCAGCCACGTCAGCACACGCCACCGACTTTCCGGATACTTCACGTAACAGAACCATTCAGTGATTGACACGTGTATCTCGTGAATTTCGGACATTCTACGCCTATAAATAGACCCCCTGGGTTACCACATTTCACATCATTCTGATCCGAACTTCAGTCAGAGAGAAGTACACTTTCTCTCTCACACCGTTCTTTCACTCTAAACATACATTAGCCGCTTAGCAGCAATATGTTATACGGATCAATTTCAGATTGATCCTCATATTGATTGAGGCCACCCCACGGATCATCCATCCGTGTTCCGGGTTTGCAAAGATAATTTCTCGAGGGCAAACAACAATCAACATTATACGCCATACACTGAGCAGCTATTGTCTTGTACTGGTACCTTACAGCCGCTATACGGAAAATCGTACCAACAGTGCTGCTGTAACATCCCGCCTTTTTCCGTTTACTTTTCCGTTTAACTATTTAAGTTCCGTTATATGTTTATAACACATCCCGTTGAAATGCGCTGAATTATCTCGTTTAGGTAATTCCCACACCTGGTTTAAAGTTGAGGGACCAAACTTGCCAAAGGTTCAAACCTTTGACTAGGTCAAAGGGTCAAACCCTTTCCACCCTTTCATTATCACCTCCTCCATTTTATTACTTCCTCCATTTTCTCTCTAACTCCAAACACAAAGATTCATCATCCATTTATGATCTAGCGGGTATTTTGCGAAACAAATTACATATTTGAGCTCCTTACAACTTCCTCTTTGTTTTGGTACCAACTTCATCTCATTTGGGTAACATTTCTAAAACACTAGATTTCTTTAAATTCGTGTTCTTGACTTATAAAGTTGTTAGTTAGCGTCTATGGCTCATTGTGATGCCGTGTATGTAATTTGTATGCTCGATTCGTTGTTTTTGGTGTAACTAGTTCAATATGAAAATTACTTGCTAAATCCTTGATTTTGGATAATCAAATATTGTTAGATTGTTAAAGTGCATGTTTTAATTGTGTTTCTAGTGTTACTAGCTTCATTATGATGTATAGTTAGATTAATGAAACCTCCTAAACTTGATTATGAAATTTGGTGAATTTAGGTTAAGGTTTCATGAACTTAAAATGGACTTTTAATGATTTGAATGACATGGAATGTTAGTTGTAAGTGTTAGGTTGTGTTGTATGCTTAATTACCTTCGAAACGGCATATTGTTCATGTAAATTGGTTACCGAATCATTAAATGGCATTTATGACTTGTATGCATTGAATGAGGAACATTGATGGCGGTTTTTGGTAGTTGTAAGTGGAATTTTGATTAATGAAAAGTGCTTAGTTATGTTCCTTGTCAAATTACCTTTCCGATGATATGAGATACATATCTTGATTGTTTGCGGGTCATGAAATGTGTTGGTTTGTGTTTTGGTTCGTGCACTTAGGAAATACAGCAAACAGGGCCTGGAAACCGATCAGGACGCCGTCCAGATACTGGGGACGCCGTCCCAACCTTAAAACCGAGACGCCGTCTAGCTTCTCGGGACGCCGTCCCAACCTTAAAACCGGGATGCCGTCTAGCTTCTCAGGACGCCGTCCCGTTTGCCTAAAACTGGCTGTTTGCTTGACCTTTTGACGAAAAATGTTTGGCATGTTCTAGACCTCCAATTTACATGTAACTTGTTTTAAAATGCTTATATATGAATAACTAGCATAGAAAATTTGTCCGAGACCCGACCCGAACGTGTTGACTTTTTGTTGACTTTGACCGACCAAAGTTTGACTTTTTGTCAAACTTAACCAAATGATTATGCAACCCTCCTAACTTGTTTATATACTTGTACCTTGCATGAAACTTGACAATTTGATTGCACATGCTACATAATCGAGTCGTATTGAGCCATAGGACTAATTGAACATCTTTGACCCTTCGTGACTATCGTTATTGATACAACCTATTTGTTTAGGTCAAGACTAGCATTGTTCTTAGCACACGTTACTTGTCGAAGTACTTTTTGGTTCGTGCATACAAGGTGAGATCATAGTCCCACTTTTACTCTTTTAAACTTACTTTTGGGATGAGAAAACATAAACGATTCTTTTGAACTAAGTGAACACAAGAACGGGAAAACAAACATTCTACATACGAGTTTAGAACGAAAATCCTCAATCCGATTATCATTAGTTACATCAGATGGTGTAAGCGAGAACTTATGTTATATGGCCATATGGGTTGACAACCCTCATCTTTGACGGTTCGCTACCGTCTACGGATGAAATATATTTTCGGGAAACAGTGTTGTTCTAGCACTAATTTATGGGGTATTCAACGGACGTAATGTTAAGCTTTGATAATTGGGTGCTCGTGAATATTAACTTTTAGAATGTACTATGACTTTATCAATATTGCAACTCTTGTGGTTCAGCTTGCTTTTACTCATTTACTTATTTAAACCTATGATTTCACCAACGTTTCCGTTGACAGATTCTCTATGTTTTTCTCAGGTCCTTGAACTTAGATGATATATGCTTCCGCCCATACTTTTTGATACTTGCATTGGATGTCGAGTATACTTGCATACGTGGAGCGTCTTTTTGACTACTTTTAATCGTGTCGCACGTGTTTCATACAAACTTTAAACATTGTTATGTACTTGTTATGGAAATTACTTTTGTAAACATTGAAACATCCTTTATGAAATGTATGCGACATATTTTCGGTCAAACTTTGTTATAAATACTTATAACCATGTAATGGGACCATACGTAGACGACGCCGTCACTTGACGATTTGTCGGGGTCGCTACAGCTGCCACGTAAATTGAACATTTTCTTTTAGCGTTTTCGTCTTGATAGATTACCACACACGATAAATTTGGCAATTAAAGATATCGATAATGCTTATGCCGTATGCCCCACTTATAATCACCATGGTGAGAATCACTTGCATTTCTTATTTGAGTGCACATATGCTTTTGAAGTATGGAGATTGTTAAAGGTTTGGTTAAATTGTAACATGCCAATGTTTCATACTTGGAGTGATTTTGATTTTTGGTTCACTTCTTGGCCATCAAGCTCAGTTTTGAAAATGAAGGTGTTGGTTTCAGTGATCGCTTTTCTATGGACGACGAAACTTCAGTTAATAAGAGTATTTTATTTGATCAAATTAGATTATACTTTTAATTGGCTAAAAAATAGAATCAAAATGGTTTCTATTTGGAACTTTTGGCTTCTTGGCCCTTTTTAATTTTCTAGCTCTTTGCTAGTTATTAATAAATTAAAATTTTGCCGCCAAAAAAAGATCGTCATTTAATACATCATGTAAATATGGGTACAAATGTGATTTTATTAATTACATTACCAATATAGAATTAAAAATCTAATACTAAAAGCATGAGAAACCTTCATTAGTTTATTAAGTGTGAAGAGAATGAACAAAAGAAACGAGAATGCTGGAGAAAATTTTGCGTATAGCGGGACGGAGATTCAAAACGCGAAATATGTTTCAGGGAATTATAGTTTCAGTACGCATGGATTTCATGGATTGCGATCCCATTGTCAAAACACACGAGGGTCGGCTTGGACAGCAAGTTACACGATACATTTCCTTATTTATTTTACTCATATATATTGTAAACCTATCTTCCTCTAATTGTGTGCATGAAAATAATAAAGAAAACTTTATTCTTTGCGCTTGTGTACTAAACTCTTCTCCATGCGTTTGAAGTCGAGGATATAAACATGTTAAATCTATGTGTCGTGTTCATTATTTATCTTGTTTATACTTGCCCTATTATCTGTTTGTTGTTGTGTAGGTTGAATATTACTAATTAGAGTGATCAACTAGTAAGGTTTGTTAGTTGGTGACATTGCTTCCGTAAGCGCATAAATCCTAACAATTGGTATCAGAGCTTCAAAGGTTTTGAAAATCGAGAATAATAACGGATTGAAGCATTGTTTAGATAGGGTCGATGATTATGTTATTCATTGGAAGTAATCTTGGAAGTCATCAGTGAACGCAACGGGTTTAGGTTCTGTCAATTTTTATGTAGATCGGGGTTTTTTTTTTCCGAGTCTCCATTCTTTGTGATCCTGTGCAAGAGAATGGTGGAGCTATCAAATTCGGAGGTTTTAGCGTTGCAGCGGGAGAAAATCCATAAAAGGTTTGTTAACCATTGGATCTCCTTGATAGTTTTACTTGCTAGACATATAGATCTAGACACGGTCAATATTTAGTTGTGACGACCCGACAAAATCGTCATTTGACGGCGCCGTTAACTTAGGTCCCGTTTCGTGGTCATAAGTCTTTAAAATAAAGTTTGACCAAAATATGTCGCATTCATTTCAAATGTAAGGATGTTTTAAGGTTTACAAAAGTAGTTTAACAACTAGTTACGTTACAATGTTTAAAGTACAAATGAAACCTATGCGACACAATTTAAAGTAAAGTCAAAAGACGCTCCATGTATGCATGTATACTCGACATCCAAGCAAGTATCAAAATAGTGTGCGGAAGGATGTATCACTTAGCATTCAAGGACCTGAGAAAAACATAGAAAATCTGTCAACGAAAACGTTGGTGAAATCATAGGTTTAGTAAGTAAGTTATATTGAACCACAAGATTTAGTATAAGTTGATTATCCAAATCGTTTACATTCCAAAAGTTGTTGTTTGTATCACGAGCACCCAATTCTCAAGGCTTAATTGAATGGTACCTCTGAATTATAGTGTTAGAACCTACACTATACTCGAAAATATATTTCATCCGCTAACGGTAGCGAACCGTCCGAATGAGGGCTCGTCAAGCCCGTATGGATCCACACAACATAAGTTCTCGCTTACACCCTACAAGTGTAACTAATGATAATTGAACTTGAGGATTTTTGTTCTAACTCGTACGTAGAATGTTTGTTTTTGCACTTGTGTTCACTTTGTAAAATGAAATGTTTATGTTTTCTCATCCCAAGTATAAGTATAAAAGATTAAAAGTGGGACTATGATCTCACAAATTAAGGTACTTCACAAATTAAAGGTACTTCATAAATTAAACGTGTGCAAGAACGAATGCTAGTCTTGACCTAAGCAATAGGTTGTATCAATATCGGTAAAGTATGAAGTCGGTAAAAGTTGTTCAATTAGTCCTATGGCTCGTTACGACTCGATTAATATAGCATGTGAGTCAAATTGTCAAATTTCATGCAAGATATAAGTATAAAAGCAAGTTAGAATGATTGCATAAGTATTTGGTTAAGTTTAACTAAAAGTCAAACTTGGTCAAAGTCAAAGTCAACGGGGTCGGGTTGGGTATCCGAAATTTTTCATTGATGAGAAATCATATACAAGCATGTTGGCCAAGTTTCATGTTAATCGGAGTTGCGAGTAAGCGGGGGTGAAACTGTGGAATCACAAAGCCATTTTGATCAGCCCCTTTCAGCTGTTTTAGAGCACTGCTCCATGATCGCAAAGTGTTGTGTGAGGAGGGCTTCGCGATCGCGAAGATTGGGATTCCAAGAGCTGTTGGTGAATTTTATCTAGTGCACGAACCAAATTTTAAACCAACACAAATCATGAACCGTAAACATTTAAAATGCATACCATACATCGTTGGAAAGGTAATTTAACAAGGAATACAACTAAACACATTTCATCAACCAAATCCAACATTTACGATAACCGAATTCTCGTCGAATGATCATTTAATGCTCACCATTTAATGTTTCAAGCTCATAAATGCAATTAATGATTCGGAAACTTAACACACACATATAATACGTCGTTTCATAGGTAATTATGCATACAATACTACTAAAAACTTACAAACAACATTGCAAAGCATTTAATGCATCAAAATTCACATTTAAGGCTACCAAACCCTAACCAAAAATCATAAACTCATCAATCATGTTATTGGAGTCTTTCTAAGTCAACCTACATACCAAATTGAAGCTAGTGATGCTAGTAACACATTTAATATATGCACTTTAACATCTAACAACATTTAATCAATCAAATCTCAAGATTAAACAAGTCATTTTTCAAGTTTAAGCTAGTTACACCAAAATGACAAGAACGAGCAAACAATTCATATATTGATGTTAGACTTGAGCCATAGACACTAATTAACACTTTTATAAGTCAAGAACACTAAGAACAAGAAATCTAGAGTTTTTGAAAAGCTCACCCCAAGTAATGAAATTGGTATCAAGTTGTAGAGGATGAAGAGAGGATTCCAAATATGTAATTTGTTTTGTTATAAGCTTGCTAGATCGAATTTAGATGATGAATCTTTGTTTGAGAGTTTGAGAGCAAAAAGATGGAAGTAGTGAAAAGGTGAAAGATGAAATGAATGGTGGAGGAGAGGGTTTGACTAGTTGACCTAGTCACTAGTTTGACCCTTTGGCAACTTTAGTCCCTCGAGTTTAAAAGCGGGTGCGTGAATTAACCATACGATTTATTTTAAAAACGCAAATTAACGGGTGATGTTATAATTTAATAACGGACTTTAAAATAAGTAAACGGAAAGTAAACGGAAAAAGACGGGTTATTACATTAGTAGAGATCAAACCGTTTAATTTTGGCGATATGATTTTTCGAGGTTTCTGTCGTTCACAAAAAATACTTTAGTATTTGATTGTGCAGCTGTGAGTGAAAAAACATTGTCGATTCGTCTATCATTGGATCTACCTAAAATTTGGATTAGATCTGCTACACATTAAGATCTACGCATAGTAAATATTTAGTGATGATTGGACCTTAGATTTTTGGATATCGATTTTCAATTTTGAGCATTTTCAGGAAGAGTTTTCGGGTTTGATGTCACGAGTTGCGAGACAGTTTTCCCGGGGAAAACTTCAGGCGTCGTGGACTGGATTTTCATAGATTTAGGTTTCATACAGGAGCTCATGTGGGTGGTTCCTCTCAGGTTTGGGCAGTGTGGTAATGAATGGACACACATTTGTTTGGATGTTGACTGTTAGATTTATCAGGGAAGTTTGACACTTGCGGATTTTTATAAACGGGATGAGCAAAGGTTTTGGTCGAATAGAATATTCCAGTTATTTGGAATATGCGTACGAATTTGAGCTTCTCTCACTAAGAAGATTACTTGTAGAAGGGTGTCGGATAGAATGCGTTCGACCGGTACTCGTGTTTTCATTAATGGTTGTTTTCACAAAACGGGTAGTTCTTCGAGATTGACCAATTAGAAATCTTTAGGTGATGGAACGAGTGGATAATCTTGTAAGTCACCGAACTTGACCTTTTTGTATATCGTTGAGGGTGTCAGGAACTCGATGAGAGTTCGGTAACCAACGGAAGTATCGGGCTAGTGGGAGTAAAAAGACAAGTGGAATTTGCGGAGATGGTTGAGCGACGCCCTTTTTCAATTTTCGTTGGATTAATGCGTTGATTTTGTATAACACTAGGGACTTTGGATACTTGTTTTATCCTCCAACGGCAAAGAAATTTGTGACTGACCGGTGGTACGAACCCGTTTTTTCTCGAGTAGCCACAATTTATTTGTTACTCGTACAGTGGGGCGTGCTTGAGAATGAGGAGATGTATTTGTGAAATTCATAGCTCTATGAGGTGGATCAGTGTACCAGTGTGAAGGTGGAAAGTTGAAAGGTTGTGATTGCGTTATAATTGGAAGCCTTGATGAATAGTCTACGAAGGCATCTACAAGGAGTTTCTGATTGTCGCGAAGGAAAGTGAAAGATAGTCAATAAATTCTGTACGGGTGATCATTGACATGTCGATTGCTGAATTAGACGTGGCTAGAGCGTGAGTGAGGTTGTTCAGTCTCATGTTAGTATCATGTAATTAAAGTCTCACACATTTCAATGGATCTTCTAGTGTAAGAAGATGATCTTCTGATGAAACAAGATGGTGGTGCAAGAAACCGATATGGCCTAAGCTAGTAACTAATAGATTGAATTATCACCCAACGATGTTTTTGGTGTCGAAAGACTTCTTTTTCCCGTAATATAACAGTGTAGAAGTGTGGCGTGACCATGATAGTTTATTCTGCAGTGTCAAAAGGAGTTAGAGTCGGCTAATCAGGAGTTGTTGTAGGTGTTTAAACATGGTCGACAGTTGAGGTTGATTTTCGGTTGAAAATCGGTTTCCGGGGTTGTTTAAAATCTTCAAGTGAAGAATTGTCAAGTGTGAAGAGTTTGAATAAAAGAAACGAGAATCAGTGATGTAGGAAATCTCATGGATCGCGAAAAGGAGGTTCAGAACAAGAGATATGTTGTAGGGAATAAAAGTTCCACTATGCATCGATTTCGCGGATCGCAATTCCACTGTCACGAAAGGTGAGGGACGACTTGTGCAACAAGTTACACGATTTGTTTTCTTATTTGTTTTCACTCCTATATATTGTAACCATAACTTTTGTAATTGTGTTCTCGAAAATAATAAAGAAGCTCGAGTTTGCGCTCGTAGACTAAACCCTTCTCTATGCGTTTGAAGTTGGCATATAACCACGTTAAATTCTTCTGTAGTGTTCATTATTTATTCTATTTATGCATGTTCAATTATTCGTTTGTTGCTGTGTATGTTGAATATTACTATCAACTTGATTAGAGTGATCAACTATTTATATTTGTTAGTTGGTGAAACCATTTTCACATGTGCATAAATCCTAATTCCGTTCTCTTTCTTGCATTCACGATGAGTTGTTTGTGCCAAATTGAAGTCGATTTTGGGCATTCATGATATAATCTGTTTAGAGATTCAATATGCTCACATTTTTAGTATGATAATTCACAAATATATCATGAGAATCGCACTACTGAATAAACTACTCGTATATATCGAAGGTACAAGGAATAAAGTTAGAAGCATGGTATACAATAATTTTTTTTTTTTTTGAAAGGCAAACCTACAATCTACACACGAAACCACGAATATTTACATCTCACTGCCTCACGTGAGGCTTGAACCCACAACTCTTGTACCCCATATTGTTTAATATTATTTTTGAGTTATTTAAAATAAATATTTACTTCTTCAAATAAATAGAATAAATTTATTTATGATTTTTAACTAATAGATGTAACACCGAGAAGATAGTTAAAAAGTATAAGATGGTTAAAAAGTATGTGATAATATTATAAGGTAAATAAGTTACGTTATTTATATTTTATTTATTTATTTATATTTTTTTTGAAAGAGAAGTTGTTGGCATCGAATACTCTCATTTGTCACGTACGCACGCGCTTTCGGACAGAAAACCCGAACCGCATTACATGGATCAGAACCTTATATCATCCCGAGGGGCAGACGGTCGGACCTGAATCCTGAATACCGGTTATATTTATTACATATATTATTTTGAACGGTGATATTAAGGTCATTGATGGAGGCCGTCACCACCGATCGTATTCAGAATGTCATAGGTCATGCACATATTTTAAAATTTAGTGAACTTCATAATCAATTACAAAATAAATTACTAACGAAATTTTCAATTGATGTTCTAACTCGACACCTTAGAAATTCAGAAAACAACGGTAACCAATGAAGTTGGTTTGATGTTTATATTTCTTAAACCGTATGATTGTATATTTATATATGTAGATGATTGTTTCATGATTGTTTCATAATTGTTTATTAAAAGGTAACAATCCCCTCTTATGATTTGAAAACATGTTCCCCATAAGTCATCGCCGACAATTCCTGGGCTATCCAAATAGTGTCACGTGACTCACATAAGGTTGTTAAGTTGATTTGTACATTTGTTTTTAATGTAATAATCATAATCATATACTTCCACCGTTTCATATTAAAAAATACATAATTTAAAAAAATTATTATAAAAATATGTACTCTCTGTTTACTTTTCAGTTTTACTCTTATCTTTTTTTTCTCCTTTAATCCTATTCACATAAATTAAAGAAATAATATAACTTAAACTTGTTATTCCTTTCTATTTATAAAAGTGAACTATTAATTTAAGAAATCTTAAAATAGAATACTGGACTATTAATATGTGACGCAAGAGTATAAGAAACGATGTCTATGATGTATTATATCTTTGGGGTGTATTATATCTTTAGTGTGCTTTACACGTGTTCGATCTTACAATTTGTGTTTGGCTTATTTTTCTAGATAATGTTAAAAGATATTGAAATATACGGTTGATTAATACGGAGTATAAAAAGTAATAAGTGAAAATCAAGAGAAAATGCATATCAATTCATTGTATATTTATTATCGCACAAAATAATTTTGCCAACAAATTTCGTTTTGGTTTGATGTTGCTATTCCAGCTTGGCAAAATGTGGAAGAGTGTTGGAATTAGATCACAAACTCCAATTTTCAAAGGGAACAGTTGTAAATTCCTGAAAGTTATCATTTTGATTACTTTGTAAATTCCTGAAAGTTCTAAATGTTGATGTTATTTTTATAGAAAAATAATATGGTTACTTGTCCCACATTGGTGGATGAAAGAGAAGAGGAGTAGCCTCTTTGAATATAAAATGAAGATGTCCCACATAGGTGGGTGGAAGAAGTTGAGGTGAAATCCTTAGTTATAAAAGGAGTTCATGGGATTCATTTCAAATTGCACCAATCAATACACTTTAATTATTTGATTATTTCTTTCTTTCTTACCTTTGTTTGAGAGTTGTATTAGTTAAATACTTTGCAGAGTGTAGTTGGCGTAAGAGAGTCGTATATGTCATTGTAACAATTTGTGATATAGTGAATTTCTTTCTTTGGAGGCCCGTGATTTTTCTCATGTTTTGGAGTTTCCACGTTAAATTCGTTTGTTATGGATTGTTCTTATTTCTTTACTCTCTTTCATTGGGTGTGTGTTTGAAATTAGTGAGACCGTAATTTTTCAACAACTGGTAATAGAGCGTCATGTTTGGCGGGGGATCTCGGTTATAGGAGTCGGAGTATGCTCTGTGGTCGTGGCTTTGACCGAGCTTCCACATCAGAAACTACTTCTATTGATTGTATAGAGTATCTGGTTAGACAATATTTTTCTGATTCGTAGTAAATGGTGTCAAGAATTTGTAGTGGACTTGGTTCCTGGATTTTTCAATTTAGCGGATCCTGCCTCTCCACTACATCTGTCGGTCAGTTGAAACGTAGGCAAAATCAGAGAGTGTGTTGTTCATAAGATACGGATACGATGTTGAATTTTAGTCCAATGAGGTTTGATGTAGAGAAATTTGATAGGAGAATCAAAATTTTGGCTTGTGACAAGTTCAAGTGTAACGACCCGCACTTTTTCGATCGTTCTATACTTATAAGATTAATATTTACATAAATTAAACCTTACCAACAAGATAAGCAATCCAAATTGTCGAGATTTATATTTCCGAAAAGAGTTTACACAACGTTTGACCGTCTAGTTTGACCGATGATATCACGAACTATATAACATATGATAATTATACGTTTGTGTATATATATGTATATATACATATTTAACATGATCTAAGAATGTTTTAATATCTCATTTTGTATTAATAACAATAAGTTATAAGTATATTTTAAAACTACTAACTTAAGTTTTCAAAACGATAACTATACGTAATGTTTTTCGACGTAAATACCTATAACCTATATTACTTATACATGCATCGTATAGATATGTATTTTATCACTTTTAAAGGGCTTACATACATAAAACAATATAAGTATATTTACAAAAGATAGCTATATTTGAATCCTCGTTCCGTTTCCTCAAAGATTTCTATACGTATACCTAGAGTATATGTACCCGTATCATACGCAGCTTCTAGATGTATTTACTATTGATATATACCAATAAAAATCTGCTCCTTAGCAGCCTTAAATGATTAAGAAACATGTGGAACCAACCATTTGTCAAGTAGCATGAATTATTTAGCAAGAAAACAAAGTTAGGTATCTTTTTTTTTCCTTTATAACCTAAAAACGTTTTTATGCATGCACACCATTTCTTCACCCCATTTTCTCATACTTACACTTCCATTTCTCTCTCAAAATACTCTTAACTTCATACTTGATCATCTCCAAGCATTTTCCCCATCATTTAGCTTCAAAAACCTTACTTAATCACCATAAGAAAACCATACAAAAACACTTCAAGAAATCCTTCCAAGAACACAAACTTACTTCCAATCTTTCATCCAATTCCATCACCCTTTTGGTTCTAGCTTTTTACTCCTCTTTTACAGCAACCTTGTCCAAGGAACTTGAGGTAGAATCTATGTTCATAACCTTATTCGATTCATATATATATAGCTATCTTATTTTGTGGTATAAAATTTTAACAACAAGAACATAGTTTGAATGTTTTCAAACTTGTTTGCAAACTAAATAGATCCTTCTAACTTAACTTTTAAAATACTTCAAGACCTGTAATATATCATAAATATATGCTAATTTAACAAGGTATAACTTGGTTTTTCAAAGAACACCTTAAAAACTGAATTTACGACGTCGGAGTGCAACCGGGGGCTGTTTTGGTTGGATAATTAAAAACCATCTTAAACTTTGAATTGGAGGTTTATTTTCTGGAAAAATGATTTTTACTATGAATATGATAACACATAAAAATTTCATGATTTAACTCAAAGTATAAGTATTTTTAGAAACATAATCATTTAAGGTTGTTTACATGATGGAAAATGATTAACTTCATAAGTTTCACTAAAGTTTGACCTATGACCTGTGATTTTGAATACAAACTAAGGTATTTACATTTCATAGTCTTAAAGAGGGACTCGATCCAAGGAAGTGACAAGTTGAATCAACGAAAACGGAGTTGTAACGAAGAAACTATGACCAAAACGAGATCGGATATCTAAGACTTGTTTAACTTCGGGATTAATTGGGAAAAATTAAATAAAATCACATATTTCTAAGATAACATGATATTTTATATATATGTACTTATAATTCAATTTTATATGGTTCAGGATCACCCGCAAACAACACGAGAAGATTAATCATAAGATCCCATGTTTGTACGCAACACGTCATTTGACAACACCGGTACTTTATGTACGCAACACGTCATTTGACAACACCGGTACCGTGGGTCAAGATTAATCTCGACCAATACATATACGATGGGGTTTTATTTATTTCGTTAGGGGGTTTTATTTATTTCATTGCGGGTATATTAAACATCTAAAAATGAACCATTAAAATTGAATTACTAACAACGAACTGCTAACTACGGACTAAGGAATTATTCAAAGTATTAAAAGTATAACAAGTATATATATGTGACGTTTGTTTAAAAAGAAAAGGTATTGATATATTATATATGGATAGGTTCGTGATATCAACCGGAGACCAAGTCAAATTATATATATCTTCAAGACAACAGTGAGTATATAGTCCCACTTTTAAACTCTAAATATTTCGGGATGAGAATACATGTATTTTATGTTTTACGATATGGACACAAGTAACTGAAAAATATATTCTACGTTGAGTTGTACCACTGGCATACTTCCCTGTAGCTTGGTAACTGTTATTTACAGCGGTATTGTAAACGCGAATCCTGTTGATAGATCTATCGGGCCTGACAACCCCAACCGGACTGGACGACCAGTATTCAACGGTTGCACAGTACTTCGTTTTGTGACTACACTTGGTACGGTGTAGTAAGATTTCATAATAAAGGGAATATGCGACGTGATTAAATGTTAAGTATGGTTACCAAGTGCTCAACCACTTAGAATATTTTTATTAAAATGTTTATATATGAAATCTTGTGGTCTATATTTATATCGCTGCCGGCATTAAACCTATATCTCACCAACTTTATGTTGACGTTTTAAACATGTCTATTCTCATGTGATAATTAGAAGCTTCCGCTGCATCATGTTGAATCTAAGCAGGATCTTGCGTACGCATATTTGTGTCAAAAATAAGACTGCATATCCAAGAACTTGTGTTGTAAAATATGCTAGAAATCGGGTTGTTATTATCATTTGTAAAGTTTGTAAGTCGAAGATTATCGCTAAACGATAATCATCTTTATTTTGTCCAAAGCTTGTATCAAAAATAAGGATCATGGTTTGTAATGTATAATATATGCAGTTTTTCTTTAAAAAAAATGTCGCATATAGAGGTCAATACCTCGCAATGAAATCATATGTTATCTAACACGTTCTTATGGTTAAGGACGGGTTATGACATGTGGTATCAGAGCGGTGGTCTTAGCGAACCAGGTTTGCATTAGTGTGTCTAACTGATAAGTCGTTAGGATACATTAGTAAGTCTGGACTTTGACTGGGTTTGATTTAAAAACCATTGCTTATCATTGTGGGTTAAAATTTATATCTAAATATTATGTAGTACTAATGGGTTAGTTGTTGTGTGATAGATGTCGGGCTCAAAACTTATCATCACATTCAGCGACTCCGAACCAGAATCTTCAGATGGTGTTCCAGTCATTAACCTATCCGATGACGAAAATAATATCTTTGGGGAAGACTCACAAATTCCGGATGAACCGACTATAGAGAACCCGGAAAGTGAACCCGAGGAGGAAAGTGAACCCGAGGAGGAAAGTGAACCCGAGGAGGAAAGTGAACCCGAGGAAGAAATACAGGAAATTACAAAAGACGAGTTCGAACTAGGAAAGAAACGAAAGGCTAATGAATTAGAAAATTCAAATCCCGAGTTTAGTAAGGATGATGTGGCACCAACTCCACTAGACACTACCACCCCTATTCCCGCTATTCCTATTCGTTCTATCCCGGCATCCAGTTCTTTAGTCCCACAGCCAAAATATAGGCAGACAGCCAGGATAAGCGTTAAGCGATTCTTTGAACCTAAACGTCCTAGAAAATAGACCAAACGATGCGCTGCCATATTAAACCATGGGATCATATAATGTTTTGTATAATATTATTAGTGTGGTTTGTTTAATGTTCGATGTAAGATAAGCATATGTAAAATAGTGAAGTGTGAAATGCAATAATTTTCCATGGTTAAGTATTATTTAGATGGTAGTAATTGATTCTGTACTAAGCTATTAAGTATGGACATTAACGGGTAGGTACTACCCTAGATATAATTATAAAACGCTAATAAGAAGAAAAGGCTTTTATAATAATACCTGGTTCATATTATTAATAAGCTATAATGTACTGTAAATATACACTACATCTATAATATTCCATGTGAATAATTATTTTCTTTTCATTCTTATAGAAGAATATGGCGCGATTGAACCGAATGACGGAACAAGAAATCCAGGAACTCATCAATCAGCGAGTGAACGACAGAATGTTATGGGTCGAGGCTGCAAGAGGTGCTGCAGTTAACCTAAATCCTCGTGTGGGGTGCACTTACAAAACTTTTCAAGCTTGCAAGCCCTCATCATTCATTGGAACAGAAGGACCGATCGGTTTAACCCGGTGGATAGAAAAGATGGAGACTGTGTTTAAAATCAGTGGTTGTATTGAAAAGGACATGACCAAGTATGCATCGTGCACTTTACAAGATAGTGCACTCACGTGGTGGAAAAATTATGTGAAGGCTGTAGGAGGAGATGTAGCTTATGATACTCCGTGGGAAGAATTCAAAACAATGTTAATCAACGAATATTGTCCAAGGAACGAGGTTAGGAAGTTGGAAGATGAGTTACGAAGTCTGAAGGTTATTGGTACTGAAATCACCAACTACAATCAGCGATTCATGGAATTAGTTTTGCTATGTCCTGAATTGGTTCCAACCGAAGAACGGAAGATTGAAATGTACAAAGATGGTTTGCCCAAAAAGGTCAAGGCAAATGTTACAGCATCGAAACCTAAGACAATTCATGAAGCTATAACCATGGCAAACGAGCTAATGGATCAGGTCATCATGGATAAGAAAGTATCCAATACTGATGTGAAGGTATCAGGTAACAAAAGAAAGTGGAATGGAAATTATGATCGAGGTAACCAACAACAATCTTTTAAGAAACAAGAAAACACGCAAGGTGCGGGTAGTGGTTTAAGCTTTGGTTATAAAGGACAAAATCCTTTATGCAACCGATGCCACAAACATCACTCTGGTTACTGTAATGTGGTATGCAACAAATGTAATCGAAAGGGTCATCTTGCTGAAGATTGTAGGGCTCTCGTTACAAATACAAATGGTACCAAGACTCCTGCCACCAATGCAAATAGAACTGCTTTGGCTACCATTACTTGTTTTGGGTGTGGAAAACAAGGTCACTATAAGAGCCAGTGCCCGAATCCAGAGAAGAATATCGGACCTGCACGTGGGAGAGCATTTGTTATTAATGCTAGAGAGGCATGTGAAGACCCGGAGCTTGTTACGGGTACGTTTACCATTAATAACTTATCCGCATCTATTATATTTGATACTGGTGCTGATAGAAGTTACGTGTGTAGAGACTTTCACGCTAAATTGAATTGTTCATCATTACCTCTAGATGCTAAGTACATGATTGAGTTAGCTAATGGTAAACTAATTAAAGCCGATAAAATTTGCCGTGATTGTAAAATAAATTTAGCCGGAGAAATATTTAAAATTGATTTGATACCTGTAGAATTAGGAAGTTTTGATGTAATAATCGGCATGGACTGGATGTCTAAAATAGGAGCTGAAGTTGTGTGCGCCAAGAAGGCAATTCGCATTCCTCGTAAGGATAAAACGCCAGTAATGATTTATGGAGAGAAGGGTAAATCAAAGCTAAAACTCATTAGTTATTTGAAAGCTCAAAAGTGCTTAAAGAAAGGGTGCTATGCTATCTTAGCACATGTTAATAAAGTCGAAAAGAAAGAAAAAGAGAAGTGCATCAATGACGTGCCTGTGGCAAGAGATTTTCCTGAAGTATTTCCGAAAGAGTTGCCGGGATTACCTCCATTTAGATCTGTAGAATTTCAAATAGATCTTGTACCAGGAGCTGCACCGGTTGCCCGTGCTCCATATAGACTTGCACCGTCCGAGTTAAAAGAACTTCAGAGTCAGTTAAAAGAATTACTGGATTGTGGATTCATACGACCAAGTACTTCACCGTGGGGAGCTCCAATTTTATTCGTCAAGAAGAAAGACGGATCTTTCCGAATGTATATAGATTATCGTGAATTAAATAAGTTAACTATCAAGAATCGGTATCCACTACCGAGAATTGACGACTTATTTGATCAACTCCAAGGATCATGTGTGTACTCGAAAATTGACCTAAGATCGGGCTATCATCAATTACGTGTCAAAGAAGAAGATATACCGAAAACTGCTTTTCGGACACGCTACGGTCATTACGAATTTTTGGTCATGCCGTTTGGATTGACGAATGCGCCAGCTGTATTCATGGACCTCATGAATCGAGTTTGTAATCCATATTTAGATAAGTTTGTTATCGTTTTCATTGATGATATTCTTATCTATTCCAAGAGTGAGCAAGAGCATGAGCAGCATTTAAGGTTGATATTAGAGTTGTTGAGAAAAGAACAGCTATATGCTAAATTTTCTAAATGTGCTTTCTGGTTGAAAGAAGTGCAATTTCTTGGCCACGTTGTTAGTAGCAAAGGAATTCAGGTTGATCCAGCAAAAATTGAAGCCATTGAAAAATGGGAGACTCCTAAGACACCAATGCAGATACGCCAATTTTTGGGTTTAGCCGGTTATTATAGAAGGTTTATTCAAGATTTTTGCCGAATAGCTAAGCCGTTGACAGCGTTAACGCAAAAAGGGAAGAAATATGAATGGACTTCTGAGCAGGAGAGTGCATTTCAATTACTGAAAAAGAAGTTGACTACGGCGCCTATTTTATCGTTACCAGAAGGGAACGATGATTTTGAAATATATTGTGACGCTTCGCGACAAGGTTTTGGTTGCGTTCTTATGCAACGGAAGAAAGTTATTGCATACGCATCCCGACAATTAAAGATTCACGAGCGGAATTATACGACGCATGATCTAGAACTGGGAGCAGTCGTGTTTGCATTGAAGATATGGAGACACTACTTGTATGGGGTTAAATGCACTGTGTTTACTGATCATAAAAGCCTTCAACATATTTTCGATCAAAAACAGCTGAACATGAGGCAACGTAGGTGGGTCGAGCTGATAAACGACTATGATTGTGAAATTCGTTATCATCCTGGGAAGGCGAACGTGGTGGCCGATGCTCTAAGCAGAAAGGAACGAGAACCAATTCGAGTACGAGCGATGAACATAAAAATTCGCATGAATCTCAACTCACAAATCAAAGAAGTTCAACGAGAAGCACTTACTAAAGAAAACATAAGAAATGAAATAATGAAGAAGTATGAGAAGCAACTCGTTATACGGGAAGACGGAATTCGATATTTTGCAAACCGTATTTGGGTACCGAAGTTGGGTGGATTAAGGAAGTTGATATTGAATGAGGCACATAAGACAAGATACTCGATACATCCTGGAGTTGGAAAGATGTATCAAGATCTTAAGACGCATTATTGGTGGCCTAATTTAAAGACAGACGTTGCAACATATGTTGGGGAGTGTTTAACTTGTTCCAAAGTCAAAGCAGAACACCAAAAGCCGTCAGGATTACTTCAACAACCAGAAATCCCAGAATGGAAATGGGACGGTATTACCATGGATTTCATCACGAAGTTACCAAAGACTGCCTGGGGATACGACACTATTTGGGTAATTGTTGATCGTCTTACCAAATCTGCACATTTCTTGCCTATAAAGGAAACGGATAGAATGGAGAAATTATTACGATTATATATAAAGGAAATAGTTTCAAGGCATGGAATACCTATTTCCATTATATCTGATCGTGATAGTAGATTTACCTCAAAGTTCTGGCAATCACTACAGGAGGCACTAGGAACTCGTTTGGATATGAGTACCGCATATCATCCGCAAACCGACGGGCAGAGTGAAAGAACAATTCAGACTCTTGAAGACATGCTCAGGGCATGTGTGATCGATTTTGGAAACGGATGGGATAAATATCTACCGTTAGCAGAATTCTCGTATAATAATAGTTATCATGCGAGCATTGGAGCTGCGCCATTCGAAGCATTGTATGGAAGGAAGTGTAGATCTCCTATCTGTTGGAATGAAGTAGGAGATCGACAATTAACGGGTCCCGAGATCATACACGAAATGACTGAGAAGATTGTACAAATCAAGGAGAGATTGAAAACAGCCCGTAGTCGCCAAAAGAGCTACGCCGATGTTCGAAGGAAACCATTAGAGTTTCAGATCGGTGACATGGTTATGTTAAAAGTGTCACCATGGAAAGGTGTAATACGTTTCGGCAAAAGGGGTAAACTGAACCCAAGGTACGTAGGCCCGTTCAAGATTATTGAACGCATTGGACCGGTAGCTTATCGACTCGAGTTACCGCAACAACTCGCCGGAGTACATAATACCTTTCACGTCTCGAACCTTAAGAAGTGTCTTGCAAAGGAAGATCTCACCATTCCTCTTGAAGAAATCCATGTCGATGAGAAACTACAATTCATCGAAGAACCAATCGAAATCATGGACCGTGAAGTTAAACAGCTCAAGCAGAGCAACATACCGATCGTTAAGGTTCGTTGGAATGCTCGAAGAGGTCCTGAGTTTACTTGGGAACGAGAGGATCAGATGAAACAAAAGTATCCACACTTGTTTCTCGATGACGCAAAATAGGTACAATTTTAAAATTTCGGGACGAAATTTATTTAACGGGGAGGTAATGTAACGACCCGCACTTTTTCGATCGTTCTATACTTATAAGATTAATATTTACATAAATTAAACCTTACCAACATGATAAGAAATCCAAATTGTCGAGATTTATATTTCCGAAAAGAGTTTACACAACGTTTGACCGTCTAGTTTGACCGATGATATCACGAACTATATAACATATGATAATTATACGTTTGTGTATATATATGTATATATACATATTTAACATGATCTAAGAATGTTTTAATATCTCATTTTGTATTAATAACAATAAGTTATAAGTATATTTTAAAACTACTAACTTAAGTTTTCAAAACGATAACTATACGTAATGTTTTTCGACGTAAATACTTATAACCTATATTACTTATACATGCATCGTATAGATATGTATTTTATCACTTTTAAAGGGCTTACATACATAAAACAATATAAGTATATTTACAAAAGATAGCTATATTTGAATCCTCGTTCCGTTTCCTCAAAGATTTCTATACGTATACCTAGAGTATATGTACCCGTATCATACGCAGCTTCTAGATGTATTTACTATTGGTATATACCAATAAAAATCTGCTCCTTAGCAGCCTTAAATGATTAAGAAACATGTGGAACCAACCATTTGTCAAGTAGCATGAATTATTTAGCAAGAAAACAAAGTTAGGTATCTTTTTTTTCCTTTATAACCTAAAAACGTTTTTATGCATGCACACCATTTCTTCACCCCATTTTCTCATACTTACACTTCCATTTCTCTCTCAAAATACTCTTAACTTCATACTTGATCATCTCCAAGCATTTTCCCCATCATTTAGCTTCAAAAACCTTACTTAATCACCATAAGAAAACCATACAAAAACACTTCAAGAAATCCTTCCAAGAACACAAACTTACTTCCAATCTTTCATCCAATTCCATCACCCTTTTGGTTCTAGCTTTTTACTCCTCTTTTACAGCAACCTTGTCCAAGGAACTTGAGGTAGAATCTATGTTCATAACCTTATTCGATTCATATATATATAGCTATCTTATTTTGTGGTATAAAATTTTAACAACAAGAACATAGTTTGAATGTTTTCAAACTTGTTTGCAAACTAAATAGATCCTTCTAACTTAACTTTTAAAATACTTCAAGAACTGTAATATATCATAAATATATGCTAATTTAACAAGGTATAACTTGGTTTTTCAAAGAACACCTTAAAAACTGAATTTACGACGTTGGAGTGCAACCGGGGGCTGTTTTGGGTTGGATAATTAAAAACCATATTAAACTTTGAATTGGAGGTTTATTTTCTGGAAAAATGATTTTTACTATGAATATGATAACACATAAAAATTTCATGATTTAACTCAAAGTATAAGTATTTTTAGAAAAATAATCATTTAAGGTTGTTTACATGATGGAAAATGATTAACTTCATAAGTTTCACTAAAGTTTGACCTATGACCTGTGATTTCGAATACAAACTAAGGTATTTACAATTCATAGTCTTAAAGAGGGACTCGATCCAAGGAAGTGACAATTTGAATCAACGAAAACGGAGTTGTAACGAAGAAACTATGACCAAAACGAGATCGGATATCTAAGACTTGTTTAACTTCGGGATTAATTGGGAAAAATTAAATAAAATCACATATTTCTAAGATAACATGATATTTTATATATATGTACTTATAATTCAATTTTATATGGTTCAGGATCACCCGCAAACAACACGAGAAGATTAATCATAAGATCCCATGTTTGTACGCAACACGTCATTTGACAACACCGGTACTTTATGTACGCAACACGTCATTTGACAACACCGGTACCGTGGGTCAAGATTAATCTCGACCAATACATATACGATGGGGTTTTATTTATTTTGTTAGGGGGTTTTATTTATTTCATTGCGGGTATATTAAACATCTAAAAATGAACCATTAAAATTGAATTACTAACAACGAACTGCTAACTACGGACTAAGGAATTATTCAAAGTATTAAAAGTATAACAAGTATATATATGTGACGTTTGTTTAAAAATAAAAGGTATTGATATATTATATATGGATAGGTTCGTGATATCAACCGGAGACCAAGTCAAATTATATATATCTTCAAGACAACAGTGAGTATATAGTCCCACTTTTAAACTCTAAATATTTCGGGATGAGAATACATGTATTTTATGTTTTACGATATGGACACAAGTAACTGAAAAATATATTCTACGTTGAGTTGTACCACTGGCATACTTCCCTGTAGCTTGGTAACTGTTATTTACAGCGGTATTGTAAACGCGAATCCTGTTGATAGATCTATCGGGCCTGACAACCCCAACCGGACTGGACAACCAGTATTCAACGGTTGCACAGTACTTCATTTCGTGACTACACTTGGTACGGTGTAGTAAGATTTCATAATAAAGGGAATATGCGACGTGATTAAATGTTAAGTATGGTTACCAAGTGCTCAACCACTTAGAATATTTTTATTAAAATGTTTATATATGAAATCTTGTGGTCTATATTTATATCGCTGCCGGCATTAAACCTATATCTCACCAACTTTATGTTGACGTTTTAAACATGTCTATTCTCAGGTGATAATTAGAAGCTTCCGCTGCATCATGTTGAATCTAAGCAGGATCTTGCGTACGCATATTTGTGTCAAAAATAAGACTGCATATCCAAGAACTTGTGTTGTAAAATATGCTAGAAATCGGGTTGTTATTATCATTTGTAAAGTTTGTAAGTCGAAGATTATCGCTAAACGATAATCATCTTTATTTTGTCCAAAGCTTGTATCAAAAATAAGGATCATGGTGTGTAATGTATAATATATGCAGTTTTTCTTTAAAAACAATGTCGCATATAGAGGTCAATACCTCGCAATGAAATCATACGTTATCTAACACGTTCTTATGATTAAGGACGGGTTATGACATCAAGTAAAGGATGTGTTGATTCAATCCGGTTTACTCAAGGCTTTGAAGGGTAAACTGATATTGCTCTAATTATACATGTTCTATCTCGCAATATCTCCCTCACTTCACTCGGTTTTTGATGATTATGGAACCTATTTGATATGCTTATGAGCTAAATGGCAATTTGGGGGCTAAAAGCTTGATTTGGTGTAAAATTAACCAAGTCTTGATTAAAAGTGGCAAAGAAAATGGCAAGTGCAGAAATCAGCCCAAAAACGCCGCTGCTCATCTAAGAGCGCCCCTCCTAAAGAGCAAAAGCGTCGCTCCTCTAAGAAAAGCGACGTTCTTGTACACGATTTGGCACCATTTTCCATCAGTGACCAAAAGCGCCGTTCCTCATTTCCAAAAGCGCCGCTCCTGATCAGAAAAATCGCCGCTCCTGATCAGCCCGAATGAAGCCAAAAGCGCCGCTCCTGAGCCAAAAGCGCCGCTCCTGTCGCTGTTCAGCCCAGAATTTTCAGCACAATAAAAGGGAAGAGATTAAGTCATCTGGAAGAGAGCTGCAATTCTAAGTCCGATTTTCATTCCAAAACCCTAATATCATTATCCATTGGAGTTTTAAGGTGAATTGAAGGAGGCTAGCTCAAGATTCATCATAGTTTTAGCTCTAGATCTTCACCTCTTTGTATTTGGGTTGTAATTTCCACCTTTCTTTATCTATTTTGAATCAATTACTTGTAATAACTTTAAGATGATGTTTATTTGTGTTTCAATGCTTATGATTAGCGTAATCTTAGCCATGATTGGCTAAATCTATTGCGTTTGCTTATATATGAATCTCTAATGCAAAGATTTGCCCCTAAATCAATTGAATGATGTTGTTTGAATGAAATACATGATCAAGTGTTATTATGTTAGCTATAGATCCATTGTTATGCATTTGTTTTAGGCTTTACTTTGATTACATAGGCTGAGTAGCTCTCTTAGTGATTTGAGAAGTGAATCAATTTGTGCTTCAACACCTTGAGTGATCTAGACAACTAGACTAAGGATTTCAAGTTATTGTGTTCTTAATCTGTTGTTGGTTTTCAATTGGTCTTTTGTCAACATAGTGGTGTTCAATTATCTTAACGGATTTCGATAGTTGAAGGGTTCTAAGTGATTTCAACCCAAGCATAATCTCAATAACCAATCATGCTTAACTTGATCTTAGAATGCAATGCTTATTTGAATTTGCAAAGTGTAATTCGATTAAGGTTTGGTAGTGATGCTAAACATTTAATAGTTCAACAACTAGTGTGATAGCAATTTGGGTAAAATGGGGCAATCCAAGCATAGAGAGAATTAGGTAAGTGAACACTACTTGGTTAATTGATTTAAGTTCTCAATATTTAGTTACATGTTACTTGCTACTAGTTTTAAATGTTAAGTTTAAGGTTGTTTACTTGTTCACGTTTTAGTTGTTAATTAAAATCAATCAACCTCCCCCCCCCCCCAATCAAACAAAACCTAGGACAATTAATAGTTTCAATTATTCTACTTACACCGCTCTCTTGGGACGAACTTGAAACGAATAATTACATTAAAGTGCTATAATAATCGGGTTCTAATTGCTCGTTAGTTGTGTGTGCTTATTTGTAGTGTTTGAATCTTGTATAAATTTAGAGGGTAAATGATGTATTATTCCACACGCATCATCAATTTCTTGGCGCCGCTGCCGGGGAGCGGTTAGCTAGTGGGATATTTGGTTTAAGCTTTTAATTGTTCGATCCTTTTGTAAGGGGTTACCCTTACAAAAGTTACTTTTCTTGATTTTATATTCTATTTTGTGTTTGGAAAACCGTTTGTGTTTGTGTTGTGATTGAGCGATAGGTACTTTGGTGTCTGAAAACAAGATCCCGAAAGGATCAAGAGTTTACGCATCCATTTTCCGATCCGGAGAAACACTTGCACGGGGTTTACAAGCATAGAGAATAAAGGGTATTAAGGAAATATTTTAAGGTTTTGTCATTTTGTTTAGAAGATATGGACGGTGAAGAAGGTAATCTTAATGTTCATGGTCTACCGGTTAATCAAGAGCAACAAAATGATCCAAATGACACTCCGATGTGGAACGCTAGGTTGGTTGCACCTACCTTGGTGCCTCCCGCCATTACAAAACCACCAATTGGGGGCTGATAATTGGAAGATCGAGGGCAACTTCTTCACAATGTTCAAGGATATGCTATTTCATGGGTTAATAGAGGAAAATCCGTTCGAACACATTCAACAATTTAATGATATTTGTGACATCTACAAGAACATGGATGTTACCGATGACGCTTTCAAGTTAAGGGCATTCCCCTGTACTCTTCAAGGAGATGTGAAGGTGTGGTTAAGGAACCTACCCTCCTATTCTATTAGGAGTTTTCAAGATTTAACCGAATCTTTTATCAATCACTTTTTCCCACCATCAAAGGTGGAGCGCCTTAGAATGGAGATACATGGATTCACTCAATGAAATGATAAGTCCTTGTATGATGCATGGATACGGTTCAAGAAAATGCTAAGAGCTTGTCCACCGCACGGTTTGTCTAAGAAAGAGTACATCAACACATTCTACTGGGCTACTAATGCTTTGACAAGACAAACTCTCGATGCATCTTTGGGAGGCATTTTTATGTATAAGTCACCTAATGCGGCCGAAACCATGTTAGAAGATATGTCGGTCAACACTTACAAATGGAACCCTTCACCACGAGATTTACCAAGGAAAAATGTAGCCCAATTGGAGAGTGACAATGGCCAAATCACTCTTGCAAGCTTAAATAATCAATTTCAAATGTATGGGAAAGAGTTGAAAAAGCTACAACAATCAGTAGTTGCAATGCAAGTAGGTTGTCAAAGGTGCGAAGGACCACATCTCACCATGAATTGTCCCCAAATTAATCAATGCAACCATGTTGATTTGGATGATATTCCCATGAATTCGGATGCTCATGTTAACTACGTGAGTAATCAGCACTATCAACGGGGTGGAACATCAAACAAAAACTGCTACAATCCTAACCAAAAGCAAGTATCATTCAGCAATCAAACCAATACACCACCCGGATTTACAAACCAAAACCAATACCGAAAACAAAGTTACAACAACAACTATAACCTAAATCGAAGCAACAACTTCCAATACGAAAACCAACAACCTTACAACAATCAACCTTATAACAACCAATCCAATTCGAATTATCAAAACAACCAAGGTTATAGTCAACCGCAAAATAACCAAGGCAAAATTATGCAAAATTATATCAAGAAGGTGGAATCAACCGAAGCATTTTTAATAAAAGAGAATGAGTTATTGAAGCAACAAATACGAAACCAACAAGCCTCTTTTCAAAACCTTGAGAGCACCGTTGGAAGACTTTCAAACCAAGTTTCTGAAAGACCGCAAGGAACTCTATCTTCAAACACTCAAGTTAACCCAAACAATAAGTACAACAATAATCGAAACAACCAACAATCTCAACAACACCAACAAAACCAGAACCACAACAACACGAGAGTTATTCCTATCAAGAGCAACACTCCCAACCAACACAACAACCAAGCAAGTTCATAAAATCCCAATAATAATTATACACAAGTGAATTCGATTGCTTCAATTGAAGAGGATATCAAACCGACTGTCCTCATGTTTTTGCGTTCGATGTTGATGAGGGAAAGCTTGATTGGGATGGAGCTTTGGAAATTGATACAATGGATTTTGGGGTATTCACGTTTTCGGATGATTCAGACGAGGCAAAGTTCAATTCTTATCAAGTTAAAAGTGTAATGTCCATGAAGGCTACCGAGTCGACATGCAAGGAGTTAAAGGGTGATTTTGATCGAATCAAATTGGGAAAGGTTGAGAAAGAGATAAAGATCGAAAATGTCTTAAATGTAAGGGAGCAAAAGAACAAGTTCGAGGTTTTTGCTACATCAACCAAGGAGAAAAATGAGACACCGGTCTCACATCCTCAACCATTACATCCTCCACATACAAAGGATGTGGATAGTAAGTCAACTCTAACAAATAATGAAAACATCTATGTTAAACTCCCCTTTCCGGAGGTGCTTGAGAATATGCCCAATTATGGGAAATTTTTGAAGACACTCATAGACAAAAAGGGATATGTTGAGCAAACATCCACCGCTTTTTTGAAAAAGGAGTGTGGTGGGATTTTAAAGAAGTGAAACCTACCACCAAAAATGGGTGATCCCGGACCTTTCCTTATCCCTTATCAGGTGAACGGGTCGGAGATGTTTACATCCTTAGCCGACTCGGGGGGCAAGTATTAACTTCATGCCTTATTCTATTTATAAAAGGTTAGGTTTAGGTGACCTTTCACCTACTACAATGGGAGTTAAGTTAATTGACCAATTCATTAGCTCTAATGTGGGGATCACCGAGGACCAAATAGTGAAAGTAAGAGACATGGAATTCCCAATTGATTTTGTCATTGTCGATATTAAGCAAGACCCGGTTATACCCCTTTTTTTGGGAAGGCCATTCTTGGCAACCGTAGGTTCTTTCTTTGACTTTAGAACTGGGAAATTGACACTTAGAGATGAGGGTAAATGCATGAGAATATGAAGAAAATGTGTTAAATTGTCATCCACACCCTTGACCACACCACAAATTGATGCTAGTGTGCAATGCATCACAAGCACAAAACAAGTTGGTTCACCAACTAAATGCTGCGGGGGATTGACCAAAGGAACCCCAAGTAAGGCCAAAGATCAAATTGACGTTATTGATAAGTTCATGAGAAAATTGTATGGGTGGGTGCATCGGGATTCATCTAAAAAGGATGAACATTTGAGAAAACGCCTAGTTTTGAACTTGTTAAAACGTGAAAAAGTCAAACTCAAGGAGTTAATTAATGAAGCTAAAATAACAAACGATTCGTTAGATTTAATGTTTGATGATGGTCATCATGAAAATGTTTCCCTTAGTTCAAAGGGAGGGGAGGTTTACCACCCCGGTATTAGTTGAAATGTCAAGAGGATGGGAGTCGGGTGATAGACTCGTTAAAAACTTTCCGCAATTGTGTACATAGTATAAATTAGTTGCATTTCATTTAGGATTGTATGATATTCCTTTTGTTAGTTGCATTTGCATGTAGTTGCATTTCATGCATATGGGTAAACTGAAAAATACCAAAAATAGATTGTGAACGGGTCAAAATGGACTTAAAAAACTGAAAAAACTGCATTCAGGTACAAAAGCGACGCTTTTGATCTAGAAGCATCGCTTTTGCTCTTAAAGAGCGGTGCTTCTGTTTCAAAAAGCAACGCTTTCGGTTGTGATTTTGGACCAAAAATGGGCATCAGGGAAGAGCGACGCTTTTGTCTCCAAAAGCGGCGCTTTTGTTCTTCACGAACGGCGCTTTTGTTTCAAAAGCGGCGCTTCTGGACCTGGATACTTAAACATTCTGCAGGACCAAACACCTCACTTTTTCACCCACAACTCATCTTTTCTCTCCATAGAGGCGTTCTTACAACCCTAATCGACCCTAATCACCACCAAACTTCAATTTCTTACAAATCTTCAATCTCACTAACATGAGAAAAGTAAGAATCCATCATTTAAATTCAATCTTTAACATGATTCTTGTGATTTTTGCCAATTTATCTTTACGCTTGATTTGTTAATTGTGCTTGATTAATGATTTTAATGGTCGAATTGTTGATGAATCTAGGTTACATTGATGTTTATTAACATGATTTGCATGATTATTAACATCGATTTTGACTTTGAAATTCTAGGGTTCATTCAATTTGAGGGTTTTTGATTCTGAGCCAAATTGGAGTGTTAATTGATGTTGTTGATGCTTAATTGATAGGTTTCCATGATTATCTTGCTTTGAATCCATCCTTCATGCTTGTATGAATTGAAATTGCAAATTAGGGTTCATAAGTTTAAGGTATGACTGGGTTTGACCAATTTAAGCATGTGATTAGTGATCTTACACCTGTTTGCAAGCTTATGAATGTTATAACATGAAGAATTGTGATAATTTGATGAATGCTTCTTGTCTTAGCCAAATTTTAAACGAATTGGACTTTGACTAGGGTTGACTTTTTGCAATTAGTTCATGTTGACCAAGTTTGACCTAGTGAAGCTTAATGGTTATTGATAATACATGTTTAGCTTGTGATATTATGTATGAGTTGACCTTTGATTGCATGAGCTAAATGTTGCAACTTTTTGATGAATTTGAGATTGTGCCAAGTGGATCATCCTTGTTTGATTTCATGCTTTTTCATGCTTAATTGCACTTGTTTTAGTCATGTATGATTTCCACTCACATGATTTGCATGATGAAACTTGTTGTGACTTATTGGATTTAACTTGGTAATGATGATTGAACCTTGAATGTGATCAAGCATATTTTCACCGAATGCTAGAGATACGCTTGAGTGCAATAGATGAGTTTATTATGTACAACGGCTTTAATCTTCGGTCCGGTTACCGTGATAACCCTAGCTGGGATGATGATTTCGGGAGGGTGGTTATAGCTGTTTGCCGGCCATCGAAGCGTGTTAACTAGCGGCTAGGAGAAAACCCTACACGGCGGTGTAGGTAAAACCCTAGAGGGGAGAGGAGAGCGTTTGAGCTTCCAGGATGTCCTTAGGGTAGAGGGCTACCCTTTATTTATAGAGGCAATATTAGGGTTTTGAGGGAAAAGGCCAATGGACCGCTAACGGGCCATGCTTAAGGACAAGACCAATTATTAGCCCGATGCGCTATGCGTATCATTAGAATGCAAATTGTTTATATGCTAACCTATACCTCTCCATAATGTTTTTCTTGTTTGTCTTGCTTTGTAGACCAACGAAACCCAAAGAACACACGGTGCAAAAGGGAGTGGCACAAAATGACAAAAGGTAATTGGAGTAAAGGGAAGAGGAAAGCGACCAGTACCACCTCATGAACATCATGAAGAAGAAGATGAAATGATGATTCCAGAGGACATCCAAAGGCTTTCATCGGATCCTTGGTTACAACAAATTTTGATGAATGAGCGTTATAAAGCGTGAAATGTCCCGTTCATATTCATTATAAACGTTCCATATTAATTGATTTCGTCGCGAGGCTTTGACCTCTATATGAGACGTTTTTCAAAGACTGCATTCATTTTTAAAACAACCATAACCTTTATTTTATCGATAAAGGTTTAAAAAAAACATTACGTAGATTATCAAATAATGATAATCTAAAATATACCGTTTACACACGACCATTATATAATGGTTTACAATAAGAATATATTACATCAAAAACAAGTTTCTTGAATGCAGTTTTTACACAATATCATACAAGCATGGACTCCAAATCTTGTCCTTATTTTAGTATGCAACAGCGGAAGCTCTTAATGATCACCTGAGAATAAACATGCTTAAAACGTCAACAAAAATGTTGGTGAGTTATAGGTTTAACCTATATATTATCAAATCATAATAATAGACCACAAGATTTCATATTTCAATATACATCCCATACATAAAGATAAAATTCATTCATATGGTGAACACCTGGTAACAGACATTAACAATATGCATATAGAATATCCCCATCATTCCGGGACACCTATCGGACATGATAATTTCAAAGTAATAAAGCATTCTAAATTCCAGAATGGGGCTTGTTGGGCCCGATAGATCTATCTTTAGGATTCGCGTCAATTTGGGGGTCTGTTCCCAAATTCTTAGGCTACCAAGCTAAAAAGTGGCATATTCGGCTTCGATCATTCACCCATATAATGTAGTTTCATTTACTTGTGTCTATTTCATAAAACATTTATAAAATTGCATGAATTCTCATCCCAAAATATTAGATTTTAAAAGTGGGACTATAACTTACTTTCACAGATTTTTACTTCGTCGGGAAGTAAGACTTGGCCACTGGTCGATTCACGAACCTGTAACAAATATGTACATATATATCAAAGTATGTTCAAAATATATTTACAATATTTTTAATACATTTTAATGTTTTAAGTTTATTAAGTCAGCTGTCCTCGTTAGTAACCTACAACTAGTTGTCCACAGTTAGATGTACAGAAATAAATCGATATATATTATCTTGAATCAATCCACGACCCAGTGTATACACGTCTCAGGCTAGATCACAACTCAAAGTATATATATTTTTAGAATCAACCTCAACCCTGTATAGCTAACTCCAACATTACTGCATATAGAGTGTATATGGTTGTTCCAAATAATATATATAGATGGATCGATATGATATGTCAAAACATTTGCATACGTGTCTATGGTATCCCAAGATTACATAATATATAATAATACATGTATAATACAATATAAGTTAGCTAGGATATGATTAATATAGATTTGTTACCAATTTTCACGTAGTTACAACAAGAAAAATTATCCAATCTTGTTTTACCCATAACTTCTTCGTTTTAAATCCGTTTTGAGTGTTTCAAGTTGCTATGGTTTCATATTGAACTTAAGTTTATGAATCTAAACAGAAAAAGTATAAGTTTATAGTCAGAAATATAGGTTACAAGTCATTTTTATAAAGGTAGTCATTTCAGTCGAAAGAACGGCGTCTAGATGACCATTTTGGAAAACATACTTCCACTTTGAGTTTAACCATGATTTTGGATATAGTTTCATGTTCATAAGAAAAATCATTTTCCCAGAAGAACAAATTTTAAATCAAAGTTTATCATAGTTTTTAATTAACTAACCCAAAACAGCCCGCGGTGTTACTACGACGGCGTATATCCGAATTTACGGTGTTTTTTGTGTTTTCCGATTTTAAATCATTATGTTAGCATATCATATAGATATATAACATGTGTTTAGTTGATTTTAAAAGTCAAGTTAGAAGGATTAACTTTTATTTGCGAACAAGTTTAGAATTAACTAAACTATGTTCTAGTGATTTCAAGTTTAAACCTTCGAATAAGGTAGTTTTATATATATGAATCGAATGATGTTATGAATATCATTACTACCTCAAGTTTTATGGATAAACCTACTGGAAATTAGAAAAATAGATCTAGCTTCAAAGGATCCTTGGATGGCTTGAAAGTTCTTGAAGCAAAATCATGACACGAAAACAAATTCAAGTAAGATTTCCACTCGAAATAAGATTGTTAAAGTTATAGAAAATGAATCAAAGTTTGAATATGAGTATTACCTTATATTAGAAAGATATCTTACTGTAAATTAGAAAGATTTCTTGAGGTTGGATGATCACTCAAAGTGGATTTGCAAGATTGGAAGTAAGCTAGCAAACTTGGAAGTGTTGTTGGTGTGTTCTTGAGTACTTGTTTTATAACTTGGTTTATGTATGGATTTATGAACTAGATTGAGCTAGATTTTGATGAAGATGATGAAGAACACTTAGAACAAAGGAAGAATACTTGAGATAGAGTAATTTGATTCAAGGAAATTGCAAAGTGAATGTGTTTGTGTGTATGCAAGTTCACGTGAACTTAGGCCTTCAATATAGGCTCCATTAGTTTGTTGTTTTGTTAGATATTTCTTGCTAGATGTTAAATTATGGTTCCTACATGTGTTAGGTGACTCACAAGGGCTGCTAAGAGCTGATCATTGAAGTGTATATATCAATAGTAAATACATTTAGAAGCTGGGTATTGTACGAGTACGAATACGGGTGCATACGAGTAGAATTGTTGATGAAAATGAATGAGGATGTAATTGTAAGCATTTTTGTTAAGTAGAAGTACTTTGATAAGTGTCTTGAAGTCTTTAAAAAGTGTATGAATACATATTAAAACACTACATGTATATACATTTTAACTGAGTCGTTAAGTCATCGTTAGTCGTTACATGTAAGTGTTGTTTTGAAACCTTTAGGTTAACGATCTTGTTAAATGTTGTTAACACATTGTTTATTATATCTAAAATGATGTTAAATTATTACATTATCATGATATTATGATGTAATAATATATCTTAATATGATATATATACATTTAAATGTCGTTACAACGATAATCGTTACATATATGCCTCGTTTCGAAGTCCTTAAGTTAGTAGTCTTGTTTTTACATATGTAGTTCATTGTTAACATATTTAATGATATGTTTACTTATCATAATACCATGTTAACTATATATATATCCATATATATGACATCATATAGTTTTTACAAGTTTTAACGTTCGTGAATCATCGGTCAACTTGGGTGGTCAATTGTCTATATGAAACCTATTTCAATTAATCAAGTCTTAACAAGTTTGATTGCTTAACATGTTGGAAACACTTAATCATGTAAATAATAATTTCATTGAATATATATAAACATGGAAAAGTTCGGGTCACTACAGTACCTACCCGTTAAATAAATTTCGTCCCGAAATTTTAAACAGTTGGAGGTGTTGACGTATCTTCTGGAAATAAGTGCGGGTATTTCTTTTTCATCTGATCTTCTCATTCCCAGGTGAAATTGGGTCCTCTACGAGCATTCCATTGAACCTTAACAATTGGTATCTTGTTTTGCTTAAGTCTTTTAACCTCACGATCCATTATTTCGACGGGTTCTTTGATGAATTGAAGTTTTTCGTTGATTTGGATTTTGTCTAACGGAATAGTGAGATCTTCTTTAGCAAAATATTTCTTCAAATTCGAGACGTGGAAAGTGTTATGTACAGCCGCGAGTTATTGAGGTAATTCAAGTCGGTAAGCAACTGGTCCGACACGATCAATAATCTTGAATGGTCCAATATACCTTGGATTTAATTTCCCCCATTTACCAAATCGAACAACGCCTTTCCAAGGTGCAACTTTAAGCATGACCATCTCTCCAATTTCAAATTCTATATCTTTACTTTTAATTTCAGCGTAGCTCTTTTGTCGACTTTGGGCGGTTTTCAATCGTTGTTGAATTTGAATGGTTGATGTTTCGCGAGGTGTATATAAAATACTATTAAATTTTACAAGGAAATACTTATTAAATACGATACAATTTTACACAAGATATTTATTTATTTATAGAATGGATATACTTAAACCTTGCTACAACACTTATAGGCAGTGTACCTAATCATAAAGTAGTGTAGTTTTTAGTAAGTCCGGTTCGTTCCACAGGGAAATCTTTAAACAAAGCTTAACGCTATATTAGTTTACTTTTATAAAAATACAAATATATATATAAGTAATATTATTATTATAAGGGGGGGGGGGGGGGTTTACCGTTTAATGACCGGTTTGTCGATTTTAAAACTTTAGTCGCAGTTAAAACCAAATGTAAAATATTAAAAATAAATACAAGATTTAAATTAAAGCGTAAAGTAAATAACGATAATGAAATTGCAAATAATAAAAATGCGATAAAATAAACTTGCGATAATTAAAAAGTACGATAATTAAAAGTGCAATTAACTACAATAATAATAAAAATGTGATAATTAGAAGTGCAATTAAATATAAAATAAAGGAAATTAAATATGAAATAAAAGAATTATGCTTATTTAAACTTCCGTAATCATGATGTTTGACGTGTTGATTTTAGTTTTATGCCCATGGGTTAATTGTCCTTTGTCCTGGATTATTTAATATGTCCGTCTGGTTTTTGTCCATAACAGTCCATCAGTCATAAATATAAAGTGCGAGTGTCCTCGTCAAATTATCCTTATACCCGAAGTTAAATATTCCAACTAATTGGGGACTTAAACTGTAACAAGATTTTAATACTTTGTTTAATAATTACACCAGGATGTCGACTGAGTGTAACCCAAGGTTTTAATATTTTGTTATCAATTATACCAAGTGTCCTTGTACATAATTTCACCCCTGTTTTAATTATTCTAGTGGCTATTAATCCATTCCCGTGTCCGGTTAAATGAACGATTATTCGTACATATAAATACCCCGCCCATCGTGTCCGATCGAGTGTATATGGTAATATATAAATACGTCGAATTATAAGTTTGTATATTAAATTAACAAGGTATTGTTTAGTTAATATAAAACCCATTAATAACCCATAGTCTAATTTCCACAAGTGTCGTTCTTTTATCCAAACCCAAATTATGGTACAAAGCCCAATTACCCAATTTTAGTAATTAGCCCAACATCATGATTACTTCGGATTAAATAAGCATAATAATAACTTAGCTACGAGACATTAAATTAAAAAGGTTAAAAATAACTTACAATGATTAAAAATAGCGTAGCGTTACACGGACAGAATTTCGACTTACACCCTTACAACATTTGCTAACATACCCTTATTATTAGGATTAAAATTAAAATTAAAATTAAAATTAAAATTAAAATATAAATATAAATATTTACGTATAGATATAGAGAGGATGGATATATATGTTATAAAAAATGATCAGAATTCGGTTGGCTTTATAGGGAATTGAGTTCAGGGATACTCCGCGACTCGCGGCAATTTTTGCCTTCAAACTCCGCGAGTCGCGGAGTTTGAAAATACAGCTCACTCCATTTTGGAGTCTTTCTTGCCGACGGATTTTTATTATTTATATAATATATAAATAATTATAAGAATTATTTAAATATTATATTATATTTATGTGCATAGTTGACTTGTAATTTTTAGTCCGTTGCGTCTAGCGTTGAGAGTTGACTCTGGTCCCGGTTCTGAATTTTCGAACGTCCTTGCGTACAATTTAATATCTTGTACTTTGCGTTTTGAATCTTGTACTTTTGTAATTTCGAGACGTTTCTTATCAATAATTGGAACCTCTTTGATTGTATTTTGTACTTTTGAGCTTTTTGGTCATTTGCGTCTTCAATTCGTCGAATCTGTCTTTTGTCTTCACCTTTTATTATTTAAACGAATATCACTTTTAAATAGAACAATTGCAACTAAAAGCTTGTCTTTCTTGAGGAATAATGCTATGAAATATATGTTCGTTTTTAGCATTATCAAATATTCCCACACTTGAGCGTTGCTTGTCCTCAAGCAATATCGTCTTGAAATACTAGAATCACTTCTTTATTCTTCACACTTTGTACATCAGTGACTTCTATACGGCGGTATAAACAATGGTAGTAACGATATGGTTTACAGTCCCACATGACTATAAAAATTTAGATCCATTAAGGAAATTGGATCTTTATGAAAACATTTGATCTTTTTAAAATTAAATCTAGTTTTTACCCTAGATAAGTTTTCCGGAATAACCCTTCACCGGTGTTTGCAAATTCTTTTTGTGGGTTTGGTGGGTTTCAGATTTGAAAATTTTAGCTCAAAACTTATGGTTTTGTGTCACCCACTTGCTAACCTTGTATTTGGAAAGCAACACGTCCAGTTTACTTGTCCCGTATATTACCTTTCGGTAAACTACCGTCCGGTTGTAAAGGAAAGCGTTGAACAAGCAACTGTTAAGGCAATGTCCCCTGACATGCTTTTAATTATGGTCTATAACGTGTCGGACGCAATTACTATCCTTGGTAAGAGCAATAGTAAAGCTCACCCTTATGATTTTTCGGTCTGGCACAAGGTCCTGTCTTTGACCACTATGCAACCATCGTTCTTACGGTTGACACCCGATTTAGTTCAGGTGACCTAATGAATTCCAGGTGAATTCCTAGGATTTTACGTTCAATGGTAATGAACGCATTGAAAATAGGGTTTTCAGAAAACAAATCGGTTTGTAATTTTGATCAAAATATTTTCTCGTTCAAGCTCGAGTTTAGATATCATTGAATTCCATGAGTTTGTAATTCTCAATCTTTAAGGTCAATCTCAAGGATTGAGTAATATCAGGCTTAAAAGCTGATTTTTAGTCTTTAAGGAGATTATCCTTTCTGGGGATCTAATTCATTAGTCTTATCAAGCTAATTTGCATGGTGCCCCCCATTGTACGAGATAAATCCTTCTTATGGTTAGGATAAATCTGACCACTTGGCGACCCTGTTTAATGCTGAGGTCCGTGGATTTCCTGCTGATTTTAGTGATGACTTTTCTAGATTTTTCGTCAACCTACAGCTGGTCTGGACGACAACTTCCTGACTTAAATCAAGAAGCGCGTGTCTTTTTCGGAAGACTTTACTTCCTTTTAATGATGGAATTGATTCATCGTGTAGATCCATCTTTCTTACAGTAAATCAGGTAAAACTTTTTAGTTTAGTCCAAAGCAAAAGTATTTTCAGTTATTTGTACAAAAATATGTGATATATGTTTTGAATAACTTGGAGAATTTTCCCACACTTGGCTTTTATTTTCCTTTTTATTGTCCTCTATTCCATTTTAAATGAATTTTAACATTTTAGTTTGTTTCTCAATTTATGTCCTTTCTGAGGTAACAATAATTTCGGTGTTAAAACCTAGTTTTATCGTTCATAAATATGTATAAACATGATTTTGAGTTCATTTAATTGAAAATTTTGAAAAATTTTACTAGAATTGGGTAGTCAGTATATAAGACTAGGGCTGTTCTTTATTATCAGAGAGCACTAGATTCTAATACAACTACTGCTTTACTAGTATTTTTAATGGTAACCAAGTGTTTAAGATAAAAATTATAAAATCCGAAAGAATTTAACCCCTTCCCACACTTAAGATCTTGTAATGCCCTCATTTGCAAGAAATCAGTAACAATTTAAATTATTAAGGGTGATTTGTGTGAAAATGATTAAATTTTTACCAAAGTTTCCAAATATATTGGCGTTTGTTTGCTGAATGATAAATGGTGCACATCATTTGTTCATTCCGTCTTGTTGTTATTTCACATATATTTTGCATCTTGTCGTCAAAATTAGTTGCTTTTGCTGAACTTAATGCCAGTCTTTGAAAATGCATTGTTTTACCCTGTTGTGTACATAAGATAAACTGCAAACATATATACATATTTTGGAAGTTTGGTATATTACCCCACATTCAAAAATTATTAAAATCTAAGAATAAAAGTTAGAAAATTATAAAAACTATTACAATATTAACATAAGTATTAAACGTATCAACATTACAAATTACAAAATAAATAAAACTAAGTAGACTAGGGATGATACTGATAACAATAGGGGTTCCATGCATAACCATAGGTGCTATAAAATGCTTCGGCAGGGTTATACGTAGGATACGGTGGTTACATCTCTATAGACCAGGGAGGGAATATGGGTTTTAGAGTAGGAATATAGTTTCTACCTATATGTTGGCAATGAGCTATGATTTGGTTTTGATGAACTTGCCAATCTTCAAATGCTCTTTGTCTAGCATTTTCGTACTCCTGTGCAGCTATAAACCTTTGCATTTCTTGCATTTCATTTCCCCCTCCTACATTACCTTGCTGTTGGTTTCTCTCAACATGTGGATGTCTATCATGGTATTGTACTGTGGCGTTATTTCGCCTCTTCAAACTTTCGCACCATGGTATACATTTAAACCTATTGTATCGCGGGGTTCTGGTTCTTCGACTAATAATCCCCCCCGACTTATATCCACACCGAGATATTCAGCAATCAAAGTAATAAAAATACCACCTCCTATTATGCTATGCGGTCTCATCCCCCTAACCATAGCTGATAAATAATAACCCACACAATAAGGTATACTTACAGCGCTTTGTGGGTCTGGAATACACATATGGTAAAACAAATCCTGTTCATTTACCTTTTCCTTGTTCTTACCTCTTTGTGTAATCGAATTAGCTAAAAACCTATGAATTACTCTTAATTCAGCTCTATCTATATCCAAATAAGAGTAATTTCCCCATTTGAATCGGTGATGGCTTGTCATTTGACTCCATACACCATGTGTATCAAAATTTTCATCTATCTTTCTACCATTTAGTATCAACCCTCTACAATTGGCAGATGCTAACTCCTCAGGCGTATATATACGTAAAGCCTGAGCCATGTCTAGTAAAGACATGTGGCGCATCGAACCGCCTAACAAAAATCTAATAAAATAACGATCGGTTAAACTAGCTACCCGATCATTCAACTCTATACTACACAAAAATTCTTCACACCATACTTTATATACAGGTCTACGCATGGTGAATAAACGTACCCAGTCATTAAAAGTAGAATTACCATACCTCTGTACAAGTAATTATCTAATTGGCCCGGCCAATTCTACAGCTTCTAATGGTCCCCATTCTATGACCCTAGGTACCTCAACAACTTTAGAATGAAGAGTATGCAAATCCCTTTGGTATTTTGGATAATCTATCCAAAGTCTGTCAAATCTCAGGTTCGGGTGCAAATCTTCCAAGTGCATATCAGAAAATGTCATGACTGGATGAGGTATATATTGTTTGTAGAAGTTATCCACCTCCTGTTGTTCCGCATTCTCAGCAGGAGCATTGCGAGCTTGGGATGAAGATTCACCCCTTTCAGTCTGCAAAACACATCAAACACAATTTTTGTGCATCCAAATATGCATTAGTGTCAGCAAAATCATCAATCAAAATAATTACAATGACATGATCAATTTATATCAAACTTAAGCTCATTTTCATATTTTTATCAAATCTACACTTTTTCAAATAAGCATATACGAAAATGTTCGCCAAGTTCATAAGTATTTTACTCAAATAACATGTCAAAATAATCATTACTAGCAATTAAACAAGTTTCAAATGGCATTATCTCTCAAAAATCAAGTTCATGAATTTTTAGACTTGAAAAAGTCCACTTTAATTCTCAAAATCATGTTTAGGCTCAAAGTTTGGATCATTTAACTACCTAAACATGTTACACTACTTAATTTAGCAACAATTCATGACAAAAATCGGCCATAACCTGTTTATATCAAAAAGCCCCAAATTTGCTCAAGAACACAAACCCTAGATTACTCAAAATTTGAAGTTTAAGGCTTCTAATCATGTTAAACAGCATCAATCTAGGTTATACAAGCATAATACATAAACAATTTAATCTTAATTACACTAAAAAGCATTAAAATCAAATTGGAGAAAAAATTGCTCAAGAACACCAAATTTCGGATTAAATGGTGTTTAGGTGTAGAAATTTACCGTTTTTCTTGAGTAATTCCTAGATAGCATCCTTCTCAACATGATTTTAGTAAAAAATTTGGTGATTAACGGTTAAAAATTGTGATTTTGGGGTGTATTTTTCGGGTTTTTGCGTGTTTATGTTCGCAGTATTTGTGTGTGTTGTGGGTTGGGACTGATCTGTTCCAGCTCTTTATTTTTTTCTGATTTTCGGTCCTCCCGCGACTCGCGGCATTTAAGCCTTCAGACTCCGTGAATCGCGGAGTTTGGTATATTTTTTTTTTTTTTATAATCTTTAACTTATAAAACAATTAAGTAAATAATTTTTAAAATTTTGTTTCCCTTATTATTGAGGACGAGGTCGTTTCGGATCGATGTCTTAGTCTGTCCCTCGACAAAATTTTAAAATTTGTCTTTTTGTAGCGATTGTTTTAAAAGCTAAGATTTTTGGGTTTTTTAATGTTTTTGGCATATTTTAATTCAATAAGATTAAAAATAATGATAATAAAAGTTCTCGTCCCTCCCTCGGGTAAAGCAATTTCGGTTCAAAGACCTAGTCTTCAACTTACGACGAATTTTAAAAATCATATTTTTAACTTAGCGACATAAAGTAAATTTTTTTGTTTTTAAATTCACACAACTTAAATATAAAATTCAAAATTAATATTAAAAATTCACACCAAACTTAAAATTTAAAATGCATAAAAATAAAATTCATATTTTTAAAAATTAAAAATTCACACCAAACTTAATTTAAAAATTTATATTATAAATTCATACCAAACTTATATTAATTTTTCAAATACTTACAATTTTAAAAATATTGTTTTTACAAAGTTTACAATATTAATTTAAGATTTAAATATTAATTTTAAAAACATGGTAAAAATAAAATTAAAAATCTTTTTGGCTTTTTATCCCACTTTAATCAATCAAATATTATCAAAAATATGCGCCCCTCTTTTCGGTAAAGTAATTTCGGTTCCAAAACCTAATTTAACTCATGACGAATTTTTGAAATATTTTGGGTTGATTGATTAAAGATATTTATACCTTAAGAATAAACGTTAAATTTCGCAGTGATGTAATAAATTTTTTAATGATATCAATAATTTCGGTTGCCAAACCTAATTTTATTCAATACCAATTTAATACTTTTTAGCGAACAAATTAGCGTTTATTATCAAAAGGTTAAAAAAAAAATAAAAAAAAAATAAAAACTGTACAGACTTACCTGTGAAATAGATTTCTTAGTTATATGATCTATCCCATTCATAAGATAGTCGGTTTAATTGGTTTTCCATAGCTACATAGGCGTAACCTCGAGCATTCAGTGTCTTTTCTTCTAAACATATGAATGGTCCGTCTCTGCATAAAGTAACAAATTCGGTGTTTGAATAGGTTTGATTATTTGAACATTTACCTCCATGTGACCATTTTCCGCATTTGTGACATCTTTCTAGGTGTCGTGCTCTTCTTTTCGCAGCGGATTTTGATTTTCCTTTACCAAATTGTAACTTATTATCTTCGCATCTGGATTCTTTTCTAACTCCGTCCATTCTTTCTCTGATTACTGATACTAGTTCACTCGGTAGTATGTCATTATTACGTTTAGTGATCAAAGCGTGTAGTATTAGACCATGGTTTAGTTCACAGGCAGTCTTCATTTTGTAAAAACCTAAAAAAATAAAAATTCAGAATGGGGGGAGAAGACTAGTTCTTTAGGGTCTGCTAGGGAAAGACCATTCGGGTTCCATTTTCGAGAACTACACGAAAATAGACAATCTAACTCTAACAGAAATACATATTATCCTTTAAAGACTTGATTCTCCCCACACTTAGTTAGCTGTGGTGTCGAAATTGTGATTAACTTCGTTGTCAACTTCCATCGGACCATGTATGTAATGTTTAACTCTGTGACCATTAACTTTAAATTCAATCCCATTTGAATTTATTAATTCTATCGTTCCGTATGGAAAAACTCTTTTGACTATGAATGGTCCAGACCATCTTGATTTCAATTTTCCAGGAAATAGCTTGAATCGTGAATTGAAAAGAAGAACTCTGTCTCCTTCTTTAAATTCTTTTGAACTTCTGATTCTTTTATCATGCCATTTCTTCGTTCTTTCCTTATAGATTAACGAATTTTCGTATGCTTCATGTCTTAATTCTTCTAATTCGTTTAGTTGACTTAATCGTAGACGTCCAGCTTCATGTAAATCAAGATTACATGTCTTCAAAGCCCAAAATGCTTTGTGTTCAATTTCTACTGGAAGATGACATGCTTTTCCATAAACAAGTCTAAAAGGTGTGGTTCCAATTGGAGTTTTGTAGGCTGTTCTAAAAGCCCAGAGTGCATCCTCCAATTTAATGGACCATTCCTTCGGATTTGATCCTACGGTTTTCTCTAGAATACGTTTTAAAGCTCGGTTGGTATTTTCAACTTGTCCACTTGTTTGTGGATGATATGCGGTGGAGATTTTATGAGTTACTCCATATCTTTTAAGAACTTTCTCAAGTTGATTATTACAGAAATGAGTACCCCGATCACTTATTAAAGCTTTCGGTGTTCCAAACCTTGCAAAAAGACGTTTTAAAAAGTTGACTACAACTCGTGCATCGTTAGTTGGGAGAGCTTGTGCTTCCGCCCATTTAGATACATAATCAATGGCTACGAGAATATAGAGATTATTATGAGATTTTGGAAATGGACCCATAAAGTCAATATCCCAAATGTCAAATACTTCACATACTTGGATGACATTTTGTGGCATTTCATCACGTTGACTTATTTTTCCGGCCCTTTGACAAGCATCACAGGATTTGCAAAGAAGGTGTGCGTCTTTGTAAATTGTAGGCCAATAGAATCCAGCATCATAAACTTTGCTTGCTGTTAGTTGAGGTCCATAATGCCCTCCTGTTGGTCCTGTGTGACAATGGTTTAATATTTCACTAGCTTCATCTCCAAATACACATCGGCGTATTATTCCATCGGGACAACCTTTAAACAAATGTGGATCTTCCCAAAAATAGTGTTTTATATCACTGAAGAATTTCTTTCGTTTTTGGTACGATAATCCTTTTTCAAGGAATCCACAAACTAAGTAGTTTGCATAGTCTGCAAACCATGGAATTTCTTTATGATCTATCTTCAATAGATATTCATCAGGAAAGTTGTCTTGTATGGCCGATTCATTTAGAACTTCTAACTCAGGATTTTCAAGACGAGAAAGATGATCAGCGGCGAGATTTTCTGCTCCTCTTTTATCTCGGATTTCAATATCAAACTCTTGTAAGAGTAAGATCCAACGGATTAATCTTGGTTTAGCATCTTGTTTTGAAAATAGGTATCTAAGAGCAGAATGGTCGGTATAGACCACCGTTTTTGCTAGAACGAGATATGATCGAAATTTGTCAAAAGCAAAGACAATAGCAAGGAGTTCTTTTTCAGTAGTTGTATAGTTCGTTTGTGCTCCTTGTAACGTCTTACTAGCATAATATATAGGTTGAAATCGTTTTTCAATCCTTTGTCCTAAAACAGCTCCCATTGCAAAATCACTTGCATCGCACATTAGTTCAAATGGTAGATTCCAATTTGGTGTTATCATGATCGGTGCATTAGTGAGTTTTTCTTTAAGAATATTAAAAGATTTGATACACTCATCTGAAAAGATGAATGGAGCATCCTTTTCTAGGAGTTTATTCATAGGAGTGGCAATTTTAGAAAAATCTTTTATGAAACGTCGGTAAAAACCGGCATGCCCTAGAAAACTCCTAACTCCTCTAACATTGGTGGGATGTGGAAGTTTATCTATTACATCTACTTTAGCTCTATCCACTTCAATTCCTTCTTTTGAAATTTTATGTCCAAGAACGATGCCTTCTTTAACCATGAAATGGCATTTCTCCCAATTAAGTACTAGATTTGATTGTTCACATCTAATTAGCATTCGTTCCAGATTAACTAGACATGATTCAAATGTATCACCGAAGACTGAAAAGTCATCCATGAAAACTTCCATGCATTCTTCTATCATGTCGTGAAAAATCGCCATCATGCACCTTTGGAAGGTTGCTGGGGCGTTGCAAAGTCCAAATGGCATGCGTTTGTAAGCAAAAGTACCATAAGGACACGTGAATGTGGTTTTCTCTTGATCTTCGGGTGCTATTGGAATTTGAAAATATCCAGAAAATCCATCTAGAAAACAATAATAACTATTTCCGGCTAATCTTTCCAACATTTGATCTATGAAAGGTAAGGGAAAGTGATCTTTTCTGGTGGCGTCATTTAATTTTCTATAATCAATACATACACGCCATCCTGTAACAGTCCTAGTAGGAATAAGCTCATTTTTCTCATTTGTAATGACAGTCATGCCACCCTTCTTAGGCACGCATTGAACTGGGCTTACCCATGGACTATCAGAAATTGGATAAATTAAACCTGCATCTAGCAGTTTAATAATCTCTTTCTTAACTACATCTTGCATATTAGGATTTAGTCTTCGTTGGCGTTGCACATACGTTTTATGACCTTCTTCCATAAGGATTTTATGTGTGCAATACGAAGGACTTATTCCTTTAATATCATGAATCTTCCATGCAATGGCTGGTTTATGAGATTTCAACACAGAAATGAGTTGTGATTTCTCATTTTCAGTAAGAGAAGACGATATTATTACAGGTAATTCAGATTCACCATGTAAATAAGCGTATTTCAAATGGTTTGGAAGTGGCTTTAACTCTAATTTCGGTGGTTCTTCTATCGAAGATTTATATCGATATCTGTCTTCTTCTTTTAGCATTTGAATTTCTTCTGTTGTTGGTTCATATCCATTAGCTATAAGTGTAGCTAACATTTTAGCTTCATCAATTGGTTCATTACCTTCTCCTAAAGAACATTCTCCTGTTCCTTGTAATTCTGGAAATTCTTCTAATAATTCTGCATGTGCATCTATAGTTTGAATATAATAACATGTATCATCTGCAGATTGCGGTTGTTGCATTGCTCTATCAACTGAAAAGGTAACACTCTCATCCTCTATACTTAGGGTCAATTTCTTACCGAACACGTCTATCATTGCTTTAGCCGTGTTTAAGAATGGTCTTCCTAATATGAGAGGAACTTGAGAATCTTCTTCCATGTCCAAAACAACAAAATCTACTGGAAATACTAAAGTACCAACTTTAACTAGCATGTTCTCCATTATCCCTCTAGGATATTTTATTGATCTATCAGCTAGTTGTATGCTTATTCTGGTTGGTTTCAATTCTCCAAGGTCTAGTTTAGCGTATAGTGAATACGGCATTAGATTTATACTAGCACCTAAGTCTGCCAATGCTTCTATTGAACTAAGACTACCCAGAAAACATGGAATTGTGAAACTTCCTGGATCAGATAGTTTTTCTGGTATCTTATTCAACAGCACTGCTGAACAATTAGCGTTCATAGTAACAGCCGAGAGTTCTTCCATTTTCTTTCTATTTGAAATTAGATCTTTCAAGAATTTAGCATATCTAGGCATTCCTGAAATCACTTCAATGAAAGGAAGATTTACATTTATCTGTTTAAACATATCCAAGAATTTGGATTGCTCGGCTTCAAGTTTCTCTTTCTTCATTTTACTCGGGTAAGGAAGTGGTGGTTGGTATGGTTTAACATAAGGTTTAGCCTTAACTGTGTTATCTTCATTAACCTTCTCAACTACCGGTTCTTTTTCCTTATCTTGATCAGGTTGTGGTTCTTGTGGAGTAGGAATAGCTTCATCAGAAGTTACAGGTATTTCAGGTGGTTTAAGTGTTGTACCACTTCTTGTGGTAATAGCTTTAGCTGTTTCATTCCGGGGGTTAGCATTTGTATCACTAGGTAGACTTCCCGGTTTTCTTTCACCTATTAACCTTGCTAGGTTACTTACTTCTTGTTCCAGATTTTAAATAGAAGCTTGTTGATTTCTAAATGCTTGAGCATTTTGTTCATTAGTTTGTTTTTGAGATGTGAAAAACTGCGTTTGAGTTTCAACTAGCTTCGTCATCATATCTTCTAAATTCGGCTTTTTATCATCGATTTGTTGTGGTGGTTTGTTTTGAAAATTAGGTCTTTACTGATTGTAATTATTATTGGATACTTTTTGATTGCTAGGACCTTGTTGGTTGTTGTATGGGATATTTCGGTTATAATTCTGGTTTTGATTGTAAATCGGTCTTGGCGGTTGATAATTATTCTGATAATTATTTCCAGGCCTTTGGTTTATGTATGAAATATTCTCTCTTTGTTCCATTGTTAATTCAATACTGAGACAATCTTTTGTCAAATGTGGTCCTCCACACTGCTCACAACTAATTCGTATTGAGTGAATATCCTTAGTCATATTTTCCATTCGTCTCTCGACAGCATCTATCTTTGCGGAAATGGAATGTAAGTCATGGCTAGAATCGGCTCTAGCTGCTTTAGATGATCTAACGATATCTTTTTCTTGGTGAAACTCATGTGAGTGGGAAGCAGTGTTATCAATAATTTTGTAAGCATCAGTTTCGTTTTTCTTCATAATAGAACCACCAGCTGCTATATCTATGTCTTTCCTTGTAGTGATGTCGCATCCTTGGTAGAATATTTGTACTATTTGACAGGTATCTAAACCATGTTACGGACATCCTCTTAACAACTTTCCATATCTTGTCCACGCCTCATATAGAGTTTCATTCGGTTTCTGTGTGAACGTAACAATTTCTGCTTGAAGTCTTACGACTTTAGATGCCGGAAAGAATTGTTTAAGAAATTTTTCAACTAAAACGTCCCATGTATCAATCGTCCCTTCAGGTAACGATTCCAACCAATCTTTGGCTTCTCCCTTTAAAGTCCAGGGAAATAACATGAGATATATCTGTTCATCCTCCACTTCTCGGATTTTAAATAGTGTGCAGATCCTATTAAAGGTACGTAAATGTTCATTTGGATCTTCCTTCGGCGCACCACTAAATTGGCATTGATTAGTCACCATGTGTAGAATTTGTCCTTTGATTTCATAATCTGGCGCATTAATGTCTGGATGAGTAATTACGTGACCTTAGCCAGTGCGTTTAGCTCTCATTCGGTCTTCCATACTTAAAGGTTCCAGATTCTCCATAATTGAATTTGTTGAATCGGAATCACTAGAGGATTCTGATTTAATGGTTCGTTCCTCAACAATCTCTGTTTGAATGATTGGTGGTTCCGGAGGAAAGTTTAGTGGTTCAGGATCTACGAATCGTTCCTGAATATTCTCCGGATTCTCAATTGTGAGGTCGGGTTCAAAAAATGGATTATCGGAAATTTGAACTGAAGTACTTGGTCGACTGGATGACGATTCTAAAGAAAAATCAACGGCAGTAATATTTGCTAAATGTCTTGATCTAGTTACAGGTGGTGAACGTACAAAAGGTGGTGAATGTCTTGCTCGGTGCATTCACTGAATATCCTATTAGTTTTTAAAAGGAAAGAAAAATTATAATAAGTTATCCAATCAATAGACTTTTCTGATTTTGCCCACGTTTCGAATAGCCAAAAGATGCAGCAGAGGGGCAGGATTCGTTTGGTCTCAATATAATTGAGGACTGTTTGGCTCCAATAACCCGGTCCACGTATAAATCCAACTATTACTACGAACCAGAAAATTTTGATGTCTATCAATTTAACCACTTAAAATAAATTTTCGTAATTTTAAGAAAATTTAGATAAGAAGTAGAATAAAAATCTATGCCCTAAAACTAGAATAGCGAGAAATAAGAAAGAAAAAGAGTTCGTCGGAAAAGGTCGAAAAAGAAAATGGTTGAAAAATAAAAGGTAACGGAAAAATAAAAGAAACTTATAAAACTTAAAAATACTTGACTAACCTAACCTTATTACTACAACTAACTTAAAATTATAATCGCAAATTGAGATAACTAATTGGAATGATAATTGGTACATAGTAAAAGGTGTCTAAAAATATTAAAGCTTACAGGAAAAACTATATCCCAAATGAAAATAACTTAAAAAGAAACTAAAACTTAAAAAGGCGTCGCAAAATTCTAAAGCACCTAAATCTTAGTCTAAATAAAAAGCACTTAAGGAATTCTACGGCAAAGCCTAAAAATCTAGAAGTAAAAATAACTATGGCAAAAACTAAGTTTAAAACTAAATATGAGCTAAAAATACAAATATTACACTAAAACGATTGAAAAGGGACAAAATATAAAAATATACAAAAAGTTGTAAAAAGTACAATTTTTATAAAAATATTATTTTTATATTATTTATTTAATAAAACTATTAATTTTACAATTTAATTTAACTAATTTAACTAAAATATAAATTAAATAAAAAGTAAAACTAATTATAATAATAATAATTAATTAGGGTTAATAATAATAATAACAATTAATAATTACCCGTAATTAAATGCAGATTAGGGTTTCTGTCGGTGTCAGGGTAGCTCCGCGAGTTGCGGTATTTCAAGCAGCAAACCCCGCGAGTCGCGGGGTTCCAAAATTCAACTCTGGTACAGTTTTAAATTTGACGCGTTTTTTTTATTTTTTTTATTTTATATTTTCTGTTTTTATATTTTCTGTTTATATCAAAATATTTGTATAATAAAAACTTATATTTAAAAACTTAAATAAAAATAGAACTTCTTTATAATTTTAAAAATATCTTAAAAATAGATTTATATATGTTAAATTTTTTTTTTCTTTTTAGCGTTGCTTCCGGCTTTTAAGCTAGATTGTTCCCCGGCAGCGGCGCCAAAAATAACTTGATGTTTCGCGAGGTGTATATAAAATACTATTAAATTTTACAAGGAAATACTTATTAAATACGATACAATTTTACACAAGATATTTATTTATTTATAGAATGGATATACTTAAACCTTGCTACAACACTTATAGGCAGTGTACCTAATCGTAAAGTAGTGTAGTTTTTAGTAAGTCCGGTTCGTTCCACAGGGAAATCTTTAAACAAAGCTTAACGCTATATTAGTTTACTTTTATAAAAATACAAATATATATATAAGTAATATTATTATTATAAAGAGGGGGGGGGGGGGGTTTTACCGTTTAATGACCGGTTTGTCGATTTTAAAACTTTAGTCGCAGTTAAAACCAAATGTAAAATATTAAAAATAAATACAAGATTTAAATTAAAGCGTAAAGTAAATAACGATAATGAAATTGCAAATAATAAAAATGCGATAAAATAAACTTGCGATAATTAAAAAGTACGATAATTAAAAGTGCAATTAACTACAATAATAATAAAAATGTGATAATTAGAAGTGCAATTAAATATAAAATAAAGGAAATTAAATATGAAATAAAAGAATTATGCTTATTTAAACTTCCGTAATCATGATGTTTGACGTGTTGATTTTAGTTTTATGCCCATGGGTTAATTGTCCTTTGTCCTGGATTATTTAATATGTCCGTCTGGTTTTTGTCCATAACAGTCCATCAGTCATAAATATAAAGTGAGAGTGTCCTCGTCAAATTATCCTTATACCCGAAGTTAAATATTCCAACTAATTGGGGACTTAAACTGTAACAAGATTTTAATACTTTGTTTAATAATTACACCAGGATGTCGACTGAGTGTAACCCAAGGTTTTAATATTTTGTTATCAATTATACCAAGTGTCCTTGTACATAATTTCACCCCTGTTTTAATTATTCTAGTGGCTATTAATCCATTCCTTTGTCCGGTTAAATGAACGATTATTCGTACATATAAATACCCCGCCCATCGTGTCCGATCGAGTGTATATGGTAATATATAAATACGTCGAATTATAAGTTTGTATATTAAATTAACAAGGTATTGTTTAGTTAATATAAAACCCATTAATAACCCATAGTCTAATTTCCACAAGTGTCGTTCTTTTATCCAAACCCAAATTATGGTACAAAGCCCAATTACCCAATTTTAGTAATTAGCCCAACATCATGATTACTTCGGATTAAATAAGCATAATAATAACTTAGCTACGAGACATTAAATTAAAAAGGTTGAACATAACTTACAATGATTAAAAATAGCGTAGCGTTACACGGACAGAATTTCGACATACACCCTTACAACATTTGCTGACATACCCTTATTATTAGGATTAAAATTAAAATTAAAATTAAAATTAAAATTAAAATATAAATATAAATATTTACGTATAGATATAGAGAGGATGGATATATATGTTATGAAAAATGATCAGAATTCGGTTGGCTTTATAGGGAATTGAGTTCAGGGATACTCCGCGACTCGCGGCAATTTTTGCCTTCAAACTCCGCGAGTCGCGGAGTTTGAAAATACAGCTCACTCCATTTTGGAGTCTTTCTTGCCGACGGATTTTTATTATTTATATAATATATAAATAATTATAAGAATTATTTAAATATTATATTATATTTATGTGCATAGTTGACTTGTAATTTTTAGTCCGTTGCGTCGAGCGTTGAGAGTTGACTCTGGTCCCGGTTCCGGATTTTCGAACGTCCTTGCGTACAATTTAATATCTTGTACTTTGCGTTTTGAATCTTGTACTTTTGTAATTTCGAGACGTTTCTTATCAATAATTGGAACCTCTTTGATTGTATTTTGTACTTTTGAGCTTTTTGGTCGTTTGCGTCTTCAATTCGTCGAATCTGTCTTTTGTCTTCACCTTTTATTATTTAAACGAATATCACTTTTAAATAGAACAATTGCAACTAAAAGCTTGTCTTTCTTGAGGAATAATGCTATGAAATATATGTTCATTTTTAGCATTATCAATGATCTTCTCGGTAGTTTCTTGTATTATCTCCGGACCCGTAATCTGTCTATCCCCCACTTCACTCCAACAAATCGGAGACCTGCACTTTCTACCATAAAGTGCTTCAAATGGCGCCATCTCAATGCTTGAATGGTAGCCGTTGTTGTGGAAAAATTCTGCTAACAGAAGGTGTCGATCCCAACTGTTTCCGAAATCAATAACACATGTTCGTAGCATGTCTTCAAGCGTTTGTATCGTCCTTTCACTCTGCCCATCAGTTTGTGGATGATAAGCAATACTCATGTCTAGACGAGTTCCAAATGCCTGCTGTAATGTCTGCCAGAATCTTGAAATAAATCTGCCATCCCTATCAGAGATAATAGAGATTGGTATTCCATGTCTGGAGAAGACTTCCTTCAAATACAGTCGTGATAACTTCTCCATCTTGTCATCTTCTCTTATTGGAAGGAAGTGTTCTGATTTGGTGAGACGATCAACTATTACCCAAATAGTATCAAAACCACTTACAGTCCTTGGCAATTTAGTGATGAAATCTATGGTAATGTTTTCCCATTTCCATTCCGGGATTTCGAGTTGTTGAAGTAGACCTGATGGTTTCTGATGCTCTGCTTTGACCTTAGAACACGTCAAACATTCCCCTACGTATTTAGCAATATCGGCTTTCATACCTGGATACCAAAAATGTTTCTTAAGATCTTTGTACATCTTCCTCGTTCCAGGATGTATTGAGTATCTGGTTTTATGAGCTTCTCTAAGTACCATTTCTCTCATATCTCCAAATTTTGGTACCCAAATTCTTTCAGCCCTATACCGGGTTCTGTCTTCCCGAATATTAAGGTGCTTCTCCGATCCTTTGGGTATTTCATCCTTTAAGTTTCCCTCTTTTAAAACTCCTTGTTGCGCTTCCTTTATTTAAGTAGTAAGATTAGTGTGAATAATTACATTCATAGGTTTTACTCGAATAGGTTCTCTGTCCTTTCTGCTCAAGGCGTCGGCTACCAGATTTGCCTTCCCCGGGTGGTAACGAATCTCAAAGTCATAATCATTCAACAATTCAATCCATCTGCGCTGCCTCATGTTCAGTTGTTTCTGATTAAATATGTGTTGAAGACTTTTGTGGTCGGTATATATAATAATTTTGACCCCATATAAATAGTGCCTCCAAGTCTTTAATGCAAAAACAACAGCGCCTAATTCCAAATCATGCTTCATATAATTCTGCTCGTGAGTCTTCAATTGTCTAGATGCATAAGCAATTACCTTCGTTCGTTGCATTAATACACAACCGAGACCTTGCTTTGAGGCGTCACAATATATCACAAAATCATCATTCCCTTCAGGTAATGACAATATATGTGCCGTAGTTAACTTTTTCTTCAACAATTGAAACGCTTTCTCTTGTTCATCATTCCATTCAAATTTCTTCCCTTTATGCGTTAATGCAGTCAAGGGTTTTGCTATTTTGGAAAAATCTTGGATGAATCTCCTGTAATAACCAGCTAGCCATAAAAATTGGCGTATGTGTTTAGGAGTTTTCGGGGTTTTCCACTTTTCAACGGTTTCAATCTTTGCCGGATCCACCTGAATACCTTCTTTGTTCACTCTGTGACCGAGAAATTGAACTTCTTCCAACCAAAATGCACACTTTGAAAACTTAGCGTACAGTTTTTCCTTAACAACTCTAGCACTTTCCTCAAATGTTCTTCATGCTCTTGGTCATTCTTTGAGTAAATAAGTATGTCATCGATGAAAATAATGACAAACTTGTCAAGGTATGGTCCACACACTCGGTTCATGAGGTCCATGAACACAGCTGGTGTGTTAGTTAACCCAAACGGCAAAACCATAAACTTGTAATGACCGTAACGCGTCCTAAAAGCAGTCTTTGGAATATCATCCTCCTTCACCCGCATTTGATGATACCCAGAATGTAAATCAATCTTCGAATAAACCGATGAGCCTTGTAGTTGATCAAATAATTCGTCGATTCTCGGTAGTGGGTAGCGGTTCTTGATGGTAATTTTGTTCAACTCTCGGTAGTCGATACACAACCTAAATGTACCATCCTTCTTCTTGACAAACAAAACAGGAGCTCCCCATGGTGATGTGCTTGGTCGAATGAAACCACGCTCTAAAAGTTCCTGTAACTGACTTTGTAATTCTTTCATTTCGCTGGGTGAGAGTGTGTATGGAGCATGGGCTATTGGTGCAGCTCCTGGTACAAGGTCTATTTGAAATTCAACGGATCGATGTGGGGGTAATCCCGGTAATTCTTTCGGAAATACATCAGGAAATTCTTTTGCGACGGGAACATCACTGATGTTCTTTTCTTCAGGTGTAACTTCCTTGATGTGTTCTAGAATGACGTAACAACCTTTTCTTATTAGTTTTTGCGCCTTCAAACTACTAATAAGATTTAATTTCGCATTGTTCTTTTCTCCGTACAACATTAAAGGTTTTTCCTTTTCACGCATAATGCGAATCGCATTTTTGTAACAAACGACCTCTGCTCTCACCTTTTTCAACCAGTCCATGCCAATTATTACATCAAAACTCCCTAACTCGACTGGTATTAAATCAATTTTAAACGTTTCATCCCCCAGTTTAATTTCTCTATCCCGACATATATTATCTGCTGAAATTAATTTACCGTTTGCTAATTCGAGTAAAAATATATTATCCAAAGATGTCAATGGGCAACTTAATTTAGCATAAAAATCTCTACTCATATTAGCTTCTATCCGCACCCGAATCAAATAAAACATAAGCAGATTTATTGTCAATAAGAAACGTACCTGGAACAAGCTCCGGGTCTTCCTGCGCTTCTGCCGTATTAATATTGAAAACTCTTCTGCGGCCCTGTCCATTAGTATTCCCCTGATTCGGGCAATTACTTCTAATGTGGCCCGGTTTTCCACATCAATAACAAACAAAGGCGGTATTACTTGTTTCGCCACTATTTGTCCCTTTAGTTCTGTTAAACTTTGGTCCGTAGACCTCACACTTTTTTGCACCATGGCCAGTTCTTTTACACTTGGTGCAAAATGTCGTGCAGAACCCATTCTGGTGGTACTCTTCACACCTTTGGCATTTTTGGTTTTTGTTGCCGTTGTTGTTATTGAGGTTGTTGTTGGGATTGTTATTGTTGTTGGAACGGTTGTTGTAGTTGTTGTTGTTGTTGTTGGGATGTTTGTTGTAGTTATTTTTAGGATTGCGGTTATTGTTACGATTGTTGTTAGGGTTGTTGGGATAGTTGTTGCGATTGTGGTTGTAATTGTTATTGTTGTTGTACTGGTGATTCTTTTCACCATTTTCCTCCCACTTCCTCTTGAGTTTTTTCGTGTTGGATTCTTCGGCCGCCTGCTCTTTAATTCTTCCCTCAATCTGATTTATGAGTTTATGAGCCATTCGACTTTCCTTTTGTATGGAAGCGGGCTCGTGTGAACTCACATCTTCTTGAATCCTTACTGGTAACCCTTTTATAAACGCGTCGATCTTCTCTTCTTCATCTTCGAACATCCCTGGACATAATAGGCATAACTCTGTGAATCGTCATTCATATGTGGTAATATCGAACCCTTTTGTTCGTAACTCTCTAAGCTCTACCTTGAGCTTATTGACTTCGTTTCTAGGACGGTACTGCTCGTTCATCAATTGCTTGAATGCCGACCACGGTAGTGCGTAAGCAGCATTTTGTCCTACCTGTTCAAGATAGGTGTTCCACCATGTTAACGCAGTACCTGTGAAGGTATGGGTGGCGTACTTAACTTTGTCCTCTTCAGTACACTTACTTATGGCAAACACCGATTCAACTTTCTCAGTCCACCGTTTCAATCCAATTGGTCCTTCGGTTCCATCAAATTCCAAAGGTTTGCAGGCAGTGAATTCTTTGTAGGAGCATCCTACACGATTTCTTGTGGAATTAGTTCCACTGCTAGATCCAGAGTTATTGTTATTTTGCATAACAGCCTGTACTGCGGCTATGTTTGCTGCAAGGAAATCACGGAAGTTTTCCTCGCTCATGTTCAAATTCTGACGAGTCGTCGGTGCCATTTCCTTAAAAAATAGCCAAAAGAATTGAGTTAATCATATAGAATTTAAGAGTAGTCAATAGTATTTCGTAGCATTATATGAACTTATTTATAAAAACTTTTTCTTCATATTATCATTTTATTGTTTTAATTCGGGTAGTACATACCCGTTAAGTTCATACTTACTAGCTACTATACAACTCAACTACTACGCTTCTATATGAAAAACTTATTACAATAATATTTCGCGTTCAAACTTTATACAATATTTTACAAACTTACAATACCGCTATAATACATATAGTATGAAATATAGCACATAATAACTTTACTACTCAGCAGCTATAAAGGCAATTCTATTTAATACGCAAGTTGTTCAGCAAAAGAAATAAAGACATGTAATTCATAAGTCCAGAAACAAGTCATGCATTCTGGTTTTACTAAGACGACTTCCTATCCTTGATCTTGTGGAAAGTAACCGTTATGACCATTGGCTAGGAAGCATGTTGTTATGTCGTCAAAAGGACGAGGGTTTCGTAATGCCCAACAGCCTCGTAGCAATCTAAAAACCTTGTTTCTTACCCCAACTACTGAGTCCGTCACTTGTGAAAATGTTTTATTTAAAAGTTTCAACCCAATGTTCTTTTTCTCAATTTGATGAGAAGCGAACATTATTAATCCGTAAGCATAACATGCTTCTTTATGTTGCATGTTAGAAGCTCTTTCTAAAGAACGGAGTCCTATGTTGGGATATGTTGATTCAAAATAGGTTCGTAACCCGTAGCGTAAAATTGCATCTGGGTTTCCCGCACTAAATGCCTTAAATAAAACTTGGCGTAACTTAAAGTCTCCCCAATGTGATATACCCCATCTTTCAAAGGAAAGCCTTTTATATACTAAGGCATTCCTGGAATGTCTTTCAAATGTTTGACAAACTAATTTTGCCGTAACTAATTGTGCTGATGAATTCTGCCCGACACTAGACAAGATTTCATTAATCATATCTCCTGGTAGGTCTTCTAAAATTTTTGGTTGTCTATCCTTAACGTCCATTTTGTGTTTTTATACTGTAAAATAGACAACGATTAGATTCGTAAAAGATAATTAACAAACAATACAAGCAATTTTTACATAGAACATAAAAGTATAAGCACACTACAATACATATAATACACAACATGATTACAACCCTCTAATCTGAATCACTGGTTTATTCTTCTTCGGACTTGGTTCGTTTTCCTAATTTTCTAGGGATATATGGTGCTCCTCTAATACGAGCCGTCATTTTCCACAATGGTTTAGAAAAACCTGGTGGTTTAGAGGTTCCCGGGTTATTGTTACAATTTAGGAAATACGGACGTTGCCGATACATATAAAGTTTATCGGGGTTGGAATCAGGTTTCTCTATTTTTATACCTTTTCCCTTATTATTTTCTTTTGCTATATTAAATTAGGTCAAGGTAATTTATATAACATCATCGGAATCCTCATCGGGATCCGATTCATCGAAAAATTGGTAATCTTCCCAATATTTTTCTTCCTCGGCGGAAACACCATTGACCATTTTTAACTTTGGTCCGTTGGTTGATGATTTTCTTTTATTTAATCGATTTACTGTAGGTATCAATATTTTTTCCTCCGGAACCTCTTCTTCTTCCGGTTCCTCCTCTTCCAGTTCCTCCTCTTCTGGTTCCTCTTATTCCGGTTCCTCTTCTTCCGGTTCCTCCTCTTCCGGTTCTTCTTCGGGAATTTGTGAATCTTCTCAAATTATATTCGACTCTTCATTATTATTAGGTGAGTCAATGGGATTTGTACTAGTGGTAGACATCTATCACACAATATCAAACACATTAAGAGGTTAATATATCACATAATATTTACATGTTAATAATATATAGTTTGCAACAAAAGTGTTAACCAATCATTTTTAAAGAAAACACGGTCGAAGTCCAGACTCACTAATGTATCCTAACAAACTCGATAAGACACACTAATGCAAATTTCTGGTTCTCTAAGACCAACGATACCAACTGAAATGTCCTTCATATTGATTATAAACGTTCTATATTAATTGATTTAGTCGCGAGGTTTTGACCTCTATATGAGACGTTTTTCAAAGACTGCATTCATTTTTAAAACAACCATAACCTTTATTTTATCGATAAAGGTTAAAAAAAACATTACGTAGATTATCAAATAATGATAATCTAAAGTATACCGTTTACACACGACCATTACATAATGGTTTACAATAAGAATATATTACATCAAAAATAAGTTTCTTGAATGCAGTTTTTACACAATATCATACAAGCATGGACTCCAAATCTTGTCCTTATTTTAGTATGCAACAACGGAAGCTCTTAATAATCACCTGAGAATAAACATGCTTAAAACGTCAACAAAAATGTTGGTGAGTTATAGGTTTAACCTATATATTATCAAATCATAATAATAGACCACAAGATTTCATATTTCAATATATATCCCATACATAGAGATAAAATTCATTCATATGGTGAACACCTGGTAACCGACATTAACAAGATGCATATAGAATATCCCCATCATTCCGGGACACCCATCGGACATGATAATTTCAAAGTACTAAAGCATTCCAAATTCCAGAATGGGGCTTGTTGGGCCCGATAGATCTATCTTTAGGATTCGCGTCAATTTGGGGGTCTGTTCCCAAATTCTTAGGCTACCAAGCTAAAAAGTGGTATATTCGGCTTCGATCATTCACCTATATAATGTAGTTTCATTTACTTGTGTCTATTTTGTAAAACATTTATAAAATTGCATGTATTCTCATCCCAAAATATTAGATTTTAAAAGTGGGACTATAACTTACTTTCACAGATTTTTACTTCGTCGGAAAGTAAGACTTGGCCACTGGTCGATTCACGAACCTATAACAAATATGTACATATATATCAAAGTATGTTCAAAATATATTTACAACATTTTTAATACGTTACAACATATATATCAAAGTTTGTTCCAAATAATATATATAGATGGGTCGATATGATATGTCAAAACATTTGCATACGTGTCTATGGTATCCCAAGATTACATAATATATAAGAATACATGTATAATACAATATAAGTTAGCTAGGATATGATTAATATAGATTTGTTACCAATTTTCACGTAGTTACAACAAGAAAAATTATCCAATCTTGTTTTACCCATAACTTCTCCGTTTTAAATCCGTTTTGAGTGTTTCAAGTTGCTATGGTTTCATATTGAATTTAAGTTTATGAATATAAACAGAAAAAGTATAAGTTTATAGTCAGAATTACAGGTTACAAGTTGTTTTTGTAAAGGTAGTCATTTCAGTCGAAAGAACGACGTCTAGATGACCATTTTGAAAAACATACTTCCACTTTGAGTTTAACCATGATTTTTGGATATAGTTTCATGTTCATAAGAAAAATCATTTTCCCAGAAGAAAAACTTTTAAATCAAAGTTTATCATAGTTTTTAAGTAACTAACCCAAAACAGCCCGCGGTGTTACTACGACGGCGTATATCCGGTTTTACGATGTTTTTCATGTTTTTCGGTTTTAAATCATTAAGTTAGCATATCATATAGATATAGAAAATGTGTTTAGTTGATTTTAAAAGTCAAGTTAGAAGGATTAACTTTTGTTTGCGAACAAGTTTAGAATTAACTAAACTATGTTCTAGTAATTTCAAGTTTAAACCTTCGAATAAGGTAGTTTTATATATATGAATCGAATGTTGTTATGAACATCATTACTACCTCAAGTTTTGTAGATAAACCTACTGGAAATGAGAAAATTAGATTTAGCTTCAAAGGATCCTTGGATGGCTTGAAAGTTCTTGAAGCAAAATCATGACACGATAACAAATTCAAGTAAGATTTCCACTCGAAATAAGATTGTTAAAGTTATAGAAAATGAATCAAAGTTTGAATATGAGTATTACCTTATATTAGAAAGATATCTTACTGTAAATAAGAAAGATTTCTTGAGGTTGGATGATCACTCAAAGTGGATTTGCAAGATTGGAAGTAAGCTAGCAAACTTGAAAGTGTTGTTGGTGTGTTCTTGAGTAGTTGTTTTATAACTTGGTTTATGTATGGATTTATGAACTAGATTGAGCTTGATTTTGATGAAGATGATGAAGAATACTTAGAACAAAGGAAGAACACTTGAGAGAGAGTAATTTGATTCAAGAAAATTGCAAAGTGAATGTGTTTGTTTGTATGCAAGTTCACATGAACTTAGGCCTTCAATATAGGCTCCATTAGTTTGTGGTTTTGTTAGGTATTTCTTGCTAGATGTTAAATGATCGTTCCCACATGTGTTAGGTGACTCACAAGGGCTTCTAAGAGCTGATCATTGAAGTGTATATACCAATAGTAAATACATTCAGAAGCTGGGTATTGTACGAGTACTAATACGGGTGCATACGAGTAGAATTGTTGATGAAAATGAATGAGGATGTAATTGTAAGCATTTTTGTTAAGTAGAAGTACTTTGATAAGTGTCTTGAAGTCTTTTAAAAGTGTATGAATACATATTAAAACACTACATGTATATACATTTTAACTGAGTCGTTAAGTCATCGTTAGTCGTTACATGTAAGTGTTGTTTTGAAACCTTTAGGTTAACGATCTTGTTAAATGTTGTTAACCCATTGTTTATTATATCTAAATAGATGTTAAATTATTTACATTATCATGATATTATGATGTAATAATATATCTTAATATGATATATATATACATTTAAATGTCGTTACAACGATAATCATTACATATATGCCTCGTTTCGAAGTCCTTAAGTTAGTAATCTTGTTTTTACATATGTAGTTCATTGTTAAGATATTTAATGATATGTTTACTTATCATAATACCATGTTAACTATATATATATCCATATATATGACATCATATAGTTTTTATAAGTTTTAACGTTCGTGAATCACCGGTCAACTTGGGTGGTCAATTGTCTATATGAAACCTATTTTAATTAATCAAGTCTTAACAAGTTTGATTGCTTAAAATGTTGGAAACACTTAATCATGTAAATAACAATTTTATTTAATATTTATAAACATGGAAAAGTTCGGGTCACTACAGAGTGGACCTAGAACTAAGGCTTAAGGATAAGTTTTACCCAGGAAAATACATTGATTGGTCCCCCTTAGATGAAGCGGGTATGCGAGAAGAGTGTGAGAGCATGTTTAAGGTTGATTTCAAGGGTTTGGAACTTAGCCCTTGGTTCCCTCTTTTTAACTTGAATGAGCCGGTTTACATTTTCCCCACCCTAGAGTTCACATCCACCCTAAGGGTTAACTTTAGGGTAGAAGAGATTGATGACCCAACTTACATGCACTTCTACCTAGCGGGAAAATCCCGAAGCATGATTATGCTTGAATTCATAAAGGCCTTAGGAATTTATCACGAATTTAGGAACACAACTGAAATCCTTGAGAATTATCTTTGTATCCCCTCCACCAACACTAGAGAATTTGACTATCCTAGTGTTTGGCACCAAATTAGCACCGTACCCTTTAGCCTAGGCAAGACCGTGGCCAACACTTTGAGGACTATACCACTTCGGGTCATAGCCCATTTTGTTGCTAATACGGTGAACTACCGTTATCATAGCAACAAAAAAATGTATTATTTGGACATTTGGCTTACCGACCGCAACTTCAACAAGGCCCATGTTCATGTCCCGCACATACTATCCGATTATCTATTCGACAAACACGGGAATAAGGGTAAGAAAGGAACGGTGGGTAGTGTTTTTGTGACCCATATAGCTAGGCACTTAGGAATTGATTTTGAGGGATGTGCAGCTAAGGCAATGGGTAAATTCAATTGCATGGACTATAAGGGGGGTAAGATTCTGAAGAAGGACCAAAACAAAGTTTTGAGGAGATGGTTTGATTTGAGAAATATTAATGTGGAGGAAGAGGATGAAGAACAAGAGGAAGAGCAGGTTAGGCATGAGTTTGAAACAGAAAACATTGGGTCTAGTAGTGGAGCATCGGGTGCGGGCAGTGGTGTTCTGGGGGAATATGACCACTCTTGGTTTGCCAACCAATTTTCCCAACTTAACATTAACTAAGGCAATCAAGAGTATGAGGCACGTTACAACTTTTTGGGCCTACGAGCAGTATCACAATGGCAAGTCCATTGTGATCAACTAAACCACTTGGATCTGAGCGCCCCGCTGCCATTTGCCCCCGTCTACAACCCATATGACTATGAGCACCCACGGAGCCAACCCTTAATCGACTATGACCAAAACGAAGCTTTGAGAAGAGCTAGAGAGTTTGAGCATTTTGAGACGTTGAGACAACAACAACAACCAGATCAAGATGAATGGAGTAGGCCACCCAAATGCGAAGACTATCTAAACCTGGACCAATCCATAAGTTCCTACTATGGTGGGTATAGTTGGTGGTAACTCTATTTGTTGAGATCTCTCTTCTTATTGGTTGTTCATTCAAACTTATGATTTGTTGATTTGTGAAACTTGTTTAAAACAATTGGCTTGTAATAATGGCGGACGGATGGTTTGGGAAGTTAAAACAATTTGATAATGGTTATGTTAATTTTGTTACATGATGAAACGATTTAGTTTGTGGTTGTTCATGGTTGATGGATGGTAGTTATTTATGTCTGGAAGGTATGTAATTCCTGGATAAAATTATGATGAGTTTGAACTTCGTTTGTAATCATCTGACAATTACTAGGATCGTAATGTTTATAATTGTTCTTGTTATGCGTATGGTGTTAGTAAATATGTTGATTGATTCATTGATTATGCATATGTTGTTGATGATCATTACTATCTTATGCTTGTTTGTTAAAGCATAGAGGCTATCATTTGTTTGCGATTTTGTTGATTTAGTTGTTTGGTTGAGTTAGTCATTATACCTATGAATGTTTGGATTATTTTTGTGATGACGTTGGAACTCTTTGATTCTTATTGTGGGTGCTCATACTCCCCCGAGTATTGCCCCACATATTTTGTACCTTGTGAGCATACTTCAAATTGTAGGGAATGCCATATGCACTTGGCTACTTCTTTTGGCTCAACAAATGGTACAACAACATGCAAGCAACTTGGGTGACTAAGTTTATCCGATTGATGACAATAAAGATCACTTGATCTATTCCGGTTTTATTTCTTCTCTATTCTATTCTCTTTTCAAAATGTCTCTCCATTTTACTTAAATTCACCGTTTAATACAATGAGGGCATTGCATCAAACTAAATGTAGGGGGAGAGTAAATTTTGGGTCATTTTGAACTTTTTCGAGTTAGACATTGTCGCACATGCTTTATAAAGATTAAATGTTGCATTGTTGATAAAACTATTTTTTGGAACAAGTCTTACCAATGCATTAATCCATATCTTTAACGATTAAATGGTAATTAACTTGGCTTTTAAAAAGGAAAAGTAAAGTCTTTTCCTTGTGTTTCAAACTTAAGGAAGTAAAGTCTTCCTTTTGTGTTTATAATTGTGATTTCTAAGTGAAAGTAAAGTCTTTCACTTTTCAAATGATTTGTGCTTGAAATGATAAACTCTGGAGAAAAATCAAAACTTTTGCATGGAATTAAAGTCTTTCATGTGTTAATTCAAAACCAAGTGTTTAAAGCATTATGCTTTATCACTTCCGGATGAGTCAAGTCCATCCATGATAGGGAGTCAAGTCTCTCGAATGTCGTTCTACTTGGTGTGGGAGACTTACTAATCCACACCATTTTATATTGACATTGGTTGTCTCATCATTTCACGATGTTTCAACCGATATATCATACCGAGGGAAGATGAGCCAACGAGCTTCACTGTATGCTATCTTCTTGATGAAGAGCAATGGTTTCATGCTAGTGTTGCTAGAAAACACACGCCATAGCCAAAACCTATGGTACCCTTATGATCTATCAATTAACGGAAGGGTAGTATCTACTTCCTAAGTTTTCTAAATATAAGCATAAAAGCTTGTTATGTAGGAAGTAGACGAGTGAATAAACGCTTTAAGCTTTGATACTCCCGGGAGAGTCGAGTCCTCCCATTTGTTGTTTTGGAAGTAAAGTCTTCCGAACTTGGAAGTAAAGTCTTCCAAGTTTTATTGTGTTCCAAGCTTGGGAGTAAAGTCTCACAAGTTAAGTTTAATCTCAAAAAGGCCTAAACTTGGAAGTAAAGTCTTCCATATTGCTACAGGTTTCATCTTTAGTACTTCAGAGTGATTCCCAACCACTCATCAAGGAAGTTAAGTCTTCCAAACTATGAAATTGATGGATCTCTTATTTAGCCACGTGGGGCCCTAATTCCACGAACCTCCGTCAATGCTTTCGCCCTACTATGAGAGAAACCATAGAGTTGTGATAGAAATCTTGATGAGTGTCGGTCATCCCGAGCCTGAGTTAACCAATAAAGATAGGGGTACCTAGTCCCCTAGCTTTGGCACACCCACTTTAACCTAAATGTGGAATTGATGATTATATTTGGAATTGACGATCAAAATTTGAAATTGACGATCATTGGTGTTTAGGGGTCATGGAGGTGGAAGAGGGATGGCCATCGCGGGTTGATTAGGTGAGTATATCTTTTTGGAGGCATACACTTTATTCATGATAGACTTCTTGGTGGATGGTAATTTTTATGATATTCATGGCCCTTATTCATTTGGGGTGCATTCGGGATCATTTTGGGTACATTTTGGGATTTTCATGGTGTTTTGGACTTATGGTATACATTTTGTAACACTTTGAGTTTATTTGGATGATTTTGAGATTTGATTTGATTGGTATTTTGGTAAGTTAATGGCTATCAAGCGAATCCTACATATTTGGTCAAGGTCAAGGAGGTCAAAGTTTGAATTTGTGAAGATGTGATACTTGGTGATTGATGTTTGATGGCCTTCTAGGAGATGGAGTTGACCTTGACCGGGGAATGGTTGATTTAGGTAGATTTAGGCTTGAAATGTGATTGTTGGTGTTTGTGGATTGAAGACTCGAAGATGTGCTAGTTGAAGAGATTTCTTTGAAGCGTTGCATTGAGTTTGTGTTAGAAGTAGAAGAAGAAGAAAAGATGATGTTTGTGCTTGGTCCTAAGCAATTGCAAGTTTTAGGGGTCACTCTAGCCATCAAGGTGCATGTTCATGGAAGTTATAAATTGTTGCCCAAACTTTTTGCACTTTGGCTTTGATCACCTATTTGTTATTTATCTCCAAGGTTTGTTTTGTTGATTTGCTTGCTTGAGGACAAGCAAGGTTCAAATGTAGGGGGTTTGATATTGCTCTAATTATACATGTTTTGTCTCGCAATATCTCCCCCACTTCACTCGGTTTTTGATGATTATGGAGCCTATTTGATATGCTTATGAGCGAAATGGCAATTTGGGGGCTAAAAGCTTGACTTGGTGTAAAATTGACCAAGTCTTGATCAAAAATTGGCAAAGAAAATGGCAAGTTCAGAAATCAGCCCAAAAGCGCCGCTCTTCATCTAAGAGCGCCACTCCTAAAGAGCAAAAGTGCTGCACCTCTAAGAAAAGCGACGTTCTTGTACACGATTTGGCACCATTTTCCATCAGTGACCAAAAGCGCCGTTTCTCATTGCCAACAGCGCTGCTCCTGATCAGAAAAAGTGCCGCTCCTAACTACAAAAGCGTCACTCCTGAATGAAGCCAAAAGCGCTGCTCCTGAGCCAAAAATGGCGCTCCTGTCGCTTTTCAGCCCAGAATTTTCAGCACTATAAAAGGGAAGAGATTAGGTCATTTGGAAGAGAGCTGCAATTCTAAGTCCGATTTTCACTTCCCCCTCCCCACAATTACATCATCCATTGGAGTTTGAAGGTGAATTGAAGTAGGCTAGCTTAAGATTCATCATAGTTTTAACTCTAGATCTTCATCTCTTTGTATTTGGGTTGTAATCTCTGTAGTGACCCGAACTCTTCCATGTTTTTATATATTAAATGAAATTGTTATTTACATGATTAAGTTTTTCCAACATGTTAAGCAATCAAATTTGTTAAGACTTGATTAATTGAAATAGGTTTCATACAGACAATTGACCACCCAAGTTGACCGGTGATTCACGAACGTTAAAACTTGTAAAAACTATATGATGACATATATATGGTTATATATATAGTTAACATGATATTATGATAAGTAAGTATCTCATTAGGTATTTTAACAATGTGTTATATACATAAAAATGAGACTAATGATTTAAGAAACTCGAAAACGATATATATAACGATTATCGTTGTAAAAACGTCTTACTAAGTACATATGAATCAAATTAAGATATTGATACACTTGGTTAATTATGTTAAATGATAAGTAAATATATCATTAAGTGTATTAACAATGAACTACATATGTAAAAATAAGACTACTAACTTAATGATTTCGAAACGAGACATATATGTAACGATTATCGTTGTAACGACATTTAACTATATATATATATATATCATAATAGGATATATTATATATCATAATATCATGAAAATATAATAACTTAACATCTCTTTAGATATAATAAACAATGGGTTAACAACATTTAACAAGACCGTTAACCTAAAGGTTTCAAAACAACATATACATGTAACGACTAACGATGACTTAACGACTCAGTTAAAATGTATTTACATGTAGTGTTTTAATATGTATTGTGATGACCCGGAAATTTCTGACCAAATTTAAACTTAATCTATAACGTTTCCGACACGATAAGCAAAGTCTGTAATGTTGAGTCACGAAAGTTTTGAAACAATATTCATGTAATCAATTATTCTTTGACTGTTCTCGAAGATTTACGAACAATATATATATATATATATATATAAAACTTAATGTGCATATATATATATATATATATATATATATATATATATATATATATATATATATATATGATTTTAAGTTATTTAGTAAATGATAGTAACATTCGATTATTGATTCGATTGATATTTAGATAAGTTAACTAAAACGTTTAAGATGAACCAGTAAAACACTAATTTGCTACAGTATTTTTTTTTTGAATTGCTACAGTACCCGAAAAGCTACAGTGTTTTCGAAAATCACTATTTGCTACAGTAAAAAAACTTTGCTACAGTAACTTGCTACAGTAAACACTATTTCAAAAATGAAAATGTATATATGTATATACTACGAGACGGTGATTTATAGAAGTAAATGACCAAAACACTCAAATGTATAAGTTACATCTCGAGTGGTATAATTTATGGATAATTTAAGTCTAATTTTTGACAAAGGTACGACTCACGAAACGAAAAATACAAGTTTTCTCAGCGTACGAAGGGACATTCAAAAAACCGGAACCGGGACATAAGTCGAGTGATGACGTACGACTTATCGGAACAAAAATTACAAGTTAACTATGCACGTGAATTTAATATAATATATAATTAATTATATAAATTATATAAATTATATTTATATTTATTTAATATGTCGACAAAAAAAAGTTAAAACAATGTGAGCTGTAAAACTCACCCATGCGATCGCATGGGTATAAGTCTGGAAAGCCATGCGATCTCATGGCAACCAGGGACAGGCCAAGTACTATAAATTGCTCGATCTGTGGCTCGGTTTATACATACATATAACAATATTACTCCGTAACATATTATTAATTATATTTATTATTATATTTATATTATTATTATTATTATTATTATTATTATTATTATTAAAGATTAATATTATTATTAATCTTATTATTAGTTGTATGAGTATTATTATTTATACATAAAATACTACGACGAGGTCATGAGCGTGTCACTTTCAAAATATGTTTTCGAGCGGGATAGAGCTAAGGAAATTATGGGTTATAGCTATGGAGGTTATGGGTAATGTACATGGGTATTATTGGTAAATCAAATCTAGTGTTTATCATCTCTGTTGCGTCTACGTACTTTCCTATAATATTGAATCACAATATTGATACGTGAGCATTCATATCTTATCTTTTATATATTAATTGTGTATCCATGTCTAGTGCTCGAGTATATATATTTATGCATGCTTGTATACTAATTTTTATCGTTAGACAGTTTATGATGAATCACGAATTAAATACATATATTACTGATAAAAGGTATATGATATGCATGTTTTTGGAAAGCTGGCGAAAAATCAATAACTTTTCATTTAGAAATCGCGTAATTTCGATGAACGAATTAAAAGATATGGTCAACTGAATTATGATTGACGTTAATTAGAATTGTCTTTGAATCCGCAATTGATATTTAAACAACTTGTTTACGAGATTGATAAATTGGATTTTTGAATATTACCAACCGAGTAAATGAATCTTTATATAAGGTACGTCTCGTTTTGTTAAACAACTGTCAAAATTGACTTTTTGAAACGACTTTGGATAACTTTTGTATGTCGATATCGAGCATTAGGATTGTGATACACTATGAACTGACCTAGCTTGATAGACATTTATTGACCAACATATGTTCTCTAGGTAGAGATCTACAGTTATATGCTGCTAAGGTGAGTTTCATTTGCTCCCTTTTTAAATGCTTTTGCAATATATATTTTTGGGCTGAGAATACATGCACTTTATTTTAAACAATGGACACAAGTACATACTAAATTCTATACTGAGTTTGAACCAAAAATCCCTTAGCTTTGGTAACTAGTAACTGCCGGTTATAAGAACTGGTGGACGCGAGTAGTAGTATATGGATCCATAGGGCTTGATATCCCCGTCCGAGCTAGAGCACTAGCCTTTTAACGGACGTATGCTATTTGAGAAGCATACACGTTGATTTGCGTGTATTATTAAGATGATTATACAAAGGGTACAAATTATATATACGTTAAGTTTAGTTACCAGGGTGCTCAATTTTGTAGAATATTTTGATAAATGTTTCTGGATTAAACAACTGAAATCTTGTGATCCACCTTTATATACAGATTATATGAAACAATAAAACTATGAACTCACCAACCTTTGTGTTGACACTTGTTAGCATGTTTATTCTCAGGTTTCCTAGAAGTCTTCCGCTATTTGCTTATGTGTTAGACAAGCTATGTGCATGGAGTCTTACATGACATATTTTTCAAGGAAACGTTGCATTCACCAAATCATCACCATGTATCTTATTTTGACTGCATTGTCAACGGAAGTATTATTTTAAACTATTATTTACGGTGATTGTCTATATGTAGAAATCATCAGATGTCGAAAACCTTTGATTTAAATATTCATTTATGGTGTGCCTTTTTAAAAGAATGCAATGTTTACAAAACGTATCATATAGAGGTCAAATACCTCGCAATGAAATCGATGAATGACGTGTTCGTCCATATGGATTTGGAGCGATCGTCACATGTATTCATACACTTTTGAAAGACTTCAAGACACATATCAAAGTACTTCTACTTAACAAAAATACTTACAATTACATCCTCATTCATTTTCATCAACAATTCTACGCGTATGCATTCGTATTTGTACTCGTACAATACACAGCTTCTAAATGTATTTACTATTGGTATATACACTCCAATGATCAGCTCTTAGCAGCTCATGTGAGTCACCTAACCATGTGGGAACCATCATTTAACATCTAGTATGAAATATCTCACAACATAACAAACTAATGGAGCCTATATGACACATCCATTTTCACGTGAATGAGCAAGTCCACAAACACATTCATTTTCAATTTTTTTTAACCAAATTACTCTATCTCAAGTGTTATTACTTTGTTCTAAGTGTTATTCATCATCTTCAATAAAATCTAGCTCAATCTAGTTCATAAATCCATACATAAACCAAGTTATAAAACAACTACTCAAGAACACACTAACAACACTTCCAAGTTTGCTAGCTTACTTCCAATCTTGCAAATCCACTTTGAGTGATCATCCAACCTTAAGAAATCTTTCTTATTTACAGTAATATATCTTTCTAATATAAGATAATACTCATATTCAAACTTTGATTCAATTTCTATAAATTTAACAATCTTATTTCGAGTGGAAATCTTACTTGAACTTGTTTTCGTGTCATGATTTTGCTTCAAGAACTTTCAAGCCATCCAAGGATCCTTTGAAGCTAGATCTATTTTTCTCATTTCCAGTAGGTTTATCCACAAAACTTGAGGTAGTAATGATGTTCATAACATCATTCGATTCATATAGATAAAGCTACCTTATTCGAAGGTTTAAACTTGTAATCACTAGAACATAGTTTAGTTAATTCTTAACTTGTTCGCAAACAAAAGTTAATCCTTGTAACTTGACTTTTAAAATCAACTAAACATATTTTCTATATCTATATGATATACTAACTTAATGATTTAAAACCTGAAAACACGAAAAACACCGTAAAACCGGATATACGCCGTCGTAGTAACACCGCGGGCTGTTTTGGGTTAGTTAATTAAAAACTATGATAAAATTTGATTTAAAAGTTGTTCTTCTGAGAAAATGATTTTTCTTATGAACATGAAACTATATCCAAAAGTCATGGTTAAACTCAAAGTGGAAGTATGTTTTCCAAAATGGTCATCTAGACGTCGTTCTTTCGACTGAAATGACTACCTTTACAAAAATGACTTGTAACCTATATTTCCGACTATAAACTTATACTTTTTCTGTTTAGATTCATAAACTTAAGATCAATATGAAACCATAGCAACTTGAAACACTCAAAACAGTTTTAAAACGAAGAAGTTATGAGTAAAACAAGATTGGATATTTTTTGCTTGTTGTAACTACGTGAAAATTGGTAACAAATCTATATTAATCATATCCTAGCTAACTCATATTGTATTATACATGTATTCTAATTTATTATGTAATCTTGGGATACCATAAACACGAATACAATGTTTTGACATATCATATCGACCCATCTATATATATATATATTTCGGAACAACCATAAACAGTCTATATGCAGTAATGTTGGAGTTAGCTATACAGAGTTGAGGTTGATTCCAAAATATTATATACTTTAAGTTGTGATCTAGCCTGAGGCTTGTATACACGAGGTCGTGGATTGATTTGAGATAATATACATTGCTTTATTTCTGTACATCTAACTGTGGACAACTAGTTGTAGGTTACTAACAAGGACAGCTGACTTAATAAACTTAAAATAGTAAAACGTATTAAAAAATGTTGTAAATATATTTTGAACATACTTTCATATATATGTACATATTTGTTATAGGTTCGTGAATCGACCAGTGGCCAAGTCTTACTTTCCGATGAAGTAAAAATCTGTGAAAGTGAGTTATAGTCCCACTTTTAAAATCTAATATTTTTGAGATGAGAATACATGCAGCTTTATAAATGTTTTACAAAATAGACACAAGTACATGAAACTACTTTCTATGGTTGAACAATCGAAGCCGAATATGCCCCTTTTACTTGGTAACCTAAGAATTAGTAAACCAGTCTACTAATTGACGCGAATCCTAAAGATAGATCTATTGGGCCCAACAAACCCCATCCGTTGTAGCGGATGCTTTAGTACTTCGAGTTTTTATATCATGTCTGATGGATGTAACGGAATGATGGGGATATTCTTATATGCATCTTGTTAATGTCGGTTACCAGGTGCTCAAACCATATGAATGATTTTTATCTCTATGTATGGGATGTATATTGAAATATGAAATCTTGTGGTCTATTATTACGATTTGATAAATATATAGGTTAAACCTATAACTCACCAACATTTTTGTTGACGTTTAAAGCATGTTTATTCTCAGGTGATTATTAAGAGCTTCCGCTGTTGCATGCTAATATATGGACAAGATTTGGAGTCAGCATGCTTGTATAATATTATTTAAAACTGCATTCGAAATTTACTTTGTTGCAACATATTAATATTGTAAACCAATATGTATTGGTAGTGTGTAAGTGTGATATTTTAGATTATCATTTCTGATAATATAGGTGGTATCCTTTTAACCTTGTCGATAAAATAAAGGTTATGGTTTGTTTTAAAAAACGAATGCAGTCTTTGAAAAAAGTCTCATATAGAGGTCAAACCCTCACAAAGAAAATCAATTAATATGGAACGTTTATAATCAATATGAACGGGACATTTCAGTTGGTATCCGAGCGTTGGTCTTAGAGAACCAGAAATTTGCATTAGTGTGTCTTATCGAGTTTGTTAGGATACATTAATGAGTCTGGACTTCGACCGTGTTTTCTTTAAAAACGATTGCTTAACACTTTTGTTGGAAACTATATATTACTAACATGTAATTATTATGTGATATATTAACCTCTTAATGTGTTTGATATTGTGTGATAGATGTCTACCACTAGTACAAATCTTATCGACTCACCTAATAATAATGAAGAGTCGAATATACTTTGAGAAGATTCACAAATTCCCGAAGAAGAACCGGAAGAGGAGGAACCGGAAGAGGAGGAACCGGAAGAGGAGGAACCGGAAGAAGAGGAACCGGAAGAGGAGGAACCGGAAGAGGAAGAACCGGAAGAAAAAGAGGTTCCGGAGAAAGAAATATTGATACCTACAGTAAATTGGTTAAATAAAAGAAAATCCTCAACCAACGGACCAAAGTCAATAATGGTCAATGGTGTTTCCGCCGAGGAAGCAAAATATTGGGAAGATTACCAATTTTCCGATGAATCGAATCCCGATGAGGATTCTGATGATGTTATAGAAATTACCTCGACCCAATTTAATAAAACAAAAGAAAATAATAAGAGAAAAGGTATAAAAATAGAGAAACCTGATTCCAACCCCGATGAACTTTATATGCATCGGCAATGTCCGTATTTCCTAAAGTGTAACAATAACCCGGGAACCTCTAAACCACCAGGTTTTTCTAAACCACTGTGGAAAACGACGGCTCGTATTAGAGGAACACCATATATCCCTAGAAAATTAGAAAAATGAACCAAGTCCAAAGAAGAAGAAACCAGTGATTCAGATTAGAGGGTTGTAATCATGTTGTGTATTATATGTATTGTAGTGTGCTTGTACTTTATGTTCTATGTAAGAATTGCTTGTATTGTTTGTTAATTATCTTTTACAAATCTAATCCTTGTCTATTTTACAGTATAAAACCAAAATGGACGTTAAGGGTAGACAACCGAATATTTTAGAAGACCTACCAGAGGATGTGATTGAGGAAATTTTGTCTAGAGTAGGTCAGAATTCATCAGCACATTTAGTTATGGCGAAATTAACTTGTCAAATATTTAAAAGACTTTCCAGAAATGCCTTAGTTTATAAAAGGCTTTCCTTTGATAGGTGGGGTATATCACATTGGGGAGACCGTAAGTTACGCCGTGTTTTCTTTAAAGCGTTAAATGCGGGGAACCCAAATGCAATTTTACGCTACGGGTTAAGAACCTATTTTGACTCAACATATCCCAACATAGGATTTCATGAGTTAGAAAGAGCTTCTAACATGCAACATAAAGAAGCATGTTATACTTACGGGTTAGTGATGTTCGCTTCTTACCAAAGTGAGAAAAAGAACATCGGATTACAACTTTTAAATAAAACCTTCCCACAAGTGACGGATTCAGTACTTGGGGTGAGAAACAAGGTTTTTAGATTATTACGTGGCTGTTGGACATTACGAAACCCTCGTCCTTTTGACGACATTACAACATGCTGCCTAGCCAATGGTCATAACGGTTACTTTCCACAAGATCAAGGATGGAAAGTCTTCTTAGTAAAACCTGAATGCATGACTTGTTTCTGGACTTATGAATTACGTGTCTTTATTTCTTTTGCTGAATAACTTGCGTATTAATTAGAATTGCCTTCATAGCTGCCGAGTAGCAAAGTTATTATGTGCTATATTTCATCCTATATGTATAATAGCGGTATTGTAAGTTTGTAAAATATTGTATATAGTTTGAACGCGAAATATTATTGTAATAAGTTTTTCATATAGAATCGTAGTAGTTGAATTGTATAATAGCTGCTAAGTATGAACTTAACGGGTAGGTACTACCCGAATTAAAACTATAAAATGCTAATATGAAGAAAAAGCTTTTATAAATAAGTTCATATTATACTATGAAATACTATTTACTACTCTTAAATTCTATATGATTAATTCAATTCTTTTGGCTATTTTTGAAGGAAATGGCACCGGCAAATCGTCAGAACTTGAACATGAGTGAGGAAGACTTCCGTGTTTTCCTAGCTGCGAACATAGCCGCAGTGCAGGCTGCGATACAAAATAACAATAACTCTAGATCTAGCAGTGGAACTAATTCCGCAAGAAATCGTGTAGGATGCTCCTACAAAGAATTCACTGCCTGCAAACCTTTGGAATTGATGGAACCGAAGGACCAATTGGATTGAAACGGTGGACCGAGAAGGTCAAATTGGTGTTTGCCATAAGTAAGTGTACTGAAGAGGACAAAGTTAAGTACGCTACGCATACCTTCACAGGTACGGCGTTAACATGGTGGAGTACCTATCTTGAGCAGGTAGGACAAGATGCTGCTTACGCACTACCATGGTCAGCATTCAAGCAATTGATGAACGAGCAGTATCGTCCCAGAAACGAGGTCAATAAGCTCAAGGTAGAGCTTAGAGGATTAAGAACGCAAGGTTTCGATATCACCACGTATGAATGACGATTCACAGAATTGTGTCTATTGTGTCCCAGAACGTTCGAAGACGAGGAAGAGAAGATCGACGCATTTGTAAAAGGGTTACCGGAAAGAATTCAAGAAGATGTGAGTTCACACGAGCCCGCCTCCATAAAAAAGGCAAGTCGAATGGCTCACAAATTAGTGAACCAGATCGAAGGAAGGATTAAAGAGCAGGCGACTGAAGAGGCTAACATGAAACAAGTCAAGAGAAAGTGGGAAGAAACCAATGAAAAGAGTCACCAATACAACAACAACAATCACAACCACAATCGCAATAACTATCCCAATAACCGCAACATTGATAAGGCTAAAAAGGAACATATATTTCATAGCATTATCCCCCAAGAAAGACAAGATTTTAGTTGCAATTGTTCCATTTTCAAGTGATATTCATTTATATTAAATAAGTGCGAAGACAAAAGGCAGATTCGACAAATTGAAGACAAAAAGGTCCAAAAAGCTCAAAAGTACAAGATACAATTAAAAAGGTTCAATTTATTGATGAGAAACGTCTAAAAATGACAAGAGTACAAGTTACAAAACGCAAAGTACAAAATATAAAATTGTACGCAAGGACGTTCGAAAATCCGGAACCGAGGCATGAACCAACTTTCAACGCTCGACGCAACGGAGCTGAAAGTACAAGTCAACTATGCACAAGAATATAATATAATATTTAAATAATTCATAATAAGAATAATATTAAATAATAAAAAGTTGTTAATTGAGCATAGTTCAGGGGTCATAAGTGAAAATTTCAATTTATCATTTGCCTATAAAAGGCCATCTAAATCGATGATTTAGATACACCTTTTTCCAATCTTCTTTCTTTCTTATGTAATTTATATTTATATTTATAATATTAAGTTTAATTTAAGATTAATAATAATTGGGTTATTGTAAGAAATGTTTTACGGGTTTTAAAGTAGGAACTCTGTCCGTGTAACGCTACGCTATTTTTAATCATTGTAAGTTATGTTCAACCTTTTTACATTAATGTATCGTAACTAAGTTATTATTATGCTTATTTGAGCCGAAGTAATCGTGATGTTGGGCTAAAATATTAAGAAGGGGTTATTGTACTTTGGACCATAATTAAGGTTTGGGCAAAAGACCGACACTTGTGGAAATTGGACTATTGACTATTAATAGATGGGGGGTATTGTCTAATTGAGTGACAACTCATTGGAGTCTGTCGAACCTATCTTCAAATTAATTAACCTAATAATTAATAATGATTATGGTTGTCCTATTTAGTGATGTTCATATGGAATCTGTTATAATCATTTAATTAATCAATTGGGTTGGGTAATTGATTATTCATTCTGATCAAGTGGATGAATTAATATTCATAAACTAATTAAAACAGGGGTGGATTACATACAGTGATAACTGGTGTAATTGTTGACAGAAGTGATAACTGCGTCACAGTTTAAATCCTTAATCAGTTGGAATATTTGACTTCGGGTATAAGGGTAATTTGACGAGGATACTCGCACTTTATTTTTATGACCGATGGACTATTATGGACAAAAACCAGATAGACGTATCAAATAAACCAGGACAAAGGACAATTAACCCATGGTAATAAATTAAAATCAACACGTCAAACATCATGATTACGGAAGTTTAAATAAGCATAATTCTTTTATTATATTTCTCATCGTATCTTTATTTACTGTCATTTTATTACTCGCAATTTTATTTACTGTCATTTTATTTATTGTCATTATTTTACGCACTTTAATTATCGTCATTTATCTTTACGCTTAAAATATAGAATCGACAAACCGGTCATTAAACGGTAAAACCCCCCTTTTATAATAATATTACTACTTATATAATTATATATATTTTGTATAAATATAGTTAAAAATATAGTAAGTATCACCAGCTCCCTGTGAAACGAACCGGACTTACTAAAAACTACACTACTCTACGATTAGGTACACTGCCTATAGTGTTGTAGCAAGGTTTAGGTATATCCCATCCGTAAATTAATAAAACTTGTGTCATATTTTGTAGTATTTTGTATTAAAAATAATACTATTTCGTACCCTCACGCTACATCAACAAGTTTTTGGCGCCGCTGCCGGGGAGCGCTAAAACGCTATATTTTTAATTATAATAATATTGAAATAAAATATAATAATATAATAATATTGAAATAGAATATAATAATATAATAATATTGAAATAGAATATAATAATATAATAATATTTTAGAATATATTTTGAATCGTAAAAGTTTTAAAAAGTCGTATTTATTAAATACTTCAGGGGTATATTATGTAAATTGTAATTAATAATTTCTATCATATCGCTTTCATGTGAATAGTAAATTAATTAATTTCTTTTCATTTACTATTCATGAATAGTAAATGAATTAAAAAAAAAGTTTTGAAAAAAAATAATAATTATAAAAAAATTATTAATTTGTAAAAAAAAATCGTTTTTAAAAAAAAAAAAAACGTAAAAAAAAAATAAAAAAAAATTTATTAAAAAAATATATTTTTTTAAGATTTTGTCTATAAAAAAAAATATTTTTTTTAGTTTTATTACCTTTAGATTTTTAGACTATAGTCGCAACTTTTAGTATTAAGTTTAGTTTTGCCATAGTTATTTTTACTTCTAGAATTTTTAGGCTTTGCCGTAAAATCCCTTAAGTGCCTATTCCTTAGATTAAGTTTTAGGTGCTTTAGAATTTTACGACGCCGTATTTCGCACTACTTTCTTATTTTTATTTTTCGACGCCTATTTTTCGACCTTTTTATTTTTCGACCTTTTTCGACGCGCAATCTTTTTCTTTCTTATTTCTCGCCATTCTAGTTTTTAGGACTTAGATTTTTTTCTACTTCTTCTCTAAATTTCTTAAAATTACGAAAATTTATTTTAAGTGGTTAAATTGATAGACATCAAAATTTTCTGGTTCGTAGTAATAGTTGGATTTGTACGTGGACCGGGTTATTGGAGCCAAACAGTACTCAATTATATTGAGACCAAACGAATCCTGCCCCTCTGCTGCATCTTTTGGCTATTCGAAACGTGGGCAAAATCAGAAAAGTCTATTGATTGGACAACTTATATAAGTTTTTCTTATTTTTATAACTAATAGGATATTCTGTGAATGCACCGAGTAAAACGTTCACCACCTTTCATACGTTCACCACCTATAACTCGATCAAGACATCTAGCCAATATTGTCGCCGTTGATTTTTCTTTAGAATCGTCATCTAGTCGAACAAGAACTCCAACTCAAATTTCCGATAATCCATCTTTTGAACCCGACTTCACAATTAAGAACCCGGAGCATATTCAAGGACAATTCCAAGATCCTGAACCACTAATTATTCCTCCTGAGCCACAAACCATTAAATCAGAATCCTCTAGTGATTCGTATTCAACAAATTCAATTATGGAAGTAACGGAACCTCTAAGTATGGAAGATCGAATGAGAGCCACACGCACGGGCTAAGGTCACGCCATTATTAAGCCAGAAGTTAATGCGCCAGATTATGAAATCAAAGGACAAATTCTACACATGGTAACTAACCAATGCCAATTCAGTGGTGCACCGAATGAAGATCCTAACGAACACCTTCGTACGTTTAAAAGAATTTGTACACTATTCAAAATCCGAGAAGTGGAAGATGAGCAGATCTATCTCATGTTGTTTCCCTGGACTTTAAAGGGAGAAGCCAAAGATTGGTTAGAATCGTTACCTGAAGGGGCGATTGACACATGGGATGTTTTAGTTGAAAAATTTCTTAAACAATTCTTTCCGGCATCTAAAGCCGTGAGACTTCAAGGAGAAATTGTTACGTTCGCGCAAAAGCCAAATGAAACATTATATGAGGCGTGGACAAGATTCGGAAGGATGTTGAGAGGATGTCCTCAACACGGTTTAGACACTTACCAAATATTACAAATATTCTACCAAGGTGTCAACGTTGCTACACGAAAAGACATCGACATAACAGCCGGTGGTTCCATTATGAAGAAAACCGCAACTGAAGCTTACAAAATTATTGATAACACAGCATCCCACTCACATGAGTGGCACCAAGAGAAAGATATATATCGTTCATCTAAAGCGGCTAGAGCCGATTCTAGCCATAACTTTGATTCCGTTTCCGCAAAAACAGATGCTTTCGAGAGACGAATGGAAAAGATGAATAAAGATATTCACGCAATACGAATTAGTTGTGAGCAATGCGGTGGACCACACTTATTGAAAGATTGTCACATTGAACCAACCATGGAACAACGAGAGAATGTTTTCTATATGAACCAAAGGCCGGGAAATAATTATCAAAATAATTATCAACCGCCAAAGCTAAACTTCAATCGAAATCAAAACATTCTTTACAATCCAAAAGGACCCGAAAATAACTGGTATAACCAACAAGGTCCGAATAACCAACCAACTCAAAACAACACTTTCAATCAACAAAGACCTGGCTTATATAAACCACAACAACAAACCGACGAGAAGAAGTCAAATCTGGAAGAAGTGGTATTTAAGCTAGTTGAATCTCAAACACAATTTATTGAAACTCAAACCCAAACGAATGAGAGGTTTGAGCAGTCATTTAGAACTCAACAAGCTTCCATTTTGAATCTAGAAAAACAAGTAGGTACTCTTGTTAGATTGATGAGTGAAAGGGAACAAGGAAAGCTACCGAGTAATAATGAAGTAAATCCTCGGAATGAAAATGTTAACATGATATCAACAAATTCTGAAAAACCAATACCAGAAGATGGGAAAGTTTTAGATGTAAGTAACAATGAAGAAGTTACACCACCACCACCACCCGAGTATGTAAAGCCAGTGGTGGCACCATACAGACCACCCATCCCGTTTCCAAGAAAAGGAGTTGAGTATGAGCAAGTAATAAGTAATAAAGATTGTGATACTTCTGGAAAGAAGAAGAAGAAGAAGTATAAGAAAGTGCAAGAAACAAAAACTGTAGAAGTAAACCCGGTGAAGACAGTTCCACCAAAACCTCCACCAAGAGTAGGTGATCCGGGTGAATTTATTGTTCCTTGTCTACTTAGTGATTGTGTCATGTATGATGCACTAGCAGATTTAGGTGCAAGTGTAAGTGTTATGCCTCTTTCCTTATATAAGAGATTAGGTGTAGGTAAGTTAAGTCCAACGGATATGAGTGTTCGACTCTTTGATCAAACCATTAAGCACCCAGTTGGAATTGCTGACAACCTACCCGTTCAAGTAGGCAATTTAACCTTTCTAGTCGAATTCATTGTCATTGACATAGAAGAGGACCCAAACATTCCTCTAATTTTAGGTCGACCATTCTTTGCGTCCACCGGGGCGTTATTTGATGTAGGAAATGGAATAATGACACTTAGTAGTGGTAACAAATCGATCACCTTTATGATTCGAAAGTCTAAATCTCCACCAACCAAAACCATTGAACCAGCAAAAACGATTGGTAACAACCATGTTGTTTTACCAACTCCAACGGTAGTGCTTAATAATAATGAAATGCCTAAGTGTGGGAAAAATGAAGTAACACCTAATGATAACCCAATAACAAAGGACCCCGTTGTTGATACGAAATTAGATGACCCCGTTATTAACAGTTCAATGAAGAAACTTTTTAAACGGGCTATTGATGCTAGAAGTAAGGGGAACTTTAAGTTATGTAACCGGTTAGTATCCAATCTGTCGCCTAAAGAAAGGGCGAAGCTAGTTGAATTATGGGATATTACGGAAGAAGCCGGGCACTGGCTTAAAGAAAAAGTCACAGATAGGCAAGTTGATTATGGACCAAGAGAAATTGACAATGAAGTTAATCACAATTTCAACACCACAGCTACCTAAGTGTGGGGAGATTCGAATGTTCTAAAAAGATAATGCTGTCTAAAGTTATTTGTTCTGTTCTCGTGTAGTTCCGAGAATGGAATCCGATTGGTCTTTTCCGCTAGCAGACACTAAAGAACTAGTTTTCTCCCTCCATTCTGAATTTTTATTTTTTTTTTAGGTTTTATTTGAAATTAATATGCATTTTAATTTATGTTTTATTGTGATTTTAAAAAACAAAATTTACTTTATTTCATTAAGTTAAAAATATGATTTTTAAAATTCGTCGTGAGTTGAAGACTAGGTCGTTGAGCCGAAATTACTTTACCCGAGGGCGGGGCGACAAATTTTGTTATCATTATTTTTAATTTTATTGATTTAAAGTATGCCAAAAATATTATACTTTATAAATTTTTGAAAAGTGGGGTTATAAACCAAACTTCAAAAATATATATATATATATATATATATATATATATATATATATATATATATATATATATATATATGTTTGTATTTTATCTTATGTACAAAACAGGGTAAAACAACGCACTTTCAAAGACTGTCATGAAGTTCAGCAAAAGCTACTGATTTTGACAAGACGCAAAAAAATCAAATGTGAAATAACAATATGTTTGCAAACTCGGTATTTTTAATCACTTTTCTACGCTAATCACCCTCATGAATTTAAATTATAGTCTGATTTCATGCAAATGAGGGCATTGCATGATCTTAAGTGTGGGGAAGGGTTATAAATTCTCTCAGGTTTATACTTGGTTTATTTGCCAAATTTTGTGAAAATTTGAAAAATTTTCAACTAAATGAACTCAAAATCATGTTTATACATATTTATGAACGATGAAAACTAGGTGTTAATACCGAAATTATCGTTACCTCGGAAAGGACATAAATTGAGAAACAACCTAAAATGCTTGAATTCATTTAAAATGGAATAAAGGAGAATAAAAAGGCAAAGAAAGAAACTAAGTGTGGGGAGAATGTACCAAGTTATTCAATTAAAAATTATCTATCACATATCTTTGTACAAGATTATTGCAGGTACTTTTGCTTTGGACGATACTAATCAGTTTTACCCGGTTTACTGTAATACATTTGAAAGAAAGATGGATCTACACGATGAATCAATTCCATCATTAAAAGGAAGTAAAGTCTTCCGAAAAAGACACGCGCTTCTTGATTTAGGTCATGAAGTTGTCGTCCAGACCAGCTGTAGGTTGACGAAAAATCTAGAAAAGTCATCACTAAAATCAGCAGGAAATCCACGGACCTCAGCATCAAACAGGGTCGCCAAGTGGTCAGATTTATCCTAACCATGAGAAGGATTTATCTCGTACAATGGGGAGGCACCGTGCAAATTAGCTTGATAAGACTAATGAATCAGATCCCCAGAAAAGGATAATCTCCTTAAAGATTAAAAATCAGCTTTTAAGACTGATAATACTCAATCCTAGAGATTGACCTTAAAGATTGAGAATTCAAACTCATGGAATTCGATGATATCTAAACTCGAGCATGAACGAGAAAATATTTTGATCAAAAATACAAACCGATTTGTTTTCTGAAAAACCATTTTCAATGCGTTCATTACCATTGAACGTAAAATCCTAAGAAATTCACCTGGAATTCATTAGGTCACCTGAACCAAATCGGGTGTCAACCGTAAGAACGGTGGTTGCATAGCATGGTCGGAGACAGGACCTTGTGCCAGACCGAAAAATCATAGGATGATCTTTACTATTGCTCCTACCAAGGATAGTACTAGCATCCGACACGTTAAAAGACCATAACCAAAAGCATGTCATTAGACATTGCCTTAACAGTTTCTTGTTCATCGCTTTCCTTTACAACCGGACGGTAGTTTACCGAAAGGTAATATACGGAACAAGTAAACTGGATGTGTGCTTTCCGATACCGGGATAGCAGTGGATTACACGAACCTAAAAGTTTTAGCCAAAATATTGATCCACAAATATATTTTGCAACACCGATGATGGATCAAATCAGAAAACTTGTCTAGGGTAAAATCTAGCTTGAATTTTCAAAAGATCAAATGTTTTCATAAAGATCCAATTTCCTTAATGGATCTAAATTTTTATAGTCATGTGGGACTGTAAACCATATCGTTACTACCATTGTTTATACTGCCATATCAAAATCACTGATGTACAAAGTGTGAAGAATAAAGAAGTGATTCTAGTATTTCAAGACTATATTGCTTGAGGACAAGCAACGCTCAAGTGTGGGGATATTGATAAGGCTAAAAAGGAACATATATTTCATAGCATTATCCCCCAAGAAAGACAAGATTTTAGTTGCAATTGTTCCATTTTCAAGTGATATTCGTTTATATTAAATAAGTGCGAAGACAAAAGTCAGATTCGACAAATTGAAGATAAAAAGGTCCAAAAAGCTCAAAAGTACAAGATACAATTAAAAAGGTTCAATTTATTGATGAGAAACGTCTAAAAATGACAAGAGTACAAGTTACAAAACGCAAAGTACAAAATATAAAATTGTACGCAAGGACGTTCGAAAATCCGGAACCGAGGCATGAACCAACTTTCAACGCTCGACGCAACGGAGCTGAAAGTACAAGTCAACTATGCACAAGAATATAATATAATATTTAAATAATTCATAATAAGAATAATATTAAATAATAAAAAGTTGTTAATTGAGCATAGTTCAGGGGTCATAAGTGAAAATTTCAATTTATCATTTGCCTATAAAAGGCCATCTAAATCGATGATTTAGATACACCTTTTTCCAATCTTCTTTCTTTCTTATGTAATTTATATTTATATTTATAATATTAAGTTTAATTTAAGATTAATAATAATTGGGTTATTGTAAGAAATGTTTTACGGGTTTTAAAGTAGGAACTCTGTCCGTGTAACGCTACGCTATTTTTAATCATTGTAAGTTATGTTCAACCTTTTTACATTAATGTATCGTAACTAAGTTATTATTATGCTTATTTGAGCCGAAGTAATCGTGATGTTGGGCTAAAATATTAAGAAGGGGTTATTGTACTTTGGACCATAATTAAGGTTTGGGCAAAAGACCGACACTTGTGGAAATTGGACTATTGACTATTAATAGATGGGGGGTATTGTCTAATTGAGTGGCAACTCATTGGAGTCTGTCGAACCTATCTTCAAATTAATTAACCTAATAATTAATAATGATTATGGTTGTCCTATTTAGTGATGTTCATATGGAATCTGTTATAATCATTTAATTAATCAATTGGGTTGGGTAATTGATTATTCATTCTGATCAAGTGGATGAATTAATATTCATAAACTAATTAAAACAGGGGTGGATTACATACAGTGATAACTGGTGTAATTGTTGACAGAAGTGATAACTGCGTCACAGTTTAAATCCTTAATCAGTTGGAATATTTGACTTCGGGTATAAGGGTAATTTGACGAGGATACTCGCACTTTATTTTTATGACCGATGGACTATTATGGACAAAAACCAGATAGACGTATCAAATAAACCAGGACAAAGGACAATTAACCCATGGTAATAAATTAAAATCAACACGTCAAACATCATGATTACGGAAGTTTAAATAAGCATAATTCTTTTATTATATTTCTCATCGTATCTTTATTTACTGTCATTTTATTACTCGCAATTTTATTTACTGTCATTTTATTTATTGTCATTATTTTACGCACTTTAATTATCGTCATTTATCTTTACGCTTAAAATATAGAATCGACAAACCGGTTATTAAACGGTAAAACCCCCCTTTTATAATAATATTACTACTTATATAATTATATATATTTTGTATAAATATAGTTAAAAATATAGTAAGTATCACCAGCTCCCTGTGGAACGAACCGGACTTACTAAAAACTACACTACTCTACGATTAGGTACACTGCCTATAGTGTTGTAGCAAGGTTTAGGTATATCCCATCCGTAAATTAATAAAACTTGTGTCATATTTTGTAGTATTTTGTATTAAAAATAATACTATTTCGTACCCTCACGCTACATCATCAAACATCAATCGCAACAACAACTTCAATAAGCATCCCAACAACAACTACAATAACCGTCCCAACAACAATAAAAACAACAACAACAACAGCAACAATAACAATCCCAACAACAATCTCAATAACAACAATAGCAACAAAAACCAAAAACAGCCATGCCAAAGATGTGAAGAGCATCACCTGGGGTTCTGCACGATGTTTTGCAACAAGTGTAAAAGAAATGGTCATAGCGCGAAGAAGTGCGAAATCTATGGACCATTGCATAACAGAACTAAAAGAACAAACAATGTCGGAACAAATAACACCGCCATAGTTTGTTTTGGATGTGAAAAATTGGGCCACTTTAGTAGAAACTGCCCGAATCAGGGGAATACTAATGGGCAGGGCCGCGGAAGAGTTTTTAATATTAATACGGCAGAAGCGCTGGAAGACTCGGAGCTTGTTACGGGTACGTTTCTCATTGACAATAAATCTGCTTATGTTTTATTTGATTCGGGTGCGGATAGAAGCTATATGAGTAGAGATTTTTGTGCTAAACTAAGTTGCTCACCGACGCCCTTGGATAATAAATTTTTACTCGAATTAGCAAACGGTAAATTAATTACAACAGATAATATATGTCGGAATCGAGAAATTAAACTGGTTAGCGAAACATTTAAGATTGACTTGATACCAGTAAAGTTAGGGAGTTTTGATGTGTTAATCGGTATGGACTGGCTGAAAGAAGTGAAAGCAGAGATCGTTTGTTACAAAAATGCAATTCGCATTATACGAGAAAAAGGAAAACCCTTAATGGTGTACGGAGAAAAGAGCAACGCGAAGTTAAATCTTATTAGTAACCTGAAGGCACAAAAACTAATAAGAAAAGGTTGCTATGCTGTGCTAGCACACGTCAAGAAAGTCAATTCCGAAGAAAAGAACATCAATGATGTTCCCGTCGCAAAAGAATTTCCCGATGTATTTTCGAAAGAATTACCGGGACTACCTCCACACCGATCCGTTAAATTTCAAATAGATCTTGTACCGGGAGCTGCACCAATAGCTAGTGCTCTATACAGACTAGCACCTAGCAAAATGAAGGAACTTCAAAGCCAATTACAAGAACTTTTAGAGCGTGGTTTCATTCGACCAAGCACATCACCGTAGGGAGCTCCTGTTTTGTTTGTCAAGAAGAAGGATGGTACATTTAGTTTGTGTATCGACTACCGAGAGTTGAACAAACTTACCATCAAGAACCGCTACCCACTACCGAGAATTGATGACTTATTTGATCAACTACAAGGCTCGTCGGTTTATTCGAAGATTGATTTACGTTCTGGGTATCATCAAATGCGGGTGAAGGAGGATGATATTCCAAAGACTGCTTTTAGGACTCGTTACGGTCATTACGAGTTTATGGTTATGCCGTTTGGATTGACTAACGCACCAGCTGTGTTCATGGATCTCATGAACTGAGTGTGTGGGCCATATCTTGAAAAGTTTGTCATTGTTTTCATCGATGACATACTTATTTACTCGCATAATGATCAAGAGCACGAAGAACATTTAAGAAAAGTGCTAGAGTTGCTGAGAAAAGAAAAACTATACGCTAAGTTTTCAAAGTGTGCATTTTGGTTGGAAGAAAGTTCAATTCCTCGGTCACATAGTGAACAAAGAAGGTATCTAGGTGGATCCAGCAAAGATTAAAACCGTTGAAATTTGGGAAACCCTAAAAACTCCGAAGCACATACGCCAATTTTTAGGGCTGGCTGGTTATTACAGGAGATTCATCCAATATTTTTCCAAAATAGCAAAACCCTTGACTGCATTAACGCATTAAGGTAAGAAATTTGAATGGAAGGATGAACAAGAGAAAGCATTTCCATTATTGAAGAAAAAGTTAACTACGGCACCTATATTGTCATTACCTGAAGCGAATGATGATTTTGTGATATATTGTGATGCCTCAAAGCAAGGTCTCGGTTGTGAATTAATGCAACGAATGAAAGTAATTGCTTATGCGTCTAGACAATTGAAGATTCACGAGCAGAATTATACGACGCATGATTTGGAATTAGGCGATGTTGTTTTTGCATTAAAGACTTGGAGGCACTACTTATATGGGGTCAAAAGTATTATATATACCGACCACAAAAGTCTTCAACACATATTTAATCAGAAACAACTGAACATGAGGCAGCGCAGGTGGATTGAATTATTGAATGATTACGACTTTGAGATTCGTTACCACCCAGGGAAGGCGAATGTGGTAGCCGACGCTTTGAGCAGAAAGGACAGAGAACCCATTCGAGTAAAAGCTATGAATATAATGATTCACAATAACCTTACTACTCAAATAAAGGAGGCGCAACAAGGAGTTTTAAAAGAGGGAAATTTAAAGGATGAAATACCCAAAGGATCGGAGAAGCATCTTAATATTCGGGAAGATGGAACCCGGTATAGGCTGAAAGAATTTGGGTACCAAAATTTGGAGATATGAGAGAAATGGTACTTAGAGAAGCTCATAAAACCAGATACTCAATACACCCTGGAACGGGAAAGATGTACAAGGATCTCAAGAAACATTTTTGGTGGCCGGGTATGAAGGGCGATGTTGCTAACTACGTAGAAGAATGTTTGACGTGTTCTAAGGTCAAAGTGGAGCATCAGAAACTATCAGGTCTACTTCAACAACCCGAAATCCCGGAATGGAAATGGGAAAACATTACCATAGATTTCATCACTAAATTGCCAAGGACTCCCAGTGATTTTGATACTATTAGGGTAATAGTTGATCGTCTCACCAAATCAGCACACTTCCTGCCAATAAGAGAAGATGAAAAGATAGAGAAGTTAACACGATTGTATTTTAAGGAAGTCATCTCCAGACATGGAATACTAATCTCTATTATCTCTGATAGGGATGGCAGATTTATTTCAAGATTCTGGCAGACATTACAGCAAGCATTAGGAACTCGTCTAGACATGAGTACTGCTTATCATCCACAAACTGATGGGCAGAGCAAAAGGATGATACAAACGCTTGAAGACATGCTACGAGCATGTGTTATTGATTTCGGAAACAGTTGGGATCGACACCTTCCGTTAGCAGAATTTTCCTACAACAATAGCTACCATTCAAGCATTGAGATGGCGCCGTTTGAAGCACTCTATGGTAGAAAGTGCAGGTATCCGATTTGTTGGAGTGAAGTGGGGGATAGAAAGATTACGGGTCCGGAGATAATACAAGAAACTATCGAGAAGATCATCCAAATTCAACAACGGTTGAGAACCGCTCAAAGTAGACAAAAGAGCTACGCTGACATTAAAAAAAATATATAGAATTTGAAATTGGAGAGATGGTCATGCTTAAAGTTGCACCTTGGAAAGGCGTTGTTCGATTTGGTAAACGGGGGAAATTAAACCCAAGGTATATTGGACCATTCAAGGTTATTGATCGCGTCGGACCAGTAGCTTACCGACTTGAGTTACCTCAACAACTCGCTGTACATAACACTTTTTACGTCTCGAATTTGAAGAAATGTTTTGCTAAAGAAGATCTCACTATTCCGTTAGACGAAATCCAAATCAACGAAAAACTTCAATTTATCGAAGAACCCGTCAAAATAATGGATCGTGAGGTTAAAAGACTTAAGCAAAACAAAATACCAATTATTAAGGTTCGATGGAATGATCATAGAGGACCCGAGTTCATTGGGAATGAGAATATCAGATGAAGAAGAAACACCCGCACTTATTTCCAGAAGATACGACAACACCTCCAACTGCTTAAAATTTCGGGACGAAATTTATTTAACGGGTAGGCACTGTAGTGACCAGAATTTTTCCATGTTTTTATATACTAAATGAAATTGTTATTTACATGATTAAGTGTTTCCAACATGTTAAGCTATCAAACTTGTTAAGACTTGATTAATTGAAATAGGTTTCATATAGACAATTGACCACCCAAGTTGACCGGTGATTCACGAACGTTAAAACTTGTAAAAACTATATGATGACATATATATGGTTATATATATAGTTAACATGATATTATGATAAGTAAGTATCTCTTAGGTATTTTAACAATGTGTTATATACATAAAAATGAGACTATTGATTTAAGAAACTCGAAAACGATATATATAACGATTATCGTTATAACAACGTCTTACTAAGTACATATGAATCATATTAAGATATTGATACACTTGGTTAATTATGTTAAATGATAAGTAAATATATCATTAAGTGTATTAAAAATGAACTACATATGTAAAAATAAGACTACTAACTTAATGATTTCGAAACGAGACATATATGTAACGATTATCGTTGTAACGACATTTAACTGTATATATATCATACTAGGATATATTATATATCATAATATCATGATAATATAATAATTTAAAATCTATTTATATATAATAAACAATGGGTTAACAACATTTAACAAGACCGTTAACCTAAAGGTTTCAAAACAACATATACATGTAACGACTAACGATGACTTAACGACTCTGTTAAAATGTATTTACATGTAGTGTTTTAATATGTATTCATACACTTTTGAAAGACTTCAAGACACTTATCAAAGTACTTCTACTTAACAAAAATGCTTACAATTACATCCTCAATCATTTTCATCAATAATTCTACTCGTATGCACTCGTATTTGTACTTGTACAATACACAGCTTCTAAATGTATTTACTATTGGTATATACACTCTAATGATCAGCTCTTAGCAGCCCATGTGAGTCACCTAACCATGTGGGAACCATCATTTAACATCTAGTATGAAATATCTCACAAAATAACAAACTAATGGAGCCTATATGACACATCCATTTTCACGTGAATGAGCAAGTCCACAAACACATTCATTTTCAATTTTTCTTGAATCAAATTACTCTCTCTTAAGTGTTCTTACTTTGTTCTAAGTGTTCTTCATCATCTTCAACAAAATCTAACTCAATCTAGTTCATAAATCCATACATTAACCAAGTTATAAAACAACTACTCAAGAACATACCAACAACACTTTCAAGTTTGCTAGCTTACTTCCAATCTTGCAAATCCACTTTGAGTGATCATCCAACCTCAAGAAATCTTTCTTATTTACAGTAAGATATCTTTCTAATATAAGGTAATACTCATATTCAAACTTTGATTCAATTTCTATAAGTTTAACAATCTTATTTCGAGTGGAAATCTTACTTGATTCCAAAATATTATATACTTTGAGTTGTGATCTAGCCTGAGGCTTGTATACACGAGGTCGTGGATTGATTCGAAATAATATATATTGCTTTATTTCTGTACATCTAACTGTGGATAACTAGTTGTAGGTTACTAACAAGGACAGCTGACTTAATAAACTTAAAACAGTAAAACGTATTAAAAAATGTGGTAAATATATTTTGAACATACTTTGATATATATGTACATATTTGTTATAGGTTCGTGAATCGACCAGTGGCCAAGTCTTACTTCCCGATGAAGTAAAAATCTGTGAAAGTGAGTTATAGTCCCACTTTTAAAATCTAATATTTTTGGGATGAGAATACATGCAGCTTTATAAATGTTTTACAAAATAGACACAAGTACATGAAACGACTTTCTATGGTTGAACGATCGAAGCCGAATATGCCCCTTTTACTTGGTAACCTAAGAATTAGTAAACCTGTCTACTAATTGACGCGAATCCTAAAGATAGATCTATTGGGCCCAACAAACCCCATCCGTTGTAGTGGATGCTTTAGTACTTCGAGTTTTTATATCATGTCCGATGGATGTCCCGGAATGATGGGGATATTCTTATATGCATCTTGTTAATGTCGGTTACCAGGTGTTCAAACCATATGAATGATTTTTATCTCTATGTATGGGATGTATATTGAAATATGAAATCTTGTGGTCTATTATTACGATTTGATAAATATATAGGTTAAATCTATAACTCACCAACATTTTTGTTGACGTTTAAAGCATGTTTATTCTCTGTTGATTATTAAGAGCTTCTGCTGTTGCATGCTAATATATGGACAAGATTTGGAGTCAGCATGCTTGTATAATATTGTTTAAAACTGCATTCGAAATTTACTTTGTTGTAACATATTAATATTGTAAACCAATATGCATTGGTAGTGTGTAAGTGTGATATTTTAGATTATCATTTCTGATAATCTAGGTGGTGTCCTTTTAACCTTGTCGATAAAATAAAGGTTATGGTTTGTTTTAAAAAATGAATGCAGTCTTTGAAAAATGTCTCATATAGAGGTCAAAACCTCGCAACGAAAATCAATTAATATGGAACGTTTATAATCAATATGAACGGGACATTTCAATCTCCACCTTTCTTTATCTATTTTGAATCAATTACTTGGAATAACTTTAAGATGATGTTTATTTGTCAATGGTTATGATTAGTGTAATCTTAGCCATGATTGGCTAAATCTATTGTGTTTGCTTATCTATAAATCTCTAATGCAAAGATTTTCCCCTAAATCAATTGAATGATGTTGTTTGAATGAAAAACATGATCAAGTGTTATTGTGTTAGCTATAGATCCATTGCTATGCATTTGTTTTAGGCTTTACTTTAATTACATAGGTTGAGTAGCTCTCTTAGTGATTTGAGAAGTGAATCAATTTGTGCTTCAACATTTTGAGTGATCTAGATAACTAGACTAAGTATTTCAAGTGATTGTGTTCTTAATCTAGGTTGGTTTTCAATTGGCCTTTAGTCAACATAGTGGTGTTCGATTATCTTAAGTGATTTTGATAGTTGAAGGGTTCTAAGTGATTTCAACCCAAACATAATCTCAATAACCAATCATGCTTAACTTGAACTTAGAATGCAATGCTTATATGAGTTTGCAAAGTGTAATTCGATTAAGGTTTGGTAGTGATGCTAAACATTTAATAGTTCAACAACTAGTGCGATAGCAATTTGGGTAAAACGGGGCAATCCAAGCATATAGAGGACTAGGTAAGTGAACACTACTTAGTTAATTGATTTAAGTTCTCAATATTTAGTTACTTGTTACTTGCTATTAGTTTTAATTGTTAAGCTTAAGTTTGTTTACTTGTGCACGTTTTAGTTGTTAATTAAAATCAATCAAAACCCCCCAATCAAACAAACCCTAGGACAATTAATAGTTTCAATTATTCTACTTACACCGCTCTCTTGAGAAAACTTGAAACGAATACTTATATTAAAGAGCTATAATAACCGGGTTCTAATTGCTCGTTTGTTATGTGTGCTTATTTGTAGTGTTTGAATCTTGTATAAATTTAGAGGGTAAATGATGTATTATTCCACACGCATCATCAATTTCTTAACCCACCCTTGTTCCCGGCAGTGATTCTAGCAGTAAGTTAGATGAACAAGAATGGGATGATATTGATTTGAGGGCAGCAAGTGCGATTCGTTTGTATCTTACAAAGAATGGGCTTGCAAATGTGCATGGGTTATCAACAACTAAGGAACTTTGGGATAAGTTGGAGCAGTTGTACCAGGGCAAGGGCATCTTAAATCGGTTGTGTCTTAAAGAACAATTCCACACTTTGCTTATGGATGGGGGTTCAATGATTTCAGATCATCTGAGTATTCTTAATTGTATTGTTTCAGAACTGGAGGCTATTCGAGTTAAAGTAGATGATAAAGATAAACCTTTGAGGTTGATATTATCTTTGTCATCATCCTATGAGCACATGAAACCTATTTTGATGTATGGAAAAGAAACTCTGAAGTTTGAAGACGTTACTAGCAAGCTCCTATCCGAGGAGAAAAGACTGGAAGGTAACGGGATCTCGTCATCAGAAAGTACGGTACTATTGTGTTTGGATAGGCGGAAGAAAAACTCTAGAAAGAATCTGGTTTGATGGGGGTGCGGGAAGACTGGACATGTAAGGGTTAATTCTCCAGGTGGAGCTAATCCGACAAATGGCTCCAAAGACGCTAAAATTGACTTCGTTGTTACGGAGAGTGACGAATTCCTCTAAATTCATGTCATCCTCATGGTGTGTTCGCACCATCATGGAAAGGGATGTTCGTTAGCAGTTCCACAATTGCACATGGACATTGGTTTGGCGTTGATGCAGGTTGTGTGATGGAAATGGATGTTGTAGCTGATGAAACTTCCAGGGAAAGCCAAACAGGAAGTTGCACCATAACTGTTCAGCTGGTTATACAACATGTGCCGAGGTGAAATTCATGGAATGTGATATTCTAAGTGTGATACTCTTTATGGTGGGGTATGATAATTCTGTTAAGAGTTATGATTGTCTGTGAAGACAATGATTGTCGGGTCTTGACAATGTTCGATGAGGATGCAAGTTTTGTCTCTTGGGAGATAATGTCAGCGACATGAAGATGAGGATCTTGAAGTTGTTTTCGTGGAAGCGTCTACGTTGGTTATATTTGCAATGTGGAAGTATGGTTATCTATTTCTATCAAGACGTGGAGATTTATGGGTGTTATTATTTTATTTTTTTTAGAAAAATGATATGGTTAGTTGTCCCACATTGGTGGATGGAAGAAAAGAGGAGTAACCTCTTTGAATATAAAATGAAGTTGTCCCACATAGGTGGGTGGAAGAAGTTGGAGGTGAAATCCTTAGTTATAAAAGGAGCTCATGGGAATCATTCCAAATTGCACCAACCAATACACTTTAAGTATTTGATTATTTATTCTTTCTTACCCTTGTTTGAGAGTTGTATTAGTTATATACTTTGGAGAGTGTAGTTGTTTTAAGAGAGTCGTCTATGTCAATGTAACAATTTGTGATATAGTGAATTTCTCTCTTTGGAGGCCCGTGGTTTTTCTACTGTTTTGGAGTTTTTATATTAAATTCTTGTGATGTGGATTGTTCTTATTTTTTTACTGTCTTTCATTGAGTGTGTTGAAAATTAGTGAGACCGTTATTTCCCAACACTAATCTCATAAAATGTTGATTAATAGTATTGTTGTTACTTCTTTCGAATGAATTTAAAGTAAATTCAATCTAAATTGGTCCTTGTCGATGTAAAATCCTCTTGTATGTAATTCTCTAACACTTTGTTAGCTTTTAATATAAAATTTTCCGCTATTAAAAATAAAATAAATCATAATCAATCGATAATATGTATCTTCCGTCTCTAATTTATTGTCTGGTATTTCATTTTGAAATGTACTAAATTAATTGTTTACTTCTATAAATAAAAAATAAGAAGAAGAAGATTAAGATTTATACTCGTATCAATCAGTTACTTCCATCTTTGCATGATTTTCCACCCAATAACTAGCCCTATAATTTTCGGATAAAAGGACCCTACCCAAGTTTTCATGTTCATATCTTAAATATTGCTGATAATTTTCAAAATCATTGAACAACATAGTAACGATCCAACTGATTAACAGAAATGCAATATTTTTCCTGTAAGGTACATAATAATTATAATAAATCCTATAAACAACCTTCGTTCAGTTAAAGTGTTGAACATACAATTTAACAATTCTTTCACTAACTATATTTTTCACTAATTGTTTTTTTAGAACGACAATTTTGGCATTGAATCCTTTCATTTGCCACTCACACACCCGTTAGGAAGAAACTCCCTGCATCCATCGCGCAAAGCGTACCCGGAATGATTTAAGTTAACAGCTTGGCCCACACAGAGTGAGTGATACCAGATGCACAACCTTGGAGAAAACTCCCCCTAGGATTTGAACCTGGACCTATTTTTTCAAGGATACGGGCCCAGAACCAACTGAGACTTTTTACCACTCAACCAATAGTTCGGTGGTATATATATTTTTCACTAATTAGATAGGAATTTGTTAATGACAACCCTTAAGAACTAAATATCTGCAATAAATAATAGTACATTTGAGGGCAGTTATTTTTATGGATGGTGGTTATTAAAATGTACAAGCAAAATTAACATGTCTTAATTCCTTAATGACAACCCTTAAGGTTGTCATTAGAATTTTTCAATTAAATAACACATCTATCCGTTAAAAACTTTTGATTGGTTGCAAAATGTAAAAGAACACTCATTAAGATCACGAAACATACAAGAACGTACACTTATAGGAGAACGAAGAGTATTATATTTGATCAAGTGTTATACTTAATTTGTATATGAATTTTTCTATCAAGTAAAAGTTATATTTGTAAAGGAAATTTGGGTATGCTTTCAGCTACTTAGAATTTGTATAAAGGAAAGCATGAATGCGCCCCACATAATTAAACGTTAAACGTTTATATTAAAATAACACATAATTAAGTTGATTGACACCTCAAATGTGACATCCTGTTTCACATCAGATAGAGAAAGAAAGTACCGTCGTACGCCCCACACTGAAGAAAGAGTACAACAAGAAGATGAATACAAGAGATAGAAAGGCCTGCTGACCCTATCCTTCTTCCAACCCTTCACTTGGCCGGCGAGGGGCTGCAAAGGCTCACAATGCCCCTTTTTAATGAGTTAGTTAGGAACTAGAGAGAGTAAAAAGGCAGAAGAAGAAGGGCTTGTGCACTCAAAGGTGTAAAAATCTGCAAAAATGACCCTTTGAGGAGCTCTCTAAGTTGTCTAACTCTCTATTACCATATGCAGAGGTGAGATCCAATGTTGAACAACTGCCAAAAAGGAGTAATCTTTGTCTACTATTTTGGGAGTCAGAAAGGCTCCTAAGAGGTTGATAATGCCCGAGTGAGGGTCTTTATACAAGTCTGTTGACCCCTAAGAAAGATTGAGGCCTTTATGAATGAAGTATAAGTTCCTGAAACAAATCTGCTTCTCGAGCTCTTCTACTTGCTCACGAGGGAAGTTGACTTCTTCCTGGTCGTAAGGAAAAACTTCCGATGAGCAATCTCAAACTTTTCCATCTTGATATTGGATTTCCCTTTTCGAGATCTCTCAGAGCAAGCAAATTCTGACCTTATCTACTTATAAGCGTAGAGGGAAAGTAGCAATTTGATTCGGTGTCTTATAATCTTAAAGTTGTTGTGATGCCCCGTACAAAACCATCGTGTACGAATCATCAACACAGGATCATTACAAGGTCAAATACTATATGCGGTTTCAAAAGAAGTTTGCATTCATGAATAAAGGTGATGTCTTAACCAACATCAAATGTCTTACAACAAAAGTATGCTTCAATGAACAGAAGCAATTAGTAATAGTACGTGACCCAATGGTCGTTACAAATCATTGTTTCAAAAGGTAACATAGTTTGAATGCAAATAAAATTTCATGCGGTGACAACTCTAACAAGCGCAGCGGGTGTCTACAAGGCATGACTAGTACAACAGCGGAAGCAAGCAACCTTAAGCACCTGAGAAAAACATGCTTAAAAACGTCAACACAAAGGTTGGTGAGCTATAGTTCAAGTATAACAGTATGTAAGGTAGGCCACGAGATTTCAGTGCTTCAACAGCGTTTCAAAACAGTATGTAAAGTATATGTATAACCGTGGGCACTTGGTAACTAACTTAAAGTTTATCACCCCTAAAAGTACACTTGGCGAGTGCGTATGTTTACGAAGTATTAAACACCCGTTAAATGCTAGTGCTACTAGCCCGAGTGGGGATGTCAAAACCTATGGATTCATATCTAAGATTCGCGTTCACCGGTTCAAAGACCAATGACTAAACGTTACCGAGCTAAGGGGAAAGTTTATGCCGTTGTATAACCCACACATATATAAAGTTTAAGTACTCGTGCCTAGTTTTTAAAACGTAAAATGCGCATGTATTCTCAGTTCCCAAAATAGTTAAAGTAAAAAGGGATGCTATAACTCACAGTGTAAAGTAGTAGTAAAGTTGATTCGGGAAAGTAAGCAAGTATGTAGGTCCGGAAAGTCCTCAACCTAAGTCAAAAGTTACTAAGTCAGTAAATCGTCCAAATAGGTTTAAATGTATGTAAATTAGGTCATAAGTATCATCATCATTCATCATCAAACAAAAGTATAATGTAAGTTTCATTCTAGAAAGAGTTTAAAACAAAGGTTGACTTCGATCAGTCGTCACAGCCTCTATAAAAACTGAATTGAGGTGGGACCAGTGACCATTGCTCCGTATATAAGTCCTTTAGTTGCTATAAAAATTCCAGATCCAAACTCATCTTAGTTTGACCGTGGCGACGGTTTAAGTGCGAGTAGGTCAGAATTTTCAGCACAACGTTAAAAGGACATAGTGACGTTCGGAGGGCCATAGATCCTAAACCGTAAATCGGATTAAGACGAGTCTTAAACAAAAAATTATCTACTCGAATAGAGATAACTGAAAATAAACTTTAAAGTAGCCCAGGTATTCTGATCAGATCCGAAAAATAGTAGGTTTAGTGTTCCGGTGGGTTCTTGGTGCTCGATGCTCATCACGGTTCTCATCCTTGATGCATATAGTTTCAAGTGTACAACTCGTTGATGTGTTTGCATCACCTTTACCAAGTTTTGACCATCATAACACAAATGTAAGTCTAAGATAAGTAGCACAACTCAATTAAGTGTTGCAAGTGATTTGATGAACCAAAGTTACATCAAGATCTTAGATCCGACACATACATGAACTCTAAAAGTAATATTAAGCTACAAACTTGAAAGTAAACTAAATAATCAAGATCTTAAGTTTTAGAACATAGTTCTTAGTTAGATCTTGAAGATCCAAGACCCAAAAGTCTAGATCTAAAGTTACTAAGTTAAATCCTAAGTCATAACACTTGAATCTTTACTTTAATGAAACCATAAGTTATGAAACTTAGATTCTCATCTTGTAAAGTGTATGTAAGCTCATAAGCTCTTGTTTACAACAAAATTAGAAGACCATAAGCTATAGAAACTTAGATCCAACACAAGTATATGAAGTTATAACTAGAAAGTTATACTTCCATGTTCTTGAACTTACAAAGTTAACTTTTAGTTTCAAGAAATATGAGATCAAGATTAACTAGTAATACTTGACCAAATTAACAACACTTCAACTTTAAAGTACATAAAATGAAGAAATAAATTAAATTTACAAGTAACAAGTTCATGATTGTTCATACTTTAAAGATTCAAGCCAAGGCTTTGATCTTTAAGAAAGTAAACCTTAAGTTTACAAACATGGATTCAAGTATGGTTTTTACAACTCATGAACTTTAAATCTTTAAAACATTAAGTGTAGAACCATAAACTAGAAAGTTTAGATTCTTTGTTCTTGGTTCTTTACAAGAAAAGATGAAAGTAACCAAGATTAGATGAAGATACAAGTTATAGAACTTGATCTTTAACAAAGATAAACAACAAGTAAGTAATCAACAACGAAGAACAAGTAATCAAAACAAGCAAATGATGATGATGATGTATATGTATATATTTTGGTTTTTATAAGAAAAAAGAAGAAGAAAAAGCTCAAGTTACTTACAAAGTAGAGAGCAAATGAGAGAAAATGAGAAGTAAGTTTGTGTGTGTGAAAAAGTGAAGTGAAATGAGAGAATAAGTAACCAAAATTTGAAAGCAAATCCACCCTCCCACTTCACCTTGGCCGACGGTCATAGGCTCCCCAAAAAGGCAATGTCAAACTTCAACTTTCTAATATGGGGAGATGGTGCATGCTTGGAATGGTAATAAAGTTAATTTGCATGGGAACAAGATGTAAAGATACTTGTAACTAGATTCATTCACTAATTAATCCTTGATTAAGTTTAATAAGTCATTTACATAATGTTAGGCTCTTAATTAATCCATTAAGATAAGTAGGGTGGGCTTCTAAGTCCATTAACACAAGCCCAAGTCCAAATAAGCAATAATCTAAATAAAAGCCCAAGTAATTAACTAGTAACCTTAGTTAATTAAAATGATTAATAATAATTAAATCATGAATGTAAATAATATTCGGAAATATTATTCGTGATACGTACGTGCGTCACAAAGACAATTTGGGCCATGAAAAGTTAAATACGGTAACAAGTAACACGTATAAGAACACGTTTATTAAAACGCAAGCATTAATAATAAATTATTAATAATTAAATGTTGGAAAATCCAGGGTCGTTACATTACCCACCTGTTAAAGAAAATTTCGTCCCGAAATTTTAAGCTGAGGTAGATGAAGGAGTCGGGAAAAGGTGAGGATACTTCTGTATCATTTGATCCTCTCGCTCGTAGGTAAACTCAGGTCCTCGTTTGGCATTCCCTCGTACTCGGACGATCGGAATCTTGTTGTGTTTCAAAGTTTTGATCTCACGGTCCATAATTTCAACAGGTTCCTCCACGAAGTGGAGTTTGTCATCAATTGTAAGTTCCTCCAAAGGTATGACATGTTCCGGTTCAGCAAGACACTTCTTCAAATTCGATACGTGAAAGGTAGGATGGACGGAGCTCAATTGATTGGAAGATCCAAACGGTAAGAAACGGGTCCAACACGCTCCAAGATTTCAAAAGGACCAATGTATCACGGGTTGAGCTTCCCACGTTTTCCAAAACGAATCACACCCTTCCAAGGTGCAACCTTTAACATTACACAGTCACCCACGTTGAATTCAAAGTCTTTACGTTTAAGGTCGGCATAACTCTTTTGACGATCACGAGCCGTCTTGAGTCTCGCTTGAATCTGGACAACCTTCTCAGTGGTTTCATGGACTATCTCAGGTCCGGTGATTTGCGTTTCGCCTACTTCGGCCCAACAAATAGGAGATCGGCACTTGCAGCCATACAACGCTTCAAAAGGTGCAGCATTAATACTCGAATGATAACTGTTATTGTAAGAGAATTCGGCTAGTGACAAATGCCTTTCCCAAGCCTTTCCGAAATCAATGACACATGTACGCAACATGTCCTCCAAAGTCTGAATTTTACGTTCGCTCTGACCATCGGTCTGTGGGTGATAAGCAGTACTCATGTCAAGACGAGTTCCCAAGGCTTCTTGCAAAGAACGCCAAAATCTAGAAGCAAAACGGGGATCGCGATCTGAGATGATCGATAAAGGTACACCATGACGAGATACAACTCTTTAATGTATAGTTGAGCGAGTCTCTCCATCGTATCCGTTTCCTTCATAGCTAGGAAGTGTGCAGATTTGGTAAGACGGTCAACGATAACCCAGATGGTATCGTATCCGCCCACCGTCTTTGGTAGCTTAGTAATGAAATCCATTGTTATCCTTTCCCACTTCTATTGTGGGATTTCCGGTTGTTGAAGTAATCCAGAGGGCCTCTGATGCTCGGCCTTTACTTTTGAGCAAGTCAAACATTTCCCAACATAAGTTGCAACATTCTTCTTAAGATTCGGCCACCAGTACTATTCCTTAAGATTGTGGTACATTTTGCCCGCTCCGGGATGAATCGAATATCTTGACTTGTGGGCTTCATCTAGTATAAGGTTCCGTAGATCTCCATAACGGGGTACCCAAATTCTTCCTGCATAGTGATAAGACTAAAAAGGAACATATATTTCATAGCAATATCCCTCCTAAATAATAGGTTTTCATATGTAATTGTATTATATTTTCATTGTAATTGTTTAAATAAATAAGTGCGAAGACAAAAGGCGAAAACGAAGATTTGAAGACACAAACGTCCAAAAAGCTCAAATGTTCAAGATACAATTCAAAAGGTTCAATTTATTGATGAAAAACGTCTAAAAATGACAAGAGTACAAGTTACAAAATGCAAAGTACACGATATAAAATAGTACGCAAGGACGTTCGAAAATCCAGAACCGGGACATGAGTCTACTCTCAACGCGCGACGCAACGGTGCAAAAATTACAAGTCAACTATGCACATAAATAAAATATAATATTTAAATAATTCTTAAAAATATTTATATATTATATTATTATTTAATTACGTCGACAAGCTAAGATCCAAGAAATTGTGAGCTGAAAAATCAAACTCCACGACTCGCGGAGTTTGAAGGCCAAAAACTCCACGACTAGTGGAGCAGCCAGATTCCAAAATGCCTATAAAAGGCCACGAGCTTCTGCAGTTTTAAAAATATAAATAAATAATAATAATAATACTCTGTAATATATATATATATATATATATATATATATATATATATATATATATATATATATATATATATATATATATATATATATATATATATATATATATAGTATATGGTAGTTTTATATTAGATTAGTTCGGGTTATGTAAAGGTTATTTTTACGGGTTTTGAAGTCGAAATTCTGTCCGTATACCACTACGCGATAAATACTCAATGTAAGTTATGTTCTCCTTTTTAAATTAATGTCTCGTACTTAAGTTATTATTATGCTTATTTAATACCAAAGTAATCATGATGTTGGACTAAATATTAAAGACGGGGTAATTGGGCTTTGTACCATAATTGGGGTTTGGACAAAAGAACGACACTTGTGGAAATTAGACTATGGGCTATTAATGGGCTTTATATTTGTTTAACTAAATGATAGTTTGTTAATTTTAATATAAAGATTTACAATTGGACGTCCCTATAAATAACCATATACACTCGATCGGACACGATGGGCGGGGTATTTATATGTACGAATAATCGTTCATTTAACCGGACACGGGAATGGATTAATAGTCACTAGTCACTAGAATTATTAAAACAGGGGTGAAATTATGTACAAGGACACTTGGCATAATTGATAACAAAGTATTAAAACCTTGGGTTACACGCAGTCGATATCCTGGTGTAATTATTAAACAAAGTATTAAAACCTTGTTACAGTTTAAGTCCCCAATTAGTTGGAATATTTGACTTCGGGTATAAGAATAATTTGACGAGGACACTCGCACTTTAAATTTATGACCGATGGACTGTTATGGACAAAAACCAGACGGACATATTAAATAATCTAGGACAAAGGACAATTAACCCATGGGCATAAAACTAAAATCAACACGTCAACCATCATGGTTACGGAAGTTTAAATAAGCATAATATATTTTATTTCATATTTCATAGTAATTTTATTTATTGTCATTTTAATTATTGTTATTTATTTTATATTGTTAGTTAAATATCGTCATTTACTTTACGCTTCGCTTAAAAAATAAAATCGACAAACCGGTCATTAAACGGTAAACCCCCCTTTTATATATTATTATATATAATTATATATATTTTGTACAAATATAGTTAATTAAAATATAGTGTGAAATAAGCCAGCTCCCTGTGGAACGAACCGGAATTACTAAAAACTATACTACTCTACGATTAGGTACACTGCCTATAGTGTTGTAGCAAGGTTTAGGTATATCCCATTTGTAAATAAATAATTAAAACTTGTGTAAAATTGTAGCATATTTAATAGTATTTCCTAGTAAAAATATAAACTATTTCGTACCCCCACGCTACGACATCAAGTTTTTGGCGCCGCTGCCGGGGAATCGGCGAAACGTTATATTTTTAATTTATTTTTGTATAAATATATTTATATATCATTTTAGAAAAACAATATAAAATTTAAAAAAAAAAACCGAAAATGCAAACTCCACGACTCGCGGAGTTTGCAGGCTTAAAACTCCACGACTCGCGGAGCCACCCTGACAGACGCACCCAAAACCCTAATTTGGCATTTATTACGAGTATAATTTAATTATTATTATTAAAACTTAATTAGGTTTATATTTAATATTAATATTTAGTTTTAGTTTTTAAATTAATTTGTATTTTAAATATTAATTAGTATTATTAAATATATATATAAATTAATACTTTTATAAAATAAATAATATTTTTATAAAAATAAATAATTTTTATAACTTTAAGTTTATTTTTATATTTTGTATCTTTTCATTTGTTTTAGCGTAATATTTGTATATTTTTCGTTCGTAGCTAGTTTTAAGACATAGTTTTTGCCGTAGTTTATTTTTATTTTCTAGATTTTTAGGCTTTGCCGTAAAATCCCTTAAGTGCTTTTTCTTTAGATTAAGATTTAGGCGCTTTGGAATTTTGCGACGCCGTTTTTCGCTTTAGTTTTAAATAGATTTTAGTGCCTTTAAGTAATTGCCGTTTTCTGAATAAAATTGCATTTACATTTAGACCTTTAGGCGCAACTTTTTAGATATAATTTTTAGACTTTTAATTTTCGACGTTTTTCTTTCTTATTTTTTTTTCGACGTTTTTCGAGCTCTTTTTCTTTCTTATTTCTCGACATTCTAGTTTTAGGACATAGATTTTTATTCTATTTCTTATCTAAAATTTCTTTAAATTACGAAAATTTATTTTAAGTGGTTAAATTGATAGACATCCAAATTTTCTGCTTCGTAGTAATAGTTGGATTTGTTAGTGGCTGAGTTGTGAGCTTCCGATTTAAAGGGTTCTGGCTCCCTGCTGCATCTATTGGCTATTCGAAACGTGGGCAAAAGCAGAAAAGTCTATTAATTGGACAACTTATATAAGTTTTTCTATATTTATAACTAATAGGATAATTAAAATTTGGTAATAAGCGCATTATGAAAAGTCTCGAAGATATTTTGGAAACTCTTTATGAAATACAAAATCAATACTCTCAACCGAGTGTTAATGACAATTCGATCAGTCAATCTTGGATCACGAACGATGAAACAATAACTGGTTGTGAAATCTGTGGAGATTATCACTCAACATGGGAATGTTATTATTACGTTCCTATGGAAAATTATGCACCCCTGGAACCTGAATGGAACGATTATGAAGAATACAATTCAAATTGGGATTATTTCCAAGAATATTTCCAAACTCAACAACCAGTAGACGAGGAAAATTACGTGTCTGAAAATTTATTAGACAAAATGAAAATCAAACTCGAAGAACTCAATGCTCAAAATGAACAAATAAGAGAGTTTGTAAATAGGCAAGCTGAAACTCTATCAGATTACACACTTGTTGATCTGAGGAGTATTGTGCAAGAAAATCTCATATCATCGAATTTTGTTGAATTCGAGAGCTCCAAAATCACCAATTATCCCGATGATACTTTTTATTCAGTTTTACCAATTTCACAACATATCGACACATTAGCCTCTACCGACAAAATCATCGATCCATCAATGAATGAAGAAGAAGTAAGGGTGACAAATTGGTACTCTTGGGAAAACGATAACATTGAAAATTTTACCCCCGAGACCAAAATGGTGAGACCAATAAGTACCATTAATGAAGAAGAATTTGCTTTGATCCCGAAATTCACCATTCCACAACCTTCCAACCCAATATTCTCAATAGACTAGTCATCCACCGGAAATGAACTACGAGCTGTAATAGAAAATGACACCTCGAATTTCACCCAACTGGGTAATAGAAGTGAAACCTTTGATCTCGAGAATGAACGGAAGGAAATGTTAGGAATTATCCACCCTATAGAAATATGTATGTCGATGTATATCGATCCATTTGACCAAGAACCAGAAAAGAGACATATCCATTTACTAAAAGCTACACTCAAAAAAGAATTAAGTAGTGACGATCGGGTGGTTCTAAACTTTAAACCCATTTATATATTTTATACCACCCGAGATGTTAATAACTGGCTCACTATTCTAATTCGTGGAACTTATTCTACCGACTTCACATGTCGTCAGCTAAGTATGGGGAAGTCTAACCCCACTTAATGTTAAATTAGGGGTTCGGGTTAGTGCATAACTCGTTAATAAAAATGCATGATTAGGGTAAAAGACGCTTTTTCAAATATTAGTAAAAAGTTCAGAAAAGCAGCCGTTTTTGAAAAAAAGCATGTGTGATAAAACAAGAAGGAATGAACGATGAGGCGCGCCATCTATCATTCGACGAGCTTTGTAATTACAAACTGGGTATTTTTAATCACTTTTCTACACTTATCATCCTCGTGAATTTATAATTATAGTCCGATTTCATGAAAATGAGGGCATTGCATGATCTCAAGTGTGGGGAAAGGTTATAAATTCTCTCGGGTTTGCACTTAGTTTATTTCCCAAATTTTGTGAAAATTTTAAAAATTTTCAAATAAATGAATTCAAAATCATGTTTATACATATTTATGAACGATGAAAATTAGGTGTTAATACCGAAATTATCGTTAACTCGGAAAGGACATAAATTGAGAAACACCCTAAAACGATTGAATTCATTTAAAATGGAATAAAAGAGAATAAAAAGGCAAAGAAAGAAACTAAGTGTGGGGAGAATGTACCTAGTTATTCAATTAAAAACTATCTAGCACATGTTTCTGTAAAGTTTATTGCAGGTGCTTTTGTTTTGGACTAAATTAACTATTTTACCCGATGAAAGAAAAGAAAAGATGGATCTACACGATGAATCAATTCCATCATTAAAAGGAAGTAAAGTCTTCCGAAAAAGACGCGCGCTTCTTGATTTAGGTCAAGAAGTTGTCGTCCAGACCAGCTGTAGGTTGACGAAAAATCTAGAAAAGTCATCTCTAAAATCAGCAGGAAATCCACGGATCTCAGCATCAAACAGGGTCGCCAAGTGGTCAGATTTATCCTAACCATGAGAAGGATTTATCTCGTACAATGGGGGGGCACCGTGCAAATTAGCTTGATAAGACTAATGAATCAGATCTCCAGAAAGGATAATCTCCTTAAAGATTAAATATCAGCTTTTAAGCCTGATATTACTCAATCCTTGAGATTGACCTTAAAGATTGAGAATTACAAACTAATGGAATTCGATGATATCTAAACTCGAGCTTGAACGAGAAAATATTTTGATCAAAATTACAAACCGATTTGATTTTTGAAAACCTATTTTCAATGCGTTCATTACCATTGAACGTAAAATCCTAGGAATTCACCTGAAATTCATTAGGTCACCTGAACCAAATCGGGTGTCAACCGTAAGAACGGTGGTTGCATAGCATGGTCGAAGACAGGACCTTGTGCCAGACCGAAAAATTATAAGGGTGAGCTTTACTATTGCTCCTACAAAGGATAGTAATTGCGTCCGACACTTTTTTGGACCATAATCAAATGCATGTCATTAGACATTGCCTTAACAGTTGCTTGTTCATCGCTTTCCTTTACAACCGGACGGTAGTTTACCGAAAGGTAATATACGGGACAAGTGAACTGGACGTGTTGCTTTCCTAATACAAGGTTAGCAAGTGGGTGATACAAAACCATAAGTTTTGAGCTAAAATTTTCAAATCTGAAACCCACACAACCCACAAAAATATTTTGCAAACACCGGTGAAGGGTTATTCCGGAAAACTTGTCTAGGGTAAAAGCTCGATTGAATTTTTAAAAGATCAAATGTTTTCATAAAGATCCAATTTCCTAACGGATCTAAATTTTCATAGTCATGTGGGACTGTAAACCGCCTTTCAAATGTGCACTTTGCTTTGGAAACCGAAAGTAAATCGGCTATTTGATTGCAAGTGTCGTTGACCTAAACCCGAGGCAACTGTGGATGACACACCCACCTTTAACCATGGTTCTATCGTTACTATCATTGTTTACACCACCATATCAAAATCACTAATGTACAAAGTGTGATGAATAAAAAAGTGATTCATGTATGTTTTTATTTCAAGTTCTGTATTGCTTGAGGACAAGCAACGCTCAAGTGTGGGGATATTTGATAAGACTAAAAAGGAACATATATTTCATAGCAATATCCCTCCTAAATAATAGGTTTTCATATGTAATTGTATTATATTTTCATTGTAATTGTTTAAATAAATAAGTGCGAAGACAAAAGGCGAAAACGAAGATTTGAAGACACAAACGTCCAAAAAGCTCAAATGTTCAAGATACAATTCAAAAGGTTCAATTTATTGATGAAAAACGTCTAAAAATGACAAGAGTACAAGTTACAAAATGCAAAGTACACGATATAAAATAGTACGCAAGGACGTTCGAAAATCCGGAACCGGGACATGAGTCTACTCTCAACGCGCGACGCAACGGTGCAAAAATTACAAGTCAACTATGCACATAAATAAAATATAATATTTAAATAATTCTTAAAATTATTTATATATTATATTATTATTTAATTACGTCGACAAGCTAAGATCCAAGAAATTGTGAGCTGAAAAATCAAACTCCACGACTCGCGGAGTTTGAAGGCCAAAAACTCCACGACTCGCGGAGCAGCCAGATTCCAAAATGCCTATAAAAGGCCACGAGCTTTTGCAGTTTTAAAAATATAAATAAATAATAATAATAATACTCTGTAATAATATATATATATATATATATATATATATATATATATATATATATATATATATATATATATATATATATATATATATATATATATATATATATATATAGTATATGGTAGTTTTATATTAGATTAGTTCGGGTTATGTAAAGGTTATTTTTACGGGTTTTGAAGTCGAAATTCTGTCCGTATACCACTACGCGATAAATACTCAATGTAAGTTATGTTCTCCTTTTTAAATTAATGTCTCGTACTTAAGTTATTATTATGCTTATTTAATACCAAAGTAATCATGATGTTGGACTAAATATTAAAGACGGGGTAATTGAGCTTTGTACCATAATTGGGGTTTGGACAAAAGAACGACACTTGTGGAAATTAGACTATGGGCTATTAATGGGCTTTATATTTGTTTAACTAAATGATAGTTTGTTAATTTTAATATAAAGATTTACAATTGGACGTCCCTGTAAATAACCATATACACTCGATCGGACACGATGGGCGGGGTATTTATATGTACGAATAATCGTTCATTTAACCGGACACGAGAATGGATTAATAGTCACTAGTCACTAGAATTATTAAAATAGGGGTGAAATTATGTACAAGGACACTTGGCATAATTGATAACAAAGTATTAAAACCTCTCAGTCGATATCCTGGTGTAATTATTAAACAAAGTATTAAAACCTTGTTACAGTTTAAGTCCCCAATTAGTTGGAATATTTGACTTTGGGTATAAGAATAATTTGACGAGGACACTCGCACTTTAAATTTATGACCGATGGACTGTTATGGACAAAAACCAGACGGACATATTAAATAATCCAGGACAAAGGACAATTAACCCATGGACATAAAACTAAAATCAACACGTCAACCATCATGGTTACGGAAGTTTAAATAAGCATAATATATTTTATTTCATATTTCCTAGTACTTTTATTTATTGTCATTTTAATTATTGTTATTTATTTTATATTATTAGTTAAATATCGTCATTTACTTTACAATTCGCTTAAAAAATAAAATCGACAAACCGGTCATTAAACGGTAAACCCCCCTTTTATATATTATTATATATAATTATATATATTTTGTACAAATATAGTTAATTAAAATATAGTGTGAAATAAGCCAGCTCCCTGTGGAACGAACCGGACTTACTAAAAACTATACTACTCTACGATTAGGTACACTGCCTATAGTGTTGTAGCAAGGTTTAGGTATATCCCATTTGTAAATAAATAATTAAAACTTGTGTAAAATTGTAGCATATTTAATAGTATTTCCTATTAAAAATATAAACTATTTCGTACCCCCACGCTACGTCATCACATAGCATCGGAGTCCAGTCTCCTTAATTTCGAATCGAGAAACGAGAATGTTCAAGTATTCATGAGATATATTCTCCTCCTTGAGAGCCTCATCTTGGGCTACTCGGATCTGGCTATTGAGGTTCGAATGAATGGTGATGTTCAGTGCCCGAACACGAATAGGTGCCATCCTCTCCTTTTGACTCAAAGCGTCAGCTACAACATTGGCCTTGCCAGGATGATAACGAAGTTCACAATCATAGTCATTCAGTGTCTCGATCCATCGACGCTGTCTCATATTTAGTTGCTTCTGATCAAAGATGTGTTGGAGGCTTTTATGATCGGTGAAAATAGTGCTCCTTGTTCCATAAAGATAGTGTCTCCACAGCTTTAATGCAAAGACAACGGCTCCAAGCTCGAGATCGTGCGTTGTGTAATTTCGTTCGTGAATCTTCAGTTGACGGGAAGCATAAGCGATAACCTTTGTGTGTTGCATCAGTACACAACCAAAACCGCTTTTCGAAGCATCGCAATAAACGACGAAATCGTCATTGCCTTCAGGAAGTGATAAGATAGGTGCGGTGGTTAACTTCTTCTTCAAGGTTTGAAATGCAGATTCCTGTTCGGGTTCCCAAATGAACCTCTTCCCTTTGTGAGTCAGCGCAGTCAAAGGACGCGCAATCAGAGAGAAACCTTCAATAAATCTTCGGTAGTAACCGGCGAGACCTAAAAATTGGCGAATGTGCGTTGGAGTAGTAGGGGTTTCCCACTTGCTGATAGCTTCAATCTTTGCGGGATCAACTTTGATACCCTGGTCGCTCACAACATGACCCAGAAATTGGACTTCCTTCAACCAAAATTCACACTTGGAGAATTTGGCGTAAAGTTGCTCTTGTCTCAAGAGTTCAAGCACTAGTCGAAGATGTTGCTCATGTTCTTCTTCGCTTTTGGAGTAGATGAGGATATCATCTATGAAGACGATAACGAACTTATCTAGGTATGGCTTGCATACGCGATTCATGAGATCCATAAAAATGGCAGGCGCGTTGGTTAATCCGAATGGCATTACGAGAAACTCATAATGACCATAACGAGTTCTGAACGCAGTCTTCATCACGTCACTTTTGAAATGTCCCGTTCTTATTGATTAAAAACGTTCCATATTAATTGATTTCGTTGCGAGGTTTTGACCTCTATATGAGACGTTTTTCAAAGACTGCATTCATTTTTAAAACAAACCATAACCTTTATTTCATAGATAAAGGTTTTAAAAAGCTTTACGTAGATTATCAAATAATGATAATCTAAAATATCCTGTTTACACACGACCATTACATAATGGTTTACAATACAAATATGTTACAACAAAATAAGTTTCTTGAATGCAGTTTTTACACAATATCATACAAGCATGGACTCCAAATCTCGTCCTTATTTAAGTATGCGATAGCGGAAGCTCTTAATAATCACCTGAGAATAAACATGCTTAAAACGTCAACAAAAATGTTGGTGAGTTATAGGTTTAACCTATATATATCAAATCATAATAATAGACCACAAGATTTCATATTTCAATACACATCCCATACATAGAGATAAAAATCATTCATATGGTGAACACCTGGTAACCGACATTAACAAGATGCATTTATAAGAATATCCCCATCATTCCGGGACACCCTTCGGATATGATATAAATTTCGAAGTACTAAAGCATCCGGTACTTTGGATGGGGTTTGTTAGGCCCAATAGATCTATCTTTAGGATTCGCGTCAATTAGGGTGTCTGTTCCCTAATTCTTAGATTACCAGACTTAATAAAAAGGGGCATATTCGATTTCGATAATTCAACCATAGAATGTAGTTTCACGTACTTGTGTCTATTTTGTAAATCATTTATAAAACCTGCATGTATTCTCATCCCAAAAATATTAGATTTTAAAAGTGGGACTATAACTCACTTTCACAGATTTTTACTTCGTCGGGAAGTAAGACTTGGCCACTGGTCGATTCACGAACCTATAACAAATATGTACATATATATCAAAGTATGTTCAAAATATATTTACAACACTTTTAATACATTTTGATGTTTTAAGTTTATTAAGTCAGCTGTCCTCGTTAGTAACCTACAACTAGTTGTCCACAGTTAGATGTACAGAAATAAATCGATATATATTATCTTGAATCAATCCACGACCCAGTGTATACATATCTCAGTATTGATCACAACTCAAACTATATATATTTTGGAATCAACCTCAACACTGTATAGCTAACTCCAACATTCACATATAGAGTGTCTATGGTTGTTCCGAAATATATATAGATGTGTCAACATGATAGGTCGAAACATTGTATACGTGTCTATGGTATCTCAAGATTACATAATATACAATACAAGTTGATTAAATTATGGTTGGAATAGATTTGTTACCAATTTTCACGTAGCTAAAATGAGAAAAATTATCCAATCTTATTTTACCCATAACTTCTTCATTTTAAATCCGTTTTGAGTGAATAAAATTGCTATGGTTTCATATTAAACTCTATTTTATGAATCTAAACAGAAAAAGTATAGGTTTATAGTCGGAAAAATAAGTTACAAGTTGTTTTTGTAAAGGTAGTCATTTCAGTCGAAAGAACGACGTCTAGATGACCATTTTAGAAAACATACTTCCACTTTGAGTTTAACCATAATTATTGGATATAGTTTCATGTTCATAATAAAAATCATTTTCTCAGAATAAAAACTTTTAAATCAAAGTTTATCATAGTTTTTAATTAACTAACCCAAAACAGCCCGCGGTGTTACTACGACGGCGTAAATCCGGTTTTACGGTGTTTTTCGTGTTTCCAGGTTTTAAATCATTAAGTTAGCATATCATATAGATATTGAACATGTGTTTAGTTGATTTTAAAAGTCAAGTTAGAAGGATTAACTTTTGTTTGCGAACAAGTTTAGAATTAACTAAACTATGTTCTAGTGATTACAAGTTTAAACCTTCGAATAAGATAGCTTTATATGTATGAATCGAATGATGTTATGAACATCATTACTACCTTAAGTTCCTTGGATAAACCTACTGGAAAAGAGAAAAATGGATCTAGCTTCAACGGATCCTTGGATGGCTCGAAGTTCTTGAAGCAGAATCATGACACGAAAACAAGTTCAAGTAAGATCATCACTTGAAATAAGATTGTTATAGTTATAGAAATTGAACAAAAGTTTGAATATGATTATTACCTTGTATTAGAATGATAACCTACTGTAAGAAACAAAGATTTCTTGAGGTTGGATGATCACCTTAAAAGATTGGAAGTGAGCTAGCAAACTTGAAAGTATTCTTGATTTTATGTAACTAGAACTTGTAGAATATATGAAGAACACTTAGAACTTGAAGATAGAACTTGAGAGAGATCAATTAGATGAAGAAAATTGAAGAATGAAAGTGTTTGTAGGTGTTTTTGGTCATTGGTGTATGGATTAGATATAAAGGATATGTAATTTTGTTTTCATGTAAATAAGTCATGAATGATTACTCATATTTTTGTAATTTTATGAGATATTTCATGCTAGTTGACAAATGATGGTTCCCACATGTATTAGGTGACTCACATGGGCTGCTAAGAGCTAATTATTGGAGTGTATATACCAATAGTACATACATCTAAAAGCTGTGTATTGTACGAGTACGAATACGGGTGCATACGAGTAGAATTGTTGATGAAACTGAACGAGGATGTAATTGTAAGCATTTTTGTTAAGTAGAAGTATTTTGATAAGTGTATTGAAGTCTTTCAAAAGTGTATAAATACATATTAAAACACTACATGTATATACATTTTAACTAAGTCGTTAAGTCATCGTTAGTCGTTACATGTAAGTGTTGTTTTGAAACCTTTAGGTTAACGATCTTGTTAAATGTTGTTAACCCAATGTTTATAATATCAAATGAGATTTTAAATTATTATATTATCATGATATTATCATATATGAATATCTCTTAATATGATATATATACATTAAATGTCTTTACAACGATAATCGTTACATATATGTCTCGTTTAAAAATCATTAAGTTAGTAGTCTTGTTTTTACATATGTAGTTCATTGTTAATATACTTAATGATATGTTTACTTATCATAGTATCATGTTAACTATATATATATCCATATATATGTCATCATATAGTTTTTACAAGTTTTAACATTCGTGAATAACCGGTCAACTTGGGTGGTCAATTGTCTATATGAAACATATTTCAATTAATCAAGTCTTAACAAGTTTAATTGCTTAACATGTTGGAAACATTTAATCATGTAAATATCAATCTCAATTAATATATATAAACATGGAAAAGTTCGGGTCACTACAGTACCTACCCGTTAAATAAATTTCGTCCCGAAATTTTAAGCTGTTGAAGTTGTTGACGAATCTTCTGGAAATAGATGCGGGTATTTCTTCTTCATCTAATCTTCATGCTCCCAGGTGAACTCGGGTCCTCTACGAGCATTCCATCAAACCTTAACAATTGGTATCTTGTTTTGCTTAAGTCTTTTAACCTCACGATCCATTATTTCGACGGGTTCTTCGATGAATTGAAGTTCTTCGTTGATTTGGATTTCATCTAACGGAATAGTGAGATCTTCTTTAGCAAAACATTTCTTCAAATTCGAGACGTGGAAAGTGTTATGTACAGCCGCGAGTTGTTGAGGTAACTCAAGTCGGTAAGCTACTGGTCCGACACGATCAATAATCTTGAATGGTCCAATATACCTTGGATTTAATTTCCCTCGTTTACCAAATCGAACAACGCCTTTCCAAGGTACAACTTTAAGCATGACCATCTCTCCAATTTCAAATTCTATATCTTTTCTTTTAATGTCAGCATAGCTCTTTTGTCGACTTTGGGCGGTTTTCAACCGTTGTTGAATTTGGATGATCTTCTCGGTAGTTTCTTGTATAATCTCAGGACCCGTAATCTGTCTATCCCCCACTTCACTCCAAAAAATCAGAGACCTGCACTTTCTACCATAAAGTGCTTCAAACTGCGCCATCTCAATGCTTGAATGGGAGCTGTTGTTGTAGGAAAATTCTGCTAAGGGTAGATGTCGATCCCAACTGTTTCCGAAATCAATAACACATGCTCGTAGCATGTCTTCAAGCGTTTGTATCGTCCTTTTGCTCTGCCCATCAGTTTGTGGATGATAGGCAGTACTCATGTCTAGACGAGTTCCTAATGCTTGCTGTAATGTCTGCCAGAATCTTGAAATAAATCTGCCATCCCTATCAGAGATAATAGAGATTGGTATTCCATGTCTGGAGACGACTTCCTTCAAATACAGTCGTGCTAACTTCTCCATCTTGTCATCTTCTCTTATTGGCAGGAAGTGTGCTGATTTGGTGAGACGATCAACTATTACCCAAATAGTATCAAAACCACTTGCAGTCCTTGGCAATTTAGTGATGAAATCCATGGTAATGTTTTCCCATTTCCATTCCGGGATTTCAGGTTGTTGAAGTAGACCTGATGGTTTCTGATGCTCAGCTTTGACCTTAGAACACGTCAAACATTCTCCTACGTATTTAGCAACATCGGCTTTCATACCCGTCCACCAAAAATGTTTCTTGAGATCCTTATACATCTTCCCCGTTTCAGGATGTATTGAGTATCTGGTTTTATGAGCTTCTCTAAGTACCATTTCTCTCATATCTCCAAATTTTGGTACCCAAATCCTTTCAGCCCTATACCGGGTTCCGTCTTCCCGAATATTAAGATGCTTCTCCGATCCTTTGGGTATTTCATCCTTTAAATTTCCCTTTTTTAAAACTCCTTGTTGCGCCTCCTTTATTTGAGTAGTAAGGTTATTATGAATCATTATATTCATAGATTTTACTCGAATGGGTTCTCTGTCCTTCCTGCTCAAGGCATCAGCTACCACATTTGCCTTCCCCGGGTGGTAACGAATCTCAAAGTCATAATCATTCAATAATTCAATCCACCTACGCTGCCTCATATTCAGTTGTTTCTGATTAAATATGTGTTGAAGACTTTTGTGGTCGGTATATATAATACTTTTGACCCCATATAAGTAGTGTCTCCAAGTCTTTAATGCAAAAACAACCGCGCCTAATTCCAAATCATGCGTCGTATAATTTTGTTCGTGAATCTTCAATTGTCTAGACGCATAAGCAATCACCTTCATTCGTTGCATTAATACACAACCAAGACCTTGCTTTGATGCGTCACAATAAATCACAAAATCATCATTCCCTTCAGGCAATGACAATATAGGTGCCGTAGTTAGCTTTTTCTTCAATAATTGAAACGCCTTCTCTTGTTCATCCTTCCATTCAAATTTCTTCCCTTTATGCGTTAATGCAGTCAAGGGTTTTGCTATTTTGGAGAAATCTTAGATGAATCTTCTGTAGTAACCAGCCAATCCTAAAAATTGACGTATATGCTTCGGAGTTTTTGGGGTTTCCCACTTTTCAACGGTTTCGATCTTTGCCGGGTCCACCTGGATACCTTCTTTGTTCACTATGTGACCGAGGAATTGAACTTCTTCCAACCAAAATGCACACTTTGAAAATTTAGCGTACAATTCTTCCTTCCTCAATACTTCTAACACCTTTCTCAAATGTTCACCGTGTTCTTGGTCATTGTTTGAGTAAATAAGTATGTCATCAATGAAAACAATGACAAACTTGTCAAGGTATGGTCCACACACTCGGTTCATAAGGTCCATGAACACAGCTGGTGCATTAGTTAAACCAAATGGCATGACCATAAACTCGTAATGACCGTAACGTGTTCTGAAAGCAATCTTTGGAATATCATCTTCTTTCACCCGCATTTGATGATACCCGGAACGTAAGTCAATCTTTGAATAAACAGACGAGCCTTGTAGTTGATCAAATAAGTCGTCGATTCTCGGTAGTGGGTAGCGGTTCTTGATGGTAAGTTTGTTCAACTCTCGGTAGTCGATACACAACCTGAATGTACCATCTTTCTTCTTGACAAACAAAACAGGAGCTCCCCACGGTGATGTGCTTGGTCGAATGAAACCACGCTCTAAAAGTTCTTGTAATTGGCTTTGCAGTTCTTTCATCTCGCTGGGTGCGAGTCTGTAAGGAGCACGAGCTATTGGTGCAGCTCCTGGTACAAGATCTATTTGAAATTCAACGGATCGATGTGGGGGTAATCCCGGTAATTCTTTCAGAAATACATCGGGAAATTCTTTTGCAATGGGAACATCATTGATGCTCTTTTCCTCAGTTTGTACTTTCTCGACGTGTGCTAGAATAGCATAGCAACCTTTTCTTATTAGTTTTTGTGCCTTCAAAGTACTAATAAGATGTAGCTTCGTGTTGCCCTTTTCTCCGTACACCATTAAGGGTTTTCCTTTTTCTCGTATAATGCGAATTGCATTTTTGTAACAAACGATCTCTGCTTTCACTTCTTTCAACCAGTCCATACCGATTATCACATCTAAACTCCCTAACTCTACTGGTATCAAATCAATCTTAAATGTTTCGCTAACCAGTTTAATTTCTCGATTCCGACATATATTATCTGCTGAAATTAATTTACCATTTGCTAATTCGAGTAAAAAATTACTATCTAAAGGCGTCAATGGACAACTTAATTTAGCACATAAATCTCTACTCATATAGCTTCTATCCGCACCCGAATCAAATAAAACGTAAACAGATTTATTATCAATAAGAAACGTACCCGTAACAAGCTCCGGGTCTTCCTGTGCCTCTGCCGCATTAATATTGAAAACTCTTCCGTAGCCTTGTCCATTCGTGTTCTCTTGGTTTGGGCAATTTCTAATAATGTGGCCCGGTTTTCCACATTTATAACAAACTACATTGGCATAACTTGCCCCGACACTACTTGCTCTGCCATTACTCGTTCCGACACCATTTGTTCCTTTCATTCTATTAACCCCTGGTCCGTAGACCTCACACTTCGCCGCGCTATGACCATTTCTTTTACACTTGTTGCAAAATTTGGTGCAGAACCCCGAGTGATACTTTTCACACCTTTGGCATAGCTGCTTCTGATTGTTGTTGTTGTTGCGGTTATTATTGTTATTGGGATGATTGTTGTAGTTGCTACTATTGTTGTTGTTATTGTTGTTGTTGTTGTTGTTGTTGGGCCGTTTGTTGTAGTTGCGATTGATGTTGCGATTGTTGGGATAATTGTTGCGATTATTGTTGTAATTGCTGTTGTTATTGTATTGGTGATTCTTATCACCGTTTTCCTCCCACTTTCTTTTGAATTGCTTCACATTGGCCTCTTCAGCAGTCTGTTCTTTAATTCTTTCTTCAATCTGGTTCACTAGTTTGTGAGCCATTCTACATGCCTGTTGTATGGAGGCGGGCTCTTGTGAACTTATATCTTCTTGGATTCTTTCCGGTAATCCTTTCACAAACGCGTCGATCTTCTCTTCCTCATCTTCGAATGCTCCCGGACACAATAGGCACAATTTTGTGAATCGTCCTTCGTACGTGGTAATATCAAATCCTTGGGTTCGTAACCCTCTAAGTTCTGTCTTGAGCTTATTGACCTCGGTTCTGGGACAGTACTTCTCGTTCATCAAGTGCTTGAATGCTGACCACGGTAGTGCGTACGCATCGTCTTGTCCCACTTGCTCTAGATAGGTATTCCACCATGTTAACGCAGAACCTGTGAAGGTATGCGTAGCGTACTTCACTTTGTCCTCTTCAGTACACTTACTTATGGCAAACACCGATTCGACCTTCTCGGTCCACCGTTTCAATCCGATCGGTCCTTTGGTTCCATCAAATTCCAAAGGTTTGCAGGCAGTGAATTCTTTGTAGGTGCATCCTACACGATTTCCTGTACAGCTAGATCCAAGGTTATTGTTGGTATGTAGCGCAGCCTGTACTGCGGCTATGTTTGAAGCTAGAAAAGTACGGAATTCCTCTTTATTCATATTCACAGTGTGTCGAGTAGTCGGTGCCATTTCCTTCAAAATAGTCAAATGGAACAAGTTAATCATACAGAATATTAAGAGTAGTTAATAGTATTTCGTAGCATAATATGAACTCATTTATAAAAGCTTTTTCTTCATATTAGCGTTTTATAAGTTTAAATTCGGGTAGTACCTACCCGTTAAGTTCATACTTAGTAGCTAATATACAATTCAACTACTACAATTCTATATGAAAAACTGATTATAATAATATTTCGCGTTCAAACTTTTACACAATATTTTACAAACTTACAATACCGCTTATTTTACATATAGCATGAAATATAGCACACAATAAATTTGATAAAAGATGGTTGTGAAGATAATTCTAGCTAGTACACAAGTCGTTCAGCAAAGGCAATAAAGACACGTAATTCATACGTCCAGAAACAAGTCATGCATTCTGGTTTTACTAGGATTACTTCCCATCCTTGGTCTTGTGGAACATAACCGTTATGGCCATTGATAAGACAGCGTGTTGTAACGTCGTCAAAGGGACCAGGGTTACGTAATGTCCAACAGTCCCGTAACAATCTAAAAACCTCATTTCTTACCCCAATTACCGACTCCGTCACTTGTGGAAACGTTTTGTTTAATAGTTGTAGCCCGATGTTCTTGTTCTCACTTTGGTGAGAAGCGAACATTACTAATCCGTAAGTATAACATGCTTCTTTATGTTGCATGTTAGCCGCTTTTTCTAAATCACGAAGTCCAATATTCGGATATATTGAGTCAAAATAATTTCTTAACCCATTGCGTAAAATAGCATTTGGGTTCCCCGCAATATATGGGTCAAAGTAAACACATCGTAACTTATGGATTTCCCAATGTGATATCCCCCATCTTTCGAACGAAAGCCTTTTATAAACCAAGGCATTCTTGGAACGTTCTTCGAATGTCTTACAAACTGATCTCGCCTTAAATAGTTGTGCCGAAGAATTCTGACCGACTCTAGACAAGATTTCATCAATCATGTCTCCGGGTAGGTCTCTTAAAATATTAGGTTGTCTATCCATTTTGTGTTTTTATACTGTAAAATAGACAAGAGTTAGATTCATAAAAAAAAATACTTATTAATACAAGCAATTTTTACATATATCATAAAGCATAAGCACACTATATTACATATATTACACCACACGAATACAACTATGTTATTCCGACTCGCTTGTTTCTTCTTCTTCGGTTTTGGTTCATTTTGCCAAGTTTCTAGGGATATATGATGTTCCCCTAATACGAGCCGTCGTTTTCCACATTGGTTTAGAAAAACCTGGTGGTTTAGAGGTTCCCGGGTCATTGTTACAACTTAAGGACTTCGGGGGTTGACGATACATATAAAGTTCATCGGGGTTGGAATTAGATTTCTCTATTTTTATGCCCTTTCCCTTATTATTTTCTTTTGCCTTTTTAAATTCAGTTGGGGTAATTTCTATAATATCATCGGAATTCTCGTCGGAATCCGATTCATCTGAGAATTGGTAATCCTCCCAATATTTTTCTTCCTTGGCGGAAACACCATTGACCATAATTAACCTTGGTCGGTTGGTTGAGAATTTTATTTTACTTAACCGTTTTATTATTTCCCCCACCGGTTCTATTTCTTCATCCGGTTCCGATTCTTCTTCCGGTTCCGATTCTTCTTCCGGTTCCGACTCTTCTTCCGGTTCCTCTTCGGGAACTTGTGAATCAGTCCACAAATCATTCCAATTTACATTTGACTCTTCATTATTATTAGGTGAGTCAATGGAACTTGTTCTAGAGGTAGACATCTATCACATAATATCAAACGCGTTAAGAGATTAATATATCACATAATATTCACATGTTAAAAATATATAGTTTCCAACAAAATTTGTTAAGCAATCTTTTTTCAAGTAAACACGGTCGAAGTCCAGACTCACTAATGCATCCTAACAAACTCGATAAGACACACTAATGCAAAATTCTGGTTCTCTAAGACCAACGCTCAGATACCAACTGAAATGTCCCGTTCTTATTGATTAAAAACGTTCCATATTAATTGATTTTGTTGCGAGGTTTTGACCTCTATATGAGACGTTTTTCAAATACTGCATTAATTTTTAAAACAAACCATAACCTTTATTTCATAGATAAAGGTTTTAAAAAGCTTTACGTAGATTATCAAATAATGATAATCTAAAATATCCTGTTTACACACGACCATTACATAATGGTTTACAATACAAATATGTTACAACAAAATAAGTTTCTTGAATGCGGTTTTTACACAATATCATACAAGCATGGACTCCAAATCTCGTCCTTATTTAAGTATGCGACAGCGGAAGCTCTTAATAATCACCTGAGAATAAACATGCTTAAAACGTCAACAAAAATGTTGGTGAGTTATAGGTTTAACCTATATATATCAAATCATAATAATAGACCACAAGATTTCATATTTCAATACACATCCCATACATAGAGATAAAAATCATTCATATGGTGAACACTTGGTAATCGACATTAACAAGATGCATATATAAGAATATCCCCATCATTCCGGGACACCCTTCGGATATGATATAAATTTCGAAGTACTAAAGCATCCGGTACTTTGGATGGGGTTTGTTAGGCCCAATAGATCTATCTTTAGGATTCGCATCAATTAGGGTGTTTGTTCCCTAATTCTTAGATTACCAGACTTAATAAAAAGGGGCATATTCGATTTCGATAATTCAACATAGAATGTAGTTCCACGTACTTGTGTCTATTTTGTAAATCATTTATAAAACCTGCATGTATTCTCATCCCAAAAATATTAGATTTTAAAAGTGGGACTATAACTCACTTTCACAGATTTTTACTTCGTCGGGAAGTAAGACTTGGCCACTGGTTGATTCACGAACCTATAACAATATATACATATATATCAAAGTATGTTCAAAATATATTTACAACACTTTTAATATATTTTGATGTTTTAAGTTTATTAAGTCAGCTGTCCTCGTTAGTAACCTACAACTAGTTGTCCACAGTTAGATGTACAGAAATAAATCGATAAATATTATCTTGAATCAATCCATGACCCAGTGTATACGTATCTCAGTATTGATCACAACTCAAACTATATATATTTTGGAATCAACCTCAACCCTGTATAGCTAACTCCAACATTCACATATAGAGTGTCTATGGTTGTTCCGAAATATATAAAGATGTGTCGACATGATAGGTCGAAACATTGTATACGTTTCTATGGTATCTCAAGATTACATAATATACAATACAAGTTGATTAAATTATGGTTGGAATAGATTTGTTACCAATTTTCACGTAGCTAAAATGAGAAAAATTATCCAATCTTGTTTTACCCATAACTTCTTCATTTTAAATCCGTTTTGAATGAATCAAATTGCTATGGTTTCATATTGAACTCTATTTTATGAATCTAAATAGAAAAAGTATAGGTTTATAGTCGGAAAAATAAGTTACAAGTCGTTTTTATAAAGGTAGTCATTTCAGTCGAAAGAACGACGTCTAGATGACCATTTTAGAAAACATACTTCCACTTTGAGTTTAACCATAATTTTTGGATATAGTTTCATGTTCATAATAAAAATAATTTTCTCAGAATAAAAACTTTTAAATCAAAGTTTATCATAGTTTTTAATTAACTAACCCAAAACAGCCCGCGGTGTTACTATGACGGCGTAAATCCGGTTTTACGGTGTTTTTCGTGTTTCCAGGTTTTAAATCATTAAGTTAGCATATCATATAGATATTGAATATGTGTTTAGTTGATTTTAAAAGTCAAGTTAGAAGGATTAACTTTTGTTTGCGAACAAGTTTAGAATTAACTAAACTATGTTCTAGTGATTACAAGTGTAAACCTTCGAATAAGATAGCTTTATATGTATGAATCGAATGATGTTATGAACATCATTACTACCTTAAGTTCCTTGGATAAAACTACTGGAAAATAGAAAAATGGATCTAGCTTCAACAGATCCTTGGATGGCTCGAAGTTCTTGAAGCAGAATCATGACACGAAAACAAGTTCAAGTAAGATCATCACTTGAAATAAGATTGTTATAGTTATAGAAATTGAACCAAAGTTTGAATATGATTATTACATTGTATTAGAATGATAACCTACTATAAGAAACAAAGATTTCTTGAGGTTGGATGATCACCTTAAAAGATTGGAAGTGAGCTAGCAAACTTGAAAGTATTCTTGATTTTATGTAACTAGAACTTGTAGAATATATGAAGAACACTTAGAACTTGAAGATAGAACTTGAGAGAGATCAATTAGATGAATAAAATTGAAGAATGAAAGTGTTTGTAGGTGTTTTTGGTCGTTGGTGTATGGATTAGATATAAAGGATATGTAATTTTGTTTTCATGTAAATAAGTCATGAATGATTACTCATATTTTTGTAATTTTATGAGATATTTCATGCTAGTTGCCAAATGATGGTTCCCACATGTGTTAGGTGACTCACATGGGCTGCTAAGAGCTGATTATTGGAGTGTATATACCAATAGTACATACATCTAAAAGCTATGTATTGTACGAGTACGAATACGGGTGCATACGAGTAGAATTGTTGATGAAACTGAACGAGGATGTAATTGTAAGCATTTTTGTTAAGTAGAAGTATTTTGATAAGTGTATTGAAGTCTTTCAAAAGTGTATAAATACATATTAAAACACTACATGTATATACATTTTAACTGAGTCGTTAAGTCATCGTTAGTCGTTACATGTAAGTGTTTTTTGAAACCTTTAGGTTAACGATCTTGTTAAATGTTGTTAACCCAATGTTTATAATATCAAATGAGATTTTAAATTATTATATTATCATGATATTATCATGTATGAATATCTCTTAATATGATATATATACATTAAATGTCTTTACAACGATAATCGTTACATATATGTCTCGTTTAAAAATCATTAAGTTAGTAGTCTTGTTTTTACATATGTAGTTCATTGTTAATATACTTAATGATATGTTTACTTATCATAGTATCATGTTAACTATATATATATATATCCATATATATGTCATCATATAGTTTTTACAAGTTTTAACATTCGTGAATCACCGGTCAACTTGGGTGGTCAATTGTCTATATGAAACATATTTCAATTAATCAAGTCTTAACAAGTTTGATTGCTTAACATGTTGGAAACATTTAATCATGTAAATATCAATCTCAATTAATATATATAAACATGGAAAAGTTCGGGTCACTACAACTTTCCTTCACCCTCAACTAGTGATAACCGGATCGCAAATCGATCTTAGAGTAAACGCTCGATCCTTGCAGTTGATCAAAAAGATCGTCAATTCGGGGAAGAGGATACCGATTCTTGATCGTCAATTTGTTGAGTTCACGGTAGTCGATACACATGCGGAATGATCCGTCCTTCTTCTTCACAAATAAAACAGGTGCGCCTCAAGGCGAGAAACTTGGTTGGATAAATCCACGGTCTAGCAGTTCTTGTAGTTGGCTCTACAACTCTTGCATTTCTGAAGGTACGAGTCGATAAGGTGCGTGAGCTACAGGTGCTGCTCCTGGCACTAAGTCGATCTGAAACTCTACTGCTCTCGGTGGCGGTAATCCAGGAAATTCCTCTGGAAAGTCATCGGAAAATTCGTTCACAATTCGTACGTCATCCATGCTCTTCACCTTAGTTTCTAAGGTTTTCACATGTGCTAGAACAGCAAGACGTCCTTTCTTCATGATCTTTTGCGCTTTCATGCAACTAATGAGATTCAGTTTCGAGCTACATCTCTCTCCGTAAATATCAGTGGCTCACCGTCTTCGTGTGGTATACGAAGAGCTTTATCTCTACAGATAATGTTGGCCCTTATCTTGGTCAACCAGTCCATACCGACAATAACGTCAAAGCTTCCTAACTTAATGGGTATCAAGTCAATCTCGAAATCCACACCAGCTATATTGATAATAGCTCCTCGGCTAATATGGTCAACTTTCTCAAGTTTTCCATTGGCTAACTCTACAAGCATACTCTCCTTTAAAGGAACTAACGACTAATTTATCTTATCGCAAAAGTGTCTACATACATAACTTCTATTGGCACCAGTATTAAATAGGACAGAAGCTAATAGATTGTTGATAGTGAATATACCTGTCACCAAGTCGGAGTTCTCACGAGCATCCCTTGCGTTCACATTGAATGCTCTTCCACGCGGTGGTCCACCATCCTTTCACTTGTTGGGACACTCATTTCTGAAGTGGCCCATCTGTCAGCATTCATAACACTTTCTCGGTCCATTGGGGTTCGGCTTCCCAGTCATGGTGGTGATCTTGCAGTCCCTGCCAATATGCCCGGTCTTTTTACACTTTTCACAAACAACGTTACAGTACCCGGTATGGTGCTTGTAGCACCTCTTGCACTGTGGTAGAGTACCCTTGTAGTTGGGGTTTGAGCCAGTGTTCGGGTTGGGGTTCCCACCGTTATTGTTTCCTTTGAAACCCTCATGTCGCTTCACCGGGTTTTGATCATAGGCTCTACCCTTATTGTTATCCCACTTACGCTTGTCACTACTACCCGCTTCAGATTTTGCCTTTTTCGGTTCATCGATAATGATTTGGTTCATTAAGGTATGCACCGTGCACATTGCTTCCGGGACATTGGGTGGCTTAGACGAGGTGACATTTCCCTTAATGGACTTAGGAAGTCCCCACAAATATCTTTCCATACGCTTAAACTCCGGGGTAACCATGGTAGGACACATCAGGACTAATTCTAGATACCTACGGTTGTAACCATCGAGGTCATTTCCTACAACCTTCAACTGCATAAACTCAATCTCCATCTCTAATGACCCGTCCTAATCCATCTGGACGAAGTCTTCAACAACTGGTATCATCACGATGAACTGACGTCTAAATGCCATGAACGACTCCATGTAATATGAGCAAATGCACAGCAGAAGATTTCTTTCATACCTGAGAATAAACATGCTTTAAAGTGTCAACCAAAAGGTTGGTGAGTTCATAAGTTTATCATAAAAAAATAAAATTCATCATTTTGATAGACCACAAGATTTAAATCATGCATGGTACAAATGGGCCTGAATCCTATACCCACCTATAATGTACATGCGATATCTTTTAAATACAGTACACCTTTCTCGTGTACGAAATCATCTTTCATAAATCTTAGTAACCGTACACATATCTCGTGCACAAAAATAACATACACATAACCTGTGTATAAAATCATTCTCTCGATACATAACATTCATATAAATTGGTGGAAATTATCATGTCCACATAATTCAATGGTGGCAATTATCATATCCACATAATTCAACGGTGGCAATTATCATGTCCACATAATTCAACGGTGGCAATTATCATGTCAACATAATTCAACAATAATCCGCAGAACTTCTGTCTGCATAATAATTCATTCGAGGAATGTTTTGCTTGTGTCTATCTCGTCAAACATTTATAAAAGCATTTCATGTATTCGCAGTTCAAAATATATTTCAAAAGCATTTAATAAAGCAGTTGTAAAAATAGCGCATGTATTCTCAGTCCCAAAAATATAAAGAGTAAAATGGAATCAAATGTACTCACGATACGATATTTTGTAGTAAAAATATGCCTACGACGGAACTGAACAATGCAAGGTTGGCCTCGGATTCACGAACCTATATCATTTATATGTATATTAATACATATAATCTTAATCGAATAAATTTTATATATTATATCTTAAATTTTATATCTTATATATTTAACTTGTATATATATTTAATATAGTTAATGTTTATATAGTTTTATATATGCATATGATTAATATTATATCAAAAATTAACAATTTGTTATATGTAAATATTTATATAAAAAATGTTAATATGTTTTATATATAGTTATATGGAGTATCAATATAATTATAGTATATGTAATAAATGTGTTTTTATGTACAAAATATTTATTTGTTAAAAATGATATTTTTGATATTAATGATTTACTAATGATAATAATAATAACTTTATTAATAATGATAATATTAATAATAATAATGATATTGTTAATAATGATACTTATGTTAATAATAATAATAATCCTAATAACTATAAGAATGCTACTAATACTAATATTAATGAAAATAATAATGATAGTTCCAATACTAATGTTAATAATGATAACCATATTTTTATCAATCATTTTAATACTAATGATAATAATTCTAGTAGTAATAATAATAACACTTATATTACTTTTAATAATAACAATGATCTTATAAATTTTAGAATGATAATAATATTCCTAATATCCCTAACCTTAATAATAATAATAATAATAATAATAATAATAATAATAATAATAATAATAATAATAATAATACTTGTTCTAATATTTGTTTTGATATTAATAATAGATAATATAATAATAATAATAATTAAAATAACAATAATAATAACAATAAGTAGTAATAATAAAAGTTTTGGTAAAGAAAACTACCTCAAAATAGGAAAAACATAAACTTCCCGCGACGGGACTCTAACCCGCGACCTCTCCTTTCCCACAAACACCCCCAACCATCAATCCACCCTCTTTTGTTTTTCTGTTTTTAATACAACCTAGTTTTATTTAACTTATTACTTCTGTTTCTCCTCTCTTCTTTCTTTAATTAATCGACAGCAAGTCCCAAAAGAATTTGGAGTTGGGTCACGGCCCAACAGACTAACCAACAGGCCTCGGCCCAAGTTTAAAGAGTAGTCCAGGAGCCCGTCTGTAAATAAAAGGATTCGGAATGGCAGTAAACACACACAAGTGATGTGTTCATCGACTTCCACAGCAACAACAACCATAGATTCAGTTTTTGGTGGTTCAGATCGTCGACAGTAGCAGGAACAGAAAATCGATTAACCTCAGCAATTGGGTAGTTGAAAGTCGTAGCAACAAGAAATCGATCAAATAGGTCACCGGTTCATCGGTCGATCAATTAGGTCATTGGTTCATCAATAGATCAAGTAAGTGATCGGTTTATTAATTTCCTTAATTTCTTAAATCTTTTTATATGTTCTGTATTCTCATTTCATCGACTGAGAGCAACATTTAATTGTGTTCTTGGTGGGTTTGATGATGGGAATCGATAAATATGATGAGGGTTAATGGTGTTCAATTAGAGAGCCAAAATAGGACACAGAACTACCAGCCTTCGATTGATTCTTGATGGTGGTTGTTTGTTTGGAAAAGGGAGTGGTGAGAGTATTGGTGATGAAACAGAAATTGTTTACAGCTGAAGAAACTGTTGCCGTCTGAACAGAAGCTATAAGGTGTTGTAGCAGATTTGATTCATGATTATATGTTGCAAAGCTTGAAGACAAACTGTAGACAGGGTCAATAACAACAGTAATAACAGCCTACAAGTGATTATGTGTGGCGGGTTTTTTGTGATTTATTTCTCGAATGGAAACTGGGCAACAGTGATGGTTTTGAAGGTGTTCGATGATGGTGTTTGCAATTCGAAACAGAACAGGAGTAGTTGGGGCAGTAAACAACAAGTTGATCCCTATTTAACTCCATGGTAAACGCAACAATTTAAAGGTTTTTGTTGGTGGTTATGGTGGAATGGTTCAACGGATGTGATGTGTGGATGTGATAATGTTAACCGAATAATCAAATAGGCAAATAGCCAGTGTTATCAAGAAGAAATAGTAGTGGATTTGGGTCCGTTCATTAATGAAATAGTCGATGGTTATGATAGGTGTCAAGGTGGTCTGAGGTGGAGATCAACGAGGGTTGTAGGAGATGTTTGTTGCGGTTTCACGAAAGAAGCAAAAACCAAAACAGAAGGTGCAGTAGTAATTAGTAAAGAAGCTCAAATATTTGGTGATAGCTAAAGGTGATTGGTTTGTGTGTTAGTTTATATGCATATGTTTATATAATTTAGAGTGGTGGAATGTATCTATTAGAAACAGGAAGTTTACAAAAAGTTTGATTATGAAATGAAACAGAGAGTAGTTTACTAGTACAAGTGAAAAGGATAAAATAAACAATTTGATGATATTGATATAGTGTTAGGATTGTCATTATGCAATAATGTTTGATAATTGTGGTTCTAATGAAAACAAAGAAAATTATAAAAGTGTGTTTGAGTTATAGGTTGTCAATCCTAAGAATATATTAATCCGTATAAGTTGGTCCTTTGAAGGGATGAAGCATAAATCAAAAACAGTGTAATGCACAATTTCAAATTTTTAAATAGTGCTAAGATAAATATCTAGTAATTTTAAAAGAAACGTGTGATGATATTATCCGTCGTGTTTCGCGGTTTGAATTTCGTACTCTGTTGTTAATCAATGATGGATAAAAGTACACAGAAAAATATCCTATTTCTATATTAAATATCTTTATTTAATTTAGTCTTTATGGTATAAAATTTTTCATTAATTGATTTAAAAAAAATTTAATTCCACCGTCCGCGCTCGATTCTGGGTAAAATATAAAAATAAGGTAAAATTTAAATAATTAGATCCTAAATACATCTCTAATAATCATATAATTTAAATAACTCATTTTTGGACCACCGGTTATTTTAGAATTACATAAGTTCGAATTAAACTTCTTTAAATAATAATCGAACGTCCAACAAGTATTACAATCATTTAATATTTATTTTTAATATACATTATTTATATATAGTTACGTTTTTAAATAATAATTATTATAATATCATATTTTATTTTATTAATTTTTAATAACAACAACATATAAGACTTCAAATTATATTTCGAATTATTATTTATATATACATACACACATATCTAATTACAATTAATTATTCGTGAATCGTCGAGAGCAGTCGAAGGTTAATTGAATATATGACATTGTTTTAAAATATTCTAGACGCAACATTACATACTTTGCTTATCGCATCGAAATCATATAAAGATTAAGTTTAAATTTAAATTTAGTCAAAAATTTTCGGGTCATCATACCATCTTCTGGATCTCGGTCCTAGGGTAATATTCTTTAATCATGGCCCCCTTGAAATCTTCCCACGGCGTAGCATACGCCTCATCAATACCCTTTGCTTGAGCGAAGATTTCCACCAAGTTAGTGCGCCGTCTGACAGCGTACATGAAGCATACTTGGTTTTGTTCGCCTCTGAGCAGTTACTAACTCGAAACACAGATTCTAATTTCTCAAACCACCTTGTGAGACCAACCAGTCCCTCAGTTCCACTAAAGTTGTGGGGCTTGCAGCTTTGAAACTCTTTGTATGTACACCCATTACGAATGGGCTGGATAACCGGTAGCGGTGGAGCTTGGGGGTTCATTTCTGCTAAAGCTACGGCGACTTGTTCATTGATCATTTCCTCGATTTGGGCCGCGGTGGGTGTTGATCTTCCGTTGGCCATGATGTTCTAAACAAAAATTTTGACTCAAGTCAAAATCCAGTATTCAAATAGTAATAATACAGTATATGGTAACCAGCATGGAATTAACACAACACATGCTAATTAAGTAACGCAAATAGATTCAGATACCACAAAGTCATCATACAGTAACGTAAATAGAACACTGTGCAAGAATTAAACATTACAAAGTTCTATTCATTAATAATAAGTTGCATACATCCGCATAGGTTCGTACAATACATAAGTAGAACATAAAACTACAAATGAGATTACATAATGAAATCTACTACAAAAGCCCTAAGGTGATGGTGGGTGTAGGATGTCCAATACGTGGGACATCTGGTCCTCGAGCTCAGTTACCCAAGCACAGAGGATCTCCACCTCCCTCATCAGTTCCTCGCCAGAGGGAGATGGTGGGGCAGGCGGTGCAGTCGGTACGGGTGGTGCTGGTGGAGCTGGTGGTGCAGACGGTCCGACTCCAGAAGTAGAGGCTGCGAAGCGGTAAGGCTTACGGATGAAGGGATCAGCAGGATACGGCACAAGCCGCTTTCGGGCGGTAACCCTACGACGCCGAACATGAGCGTCAACGAATGGTCGACCTCCATTAATCCCTGAAATGATGGTACCATCGAAACGGTACCGCTTCTTCAGCGGGGTGGAGGGTGGCTGTACAGGTGCATCATCAGGGTCCTCATCTGAATCCTCGTCACTAGAGTCGTCAGAGGATGAGTCGTCAGATAAAGAATCGGCGGATGATGGGTCGTCTAAATCGGCTGGGGGTGGCTGCACGGGTGGCTCTCCTCGGGCGGCTATCATCTGTCGGTATCTGCCGGGTCCGATCGGCACGAGACGTCCATCAGGAAGGCGTCGACACCAATGGTTATGCTCATTACGGACCGGACCTTCCCCAAGTTCCACGGGAATCACAGCACCATCGGGATGGTGCTGTGGCTCCGGAGGTCCCGGGGCAAGTGGATCTGGAATCTCCGGTGGGTCCACGTGTCCGTATGAGGTAACCACTGGGTCGGTCGTATGGCTACTGGCTCCAGAGGATGAAGCGCCTGAGTCACTGGAAGGTGTCGACGACGGCATCTGAGAATCGGCAACAATGGTCAGTGAGGTGGCTGATGAGTCTGTGTCGCTATCCAAAATGATGACAGGTGGAATATTCGACATCTGAACAAGGAAAAATAACTTTTTCCATGTCAGTAAGTCATAAAGCAAGCACGTATTAGGCAAAGTAACTACGACAGTCTAAATCATGTATAGCAGTGAATAGCATGGCAATAATAACAAATCGTACAGAAGTAGCATACGATTAAAAGCAGATAATAGCATGCAGTAGTGAAATCATGTAGTAGCATACGGCATATAGCAGTAAAAGTAAGCAGCGGCATGCAGTAATGTAATGACCCGGACTTTTTCGATCATTCTATACTTATAAGATTAATATTTACATAAATTAAACCTTGCCAACATGATAAGCAATCCAAATTGTTGAGACTTATATTTCCGAAAAGAGTTTTACACAACGTTTGACCGTCTAGTTTGACCGATGATATCACGAACTATACAATATATGATAATTATACGTTTGTGTATATAAATGTATATATACATATTTAACATGATTAATAAATGTTTTAATACCTCATTTTATATTAATAACAACAAGTTATATGTGTATTTTGAAACTACTAACTTAAGTTTTCAAAACGATAACAATACGTAACGTTATTTGACATATATACTTAAGACTTATAATGTTATACATATATTGTATAAGTAATGTATTTAATTACTTTTAAAGAACTTAAATACATAAAACCATATAAGTGTATTCACAAAAGATAGCTATATTTGAATCCTCATTTCATTTTTCACAAAATTTCTATACGTATACCTAGAGTATTTGTACTCGTATCATACCTAGCTCCTATACGTATTTACTAATAGTAAATACACATCAAAATCACCACCTAACCAGCCATTATTCATGCCCTTAGAGCTAGGTAATTACTTTTGAATCATTGCAAGACTAATTACAAAAATACAAACTAGAATTTTGTCATGTTATCCTTAAAGATCACATTTTTAGGAGTATATATGTATCATCATTTTTGATTCACTTTCACTTCAATTATCTTAGCAAAAACACACACTCTTTCAAGAACTCTAAACTCCATAACACTTCAGCAACTTACCAAGAAGATCTAGCTTCAAAAACCATACTAAAACACCATAAGAAAACCATACAAAAACACTTCAAGAAAACCCTCCAAGAACACCAACTTACTTCCAATCTTTCATCCACTTCAATCACCCTTTTTGTTCTAGCTTCTTACTCCTCTTTTACAGCAAACTTATCCAAGGAACTTGAGGTAGAATTTATGTTCATAACCTTATTCAATTCATATATATATAGCTATCTTATTTTGTGGTACAAAAGTTTAACAACAAGAACAAAGTTTGAATGTTTTCAAACTTGTTTGCAAACTAAATAGATCCTTCTAACTTAACTTTTAAAATACTTCAAGACATGTAACATAACTTATTTATATGTTAATTTAACAAGGTAAAACTTGGTTTTTCAAAGTATAAGTATTTTTTAGAAAAAATGGTCATTAAATGATTTTGTTGTAACAAAAATGTTTAACTTCATATGTTTCACTAATGTTTCACTTATGCCGTATGATTTTGAATACAAACAAAGGTATTTACAGTTCATAGTCTTAAAGAAGAACTCGATCCAAGAAGATGGCAATTTGAATCAACGAAAACGGATTTGTAACGAAGAAACTATGACCGAAACAAAATTGGTTATCCTAGATCATTTCAACTACGGGATCAATTGGAAAAAAATGATATAAATCACATATTTCTAAGATAACATGATATTTTATATATATGTACTTATAATTCAATTTTATATGGTTCAGGATCACCCGTAAACAACACGAGAAGATTAATCATAAGATCCCATGATTGTACGCAACACGTCATTTGACAACACCGGTACTTTATGTACGCAACACGTCATTTGACAACACCGGTACCATGGGTCAAGATTAATCTCGACCAACACATATACGATGGGGTTTTATTGATTTCGTTGGGGGTTTTATTTATTTCATTGCGGGTATATTAAACATCTAAAAATGAACCATTAAAATTGAATTACTAACATCGGACTGCTAACTACGGACTAAGGAATTATTCAAAGTATTAAAAGTATAACAAGTATATATTTATAACGTTTGTTTAAAAATGAAAACATATTGATATATTATATATGGATAGGTTCGTGATATCAACCGGAAGACCGAGTCAAAATATATATATCATCAAGACAAGAGTGAGTATATAGTCCCACTTTTAAACTCTAAATATTTCGGGATGAGAATACATGTATTTTATGTTTTACGTTATGGACACAAGTAACTGAAAAATATATTCTACGTTGAGTTGTACCACTGGCATACTTCCCTGTAGCTTGGTAACTAATATTTACAGCGGTATTGTAAACGCGAATCCTGTTGATAGATCTATCGGGCCTGACAACCCCAATCGGACTGGACGACCAGTATTCAACGGTTGCACAGTACTTCGTTTTGTGACTACACTTGGTACGGTGTAGTAAGATTTCATATTAAAGGGAATATGCGACGTGAAAATGTTAAGTATGGTTACCAAGTGCTCAACCACTTAGAATATTTTTATTGAAATGTTTATATACGAAATCTTGTGGTCTATATATATATATTGCTGCGCACTAAACCTATATCTCACCAACTTTATGTTGACGTTTTTAAACATGTTTATTCTCAGGTGATAATTAAAGCTTCCGCTGCATTATGTTGAATCTAAGCAGGATCATGCGTACTCATATTTGTGTCAAAAATAAAACTGCATATCCGAGGACGTGTGTTGTAAAATATGCTAGAAATCGTGTTGTTATTATCATTTGTAAAGTTTGTAAGTCGAAGATTATCGTTAAACGATAATCATCTTTTTATTGTCTAAAGCTTGTAACAAAAATAATGGTTTGGTTTGTAATGTATAATATATGCAGTTTTCCTTTTTAAAAATGTCGCATATAGAGGTCAATACCTCGCAATGAAATCATACGTTATCTAACACGTTCTTATGGTTAAGGACGGGTTATGACAAGTAAGTTTCGTGGAAACAAGTAAACTAGCAAGTTGTAGATTAGTCATATTAGTGAATCCTACTCGGGTCGGTCCAGACTCACTAATGCAACCTAATTCCCTACAACCAATGCTCTGATACCAAATGTGATGCCCGGTACAAAACCATCGTGTACGAATCATCAACAACAGGATCATTACAAGGTCAAATACTATATGCGGTTTCAAAAGAAGTTTGCATTCATGAATAAAGGTGATGTCTTAACCAACATCAAATGTCTTACAACAAAAGTATGCTTCAATGAACATAAGCAATTAGTAATAGTACGTGACCCAATGGTCGTTACAAATCATTGTTTCAAAAGGTAACATAGTTTGAATGCAAATAAAATTTCATTCGGTGGCAACTCTAACAAGCACATCGGGTGTCTACAAGGCATGACTAGTACAACAGCGGAAGCATGCAACCTTAAGCACCTGAGAAAAACATGCTTAAAAACGTCAACACAAAGGTTGGTGAGCTATAGTTCAATTATAACAGTATGTAAGGTACGCCACGAGATTTCAGTGCTTCAACAGCTTTTCAAAACAGTATGTAAAGTATATGTATAACCGTGGGCACTTGGTAACTAACTTAACGTTTATCACCCCCTAAAAGTACACTTGGCGAGTCCGTATGTTTACAAAATATTAAACACCCGTTAAATGCTAGTGCTACTAGCCCGAGTGGGGATGTCAAACCCTATGGATCCATATCTAATATTCGCATTCACCGGTTCAAAGACCAATGACTAAACGTTACCGAGCTAAGGGGAAAGTTTATGCCGTTGTATAACCCACACATATATAAAGTTTAAGTACTCGTGCCTAGTTTGTAAAATATAAAATGCGCATGTATTCTCAGTTCCCAAAATAGTTAAAGTAAAAAGGGATGCTATAACTCACAGTGTAAAGTAGTAGCAAAGTTGATTCGGGAAAGTAAGCAAGTATGTAGGTCTGGAAAGTCCTCAACCTAAGTCAAAAGTTACTAAGTCAGTAAATCATCCCAATAGGTTTAAATGTATGTAAATTAGGTCTTAAGTATCATCATCATTCATCATCAAACAAAAGTATAAACTAAGTTTCATTCTAGAAAGAGTTTAAAAAAAAGGCTGACTTCGATCAGTCACCACGGCCTCTATAAAAACTGAATTGAGGTGGGACCAGTGGACATGGCTCCGTATATGAGTCCTTTAGTTGCTGTAAAAATTCCCGAACCAAACTCGTCTTCGTTTGACCGTGGCGACGGTTTAAGTGCGAGTAGGTCAGAATTTTTCAGCACAATGTTAAAAGGACATAGTGACGTTCGGAGGGCCATAGATCCTAAACCGTAGCACGGATTAAGACGAGTCTTAAATGAAAAATAATCTACTCGAATAGAGCTAACTGAAAATCAACTTTACAGTAGCCCATGTATTCTGATCAGACCCGAAAAATAGTAGGTTTAGTGTTCCGGTGGGTTCTTGGTGCTCGATGCTCATCACGGTTCTCATCCTTGATGCATATAGTTTCAAGTGTACAACTCGTTGATGTGTTTGCATCACCTTTACCAAGTTTTGACCATCATAACACAAGTGTAAGTCTAAGATAAGTAGCACAACTCAATTAAGTGTTGCAAGTGGTTTGATGAACCAAAGTTACATCAAGATCTTAGATCCGACACATACATGAACTCTAAAAGTAATATTAAGCTACAAACTTGAAAGTAAACTAAATAATCAAGATCTTAAGTTGTAGAACATAGTTCTTAGTTAGATCTTGAAGATCCAAGATCCAAAAGTCTAGATCTAAAGTTACTAAGTTAAATCCTAAGTCATAACACTTGAATCTTTACTTTAATGAAACCATAAGTTATGAAACTTAGATTCTCATCTTGTAAAGTGTATGTAAGCTCATAAGCTCTTGTTTACAATAAAATTAGAAGACCATAAGCTATAGAAACTTAGATCCAACACAAGTATATGAAGTTATAACTAGAAAGTTATACTTTCATGTTCTTGAACTTACAAAGTTAACTTTTAGTTTCAAGAAATATGAGATCAAGATTAACTAGTAATACTTGACCAAATTAACAACACTTCAACTTTAAATACATAAAATGAAGAAATAAATTAAATCTACAAGTAAAAAGTTCATGGTTGTTCATACTTTAAAGATTCAAGCCAAGGCTTTGATCTTTAAGAAAGTAAACCTTAAGTTTACAAACATGGATTCAAGTATGGTTTTTACAACTCATGAACTTTAAATCTTTAAAACATTAAGTGTAGAACCATAAACTAGAAAGTTTAGATTCTTTGTTCTTGGTTCTTTACAAGAAAAGATGAAAGTAACCAAGATTAGATGAAAATACAAGTTATAGAACTTGATCTTTAACAAAGATAAACAACAAGTAAGTAATCAACAACAAAGAACAAGTAATCAAAACAAGCAAATGATGATGATGTATATGTATATATTTCGGTTTTTAAAAGAAAAAAAGAAGAAGAAAAAGCTCAAGTTACTTACAAAGTAGAGAGCAAATGAGAGAAAATGAGAAGTAAGTTTGTGTGTGTGAAAAAAGTGAAGTGAAATAAGAGAATAAGTAACCAAAATTTGAAAGCAAATCCACCCTCCCACTCTACCTTGGCCGATGGTCATAGGCTCCCCAAAGAGGTAATGTCAAACTTTAACTTTCTAATATGGGGAGATGGTGCATGCTTGGAATGGTAATAAAGTTAATTTGCATGGGAACAAGGTGTAAAGATACTTGTAACTAGATTCCTTCACTAATTAATCCTTGATTAAGTTTAATAAGTCATTTACATAATGTTGGGCTCTTAATTAATTCATTAAGATAAGTAGGGTGGGCTTCTAAGTCCATTAACACAAGCCCAAGTCCAAATAAGCAATAATCTAAATAAAAGCCCAAGTAATTAACTAGTAACCTTAGTTAATTAAAATGATTAATAATAATTAAATCATGAATGTAAATAATATTCGGAAATATTATTCATGATACGTACGTGCGTCACAAAGACAATTTGGGCCATGAAAAGTTAAATACGGTAACAAGTAACACGTATAAGAACACGTTTATTAAAACGCAAGCATTAATAATAAATTATTAATAATTAAACGTTGGAAAATCCAGGGTCGTTACAGTTGTGGCTAATTAGTATCTTTCATCATGGTTTTTAGTTGAACATGAAGATACTCAATTACTTCACTGTTTTAGTTTGTGAGGAGCGATTAGTCCATTGCTTTACTGAAACGACCGTCAAATCAGCCTAGAGAGATGCACGTGCCTGTCGTAGCCAGAGAGATAATCGCTCGTACCAGTCGCAACACGAGAGACAATCGCCTCTGACATTTTAATTTAGTCGACTAACTGGGTATCTACAAGTTTTCACAACTTCAAGCTTATAATGCACCAATACTTTAAATATCTGACGTCCTCATCATGCCGAAGCATAAGCAATACCCATGATCCATACCCCATGGGATGTACGAGCATTCTTGTCATACCCCATTGAAATGTCCCGTTCATATCAATTATAAACGTTTCAAATTAATTGGTTTCGTTTTGAGGTTTTGACCTCTATATGAGAAGTTTTTCAAAGACTGCATTCGTTTTTAAAACAAATCATAACCTTTATTTTATCGATAAAGGTTTAAAACATTACGAAGACTATCAAATAATGATAATCTAAAATATAGCGTTTTCACTCGACCATTACATAATGGTTTACATTAATGTTACACAATAACTTAGGTCTTCAAATGCAGTTTTTAAACAATATTATACAAGCATGCTGACTCCAATGCTTGTCCTTAATTTAGCATGCAACAGCGGAAGCTCTTAATAATCACCTGAGAATAAACTTGCTTAAAACGTCAACAAAATCTTGGTGAGTTATAGGTTTAATCTATATATATCAAATTGTAACAATAATAGACCACAAGATTTCATTTTATAAACATAATCCTCAAGCAGAATCCTCTCGTCTGCATTAAGGTAAAATCATTCATATGATGAACACCTGGTAACCGACATTAACAAGATGCATATAGAATATCCCCAAAACAGAATTCTCTCGTCTATATAACAGAATCCTCTCATCTATATAAAAATTGAAGTACTAAAGCATCCGTACCTCGGATGGGGTTTGTTAGGCCCATAGATCTATCTTTAAGATTCGCGTCAATTAGGGGTACTGTTCCCTAATTCTTAGGTTATCAAGCTAAAAAGGGCGATATTCGGTATTCATAATCCAACATAGAATGTAGTTTCAAGTACTTGTGTCTATTTTGTAAAACATTTATAAAACTGCATGTATTCTCATCCCAAAAATATTAGATAGTAAAAAAATGGGACTATAACTCACTTTCACAGATTTTTCCTTCGTTGAAAATAAGACTTGACCACTGGTCGATTCACGAACCTATAACAAATGTGTACATATATATCAAAGTATGATTGAAATATATTCACAACATTTTTTATTACGCTTTTATGATTTAAGTTTGTTAAGTTAGCAGTCCTCGTTAGTAACCTACAACTAGTTGTCCACAGTTAGATGTACAGAAATAAATCAATATATATTATCTTGAATCAATCCACGACCCAGTGTATACACGTATCAGGCTAGATCACAACTCAAAGTATATATATTTTTGGAATCAACCTTAACCCTGTATAGTGAACTCGAACATTACAGCATATAGAGTGTCTATGGTTGTTCCAAATAATATATATAGATGGGTCGATATGATATGTCAAAACATTGTATACGTGTCTATGGTATCCCAAGATTACATAATATATGTTAGAATACATGTATAATACAATATAAGTTAGCTAGGATATGATTAGTGTAGATTTGTTGTAAAATTTTCGTAGCTACAACAAGTAAAATTTTCCAATTTTGCTTTACCCATAATTTCTTCGTTTTAAATCCGTTTTGAGTGATTCAAGTTGCTATGGTTTCATAATGAACTGTAATTTATGAAACTAAATATAAAAAGTATAAATTTATAATCAGAAATACAGGTTATAAGTCATTTACTAAAGAGGTAGTCATTTCCATCGAAAGAACGACATCTTGATGACCATTTTTGAAAAACATACTTCCACTTTGAGTTTAACCATGATTTTTGGATATAGTATCATGTTCATATGAAATATCATTTTTCCATAAAACAAACTTCCAATTCAAAGATTAAGATAGTTTTTATTTTTCTAACCCAAAACAGCCCCCGGTTTCACTACGACGGCGTATGTCCGGTTTTACGGTGTTCATCGTGTTTCCAGGTTTTAAATCATTAAGTTAGCATATCATATAGATATAGAACATGTGTTTAGTTGATTTTAAAAGTCAAGTTAGAGGGATTAACTTTATTTGCGAACAAGTTTAGAATTAACTAAACTATGTTCTAGTGATTACAAGTTTAAATCTTAGAATAAGATGGTTTTATATGTATGAATCGAATGATGTTATGAACATCATTACTACCTTAATTTTAGTAGGTAAACCTACTAGAAAAGAGAAATATAGATCTAGCTTCAAAGGATCCTTGGATGGCTTGAAAGTTCTTGAAGCAGAATCATGACACGAAAACAAGTTCAAGTAAGATTTCCACTCGAAATAAGATTGTTATATTTATAGAAATTGAATCAAAGTTTGAATATGAATATTACCTTAAATTAGAAAGATATCTTACTGTAAATAAGAAAGATTTCTGGTGTGTTCTTGAGTAGTTGTTTTGTAAGATTGGAAGTAAGCTAGTAAACTTGAAAGTATTTTTGGTGTGTTCTTGAGTAGTTGTTTTGTAAGTTGATCTAGGTTCGGATTTATGAGCTAGATTGAGCTAGATTTTTGATGAAGGTGATGAAGAACACTTAGAACATCAAGAGAGAACAAGAGAGAGATAAGTTTGATGCATGAAAGTTAAAAAATGAAAGTGTTATGGTTGGTGAAGAAAAAACGTGATCCAACCCTTGAATATAAGGTTCCATTAATTTGTATTTTTGTTAGATATTTCATGCTAGTTGCCAAATGATGGTTCCCACATATTTAGATGACTCATTAAGGCTGCTAAGAGCTGATCATTGAAGTGTATATACCAATAGTGTATACGTCTAGAGGCTGGGTATTGTACGAGTACTAATACGGATTGAATATGAGTAAAATGTGGTCACTGTAGTAAATAGTATTTTACTGTAGCAAATAGTATTTTACTGTAGCAAATAGTATTTTACTGTAGCAAATAGTATTTTACTTGTACATCTTTGATTTAATTTTATATATATATATATATATATATATATATATATATATAATAAAAACTTATATCATAAAAAAATAAAATGATTATATAATTATCACAAGTTATGACGTTCGTGAATCATCAGGCAAACTGGGTGGTCAATTGTCTACATGAAACTCATTTCAAATAATCAAGTCTTAACAAGTTTGATTGCTTAACATGTTGGAAACATTTAATCATGTAAATATCAATTTCATTTAATATATAATCATGGAAAAGTTCGGGTCACTACAGTACCTACCCGTTAAATAAATTTTGTCCCGAAATTTTAAGTTGTTGTAGGTGTTGACGCATCTTCTGGAAATAGGTGCGGGTATTTCAGCTTCATTTGATCTTCACGCTCCCAGGTAAACTCGGGTCCTCTACGAGCATTCCATCGAACCTTAACGATTGGTATTTTATTTTGCTTAAGTCTTTTAACCTCACGATCCATTATTTCGACGGGTTCTTCAATGAATTGTAGTTTTTCGTTAATTGTAATCTCGTCTAATGGAATAGTGAGATCTTCTTTAGCAAAGAATTTCTTCAAATTCGAGACGTGGAAGGTATTATGTACACCCGCGAGTTATTGAGGTAACTCAAGTTGGTAAGCTACTGGTCCGACACAATCAATAATCTTGAATGGTCCAATGTACCTCGGATTTAATTTCCCCCGTTTACCAAATCGAACAACGCCTTTCCAAGGTGAAACCTTAAGCATGACCATGTCACCAATTTCAAATTCTATATCCTTTCTTTTACTGTTCGCGTAGCTCTTTTGTCGACTTTGAGCGGTTTTCAACCGTTGTTGAATTTGAATGATTTTCTGGGTAGTTTCTTGGATAATTTTTGGACCCGTAATTTGTCTATCCCCCACTTCACTCCAACAAATCAGAGACCTGCACTTTCTGCCATAAAGTGCCTCAAACAGTGCCATCTCAATACTCGAGTGGTAACTGTTGTTGTAGGAAAATTCTGCTAACGGAAGATGTCGATCCCAACTGTTTCCAAAATCAATAACACATGCTTTAGCATGTCTTCAAGAGTCTGTATCATTCTTTCACTTTGCCCATCAGTTTGTGGATGATAGGCAGTACTCATGTCTAGACGAGTCCCCAATACTTGTTGTAACGTTTGCCAAAACCTTGAGACAAATCTGCCATCCCTATCAGAGATAATAGAGATTGGTATTCCATGTCTGGAGACAACTTCCTTCAAGTATAGTCGTGCTAACTTCTCCATTTTATCATCTTCTTCATTGGCAGAAAGTGTGCTGACTTGGTGAGACGATTGACTATTACCCAACTAGTATCATAACCACTTGCAGTCATTGGCAATTTAGTAATGAAATCCATGGTAATATTTTCCCATTTCCATTCCGGGATTTCAGGTTGTTGAAGTAGACCTGATGATTTCTGATATTCAGCTTTGACCTTAGAACACGTCAAACATTCTCCTACGTATTTAGCAATATCGGCTTTCATACCCGGCCACCAAAAGTGTTTCTTGAGATCTTTGTACATCTTCCCCACTCCGGGATGTATCGAATATCTGGTTTTATGTGCTTCCTTAAGTACCATTTCTCTCACATCTCCAAATTTTGGTACCCAAATTCTTTCAGCCCTATACCGGGTTCCGTCTTCCCGAATATTAAGATGTTTTTCCGATCCTTTGGGTATTTCATTCTTCAAATTTCCCTCTTTTAAAACTCCCTGTTATGCCTCCTTTATTTGAGTAGTAAGGTTAGTACGAATTATTATATTCATAGCTTTTACCCGCATAGGTTCTCTGTCTTTTCTACTCAAAGCGTCGGCTACCACATTCGCCTTTCCCGGGTAGTAAAGAATCTCAAAATCGTAATCATTTAACAATTCAATCCACCTACGCTGCCTCATGTTTAGTTGTTTATGATTAAATATGTGTTGGAGACTTTTGTGATCGGTATATATAATACTTTTGACCTCATATAAATAGTGCCTCCAAGTTTTTAATGCAAAAACAACCGCGCCTAATTCCAAATCATGTACGCGTGATTCTGCTCATGAATCTTCAATTGTTTAGATGCATAAGCAATTACCTTTGTTCATTGCATTAATACACAACCGAGGCCTTGCTTTGAGGCGTCACAATATATCACAAAATCATCATTTCCTTCAGGCAATGACAATATAGGTGCCGTAGTTAACTTTTTCTTCAACAATTGAAACGCTTTCTCCTGCTCATCCTTCCATTCAAATTTCTTCCTTTTATGCATTAATGCAGTCAAGGGTTTTGCTATTTTGGAAAAATCTTGGATGAATCTTCTGTAGTAACCAGCCAATCCTAAAAATTGACGTATATGCTTCGGAGTTTTCGGGGTTTCCCACTTTTCAACGGTTTCAATCTTTGCCGGATCCACCTGAATACCTTCTTTGTTCACTATGTGACCGAGGAATTGAACTTCTTTCAACCAAAATGCACACTTTGAAAACTTAGCGTACAGTTTTTCTTTCCTCAGCAACTCTAGCACTTTTCTCAAACGTTCTTCGTGCTCTTGATCATTCTTTGAGTAAATGAGTATGTCATCGATGAAAATAATAACAAACTTGTCAAGGTATGGTCCACACACTCAGTTCATGAGGTCCATGAACACGACTGGTGCGTTAGTTAAACCAAACGGCATAACCCTAAACTCATAATGACCATAACGTGTTCTAAATGCAGTCTTTGAAATATCATCCTCCTTCACCCGCATTTGATGATACCCAGAATGTAAATCGATCTTTGAATAAATCGAGGAACCTTGCAGTTGATCGAATAAGTCGCCGATTCTCAGTAGTGGATAACGGTTCTTGATGGTAACTTTGTTCAACTCTCGGTAGTCAATACACAATCTAAATGTACCATCTTTCTTCTTGACAAACAAAACAGGAGCTCCCCGTGGTGATGTGCTTGGTCGAATGAAACCACGTTCCAAAAGTTCTTGTAATTGGCTTTGTAATTCCTTCATTTCACTGGGTGCGAGTCTATATGGAGCACGAGCTATTGGTGCAGTGATGTTAAAGCAGAGGGGTACGAAATAGTTATATTTTTGCTATGAAATACTATTAAATATGATACAACTTACACAAGTTATTTATTTATCTATATAGTGGATATACCTAAACCTTGCTACAACACTTATAGGCAGTGTACCTAATCGTAGAGTAGTGTAGTTTTTAGTAAGTCCGGTTCGTTCCACAGGGAGCTGGCTAAGTTTAACGCTATATTTTTATTAACTATTTTTATATAAAAATATATATAATTATATATAGTAATATTATTATAAAAGGGGGGTTTTTACCTTTTAGTGACCGGTTTGTCGATTTTAAATAAAGCGTAAAGATAAATGACGATAATATAAATGACAGAATTTAAATTGCGATAAAGTAAATTGTAGTAATTAAAATGACAGTAAATAAAGGTACGATGAAATAAAAAATAAAAGTATTATGCTTATTTAAACTTCCGTAATCATGATGTTTAACGTTTTAATTTTAATTAATTGTTACCCGAGTTAATTGTCCTTTGTCCTGGTTTATTTGATACCTATCTGGTTTTTGTCCATAATAGTCCATCGGTCATAATTATAAAATGCTCATCAAATTAACCTAATTCCCGAAGTCAAATATTCCATCTAATTAGGGATTCAAACAGTAACAAGGTTTTAATACTTTGTTTAATGATTACACCAGGTTATCCTTGTATGTAATCCACCTCTGTTTTAATGAGATATAAATATTAATTTACCCACTTGATCAGAATGAATAATCAATTACCCAACCCAAATAATTAATTAAATGATCGTAAAAGATGTCGTATAAACGTCACTAAATAGGACATACATAATCATTTTAATAATTATTAGATTAACTAATTTGAAAATAGGTTCGACAGGTTCCAATGAGTTGTCGCTCAATTAGACAATACCCCCTATCTATTAATAGTCATAGTCCATTGTCCACAAGTGTCGGTCTTTTGTCCAAACCTTAATTATGGTACAAAATCTAATAACCCCGTCTTAATATTTAGTATAACAGCACGATTACTTTGGCTTAAATAAGCATAATAATAACTTAGTTACAAGACATTAATTTAAAAAGGAAGAACATAGCTTACAGTGGTGATTAATCGTGTAGCGTTACACGGACAGAATTTCGAGTTAAAACCCGTAAAACATTCTTAAAATAACCTTATTATTATTAACTTAAAATTAAAATTATATTAATATATATATATATATACATATATATATATACATACATACATATATATATATATATATATATATATATATATATATATATATATATATATATATATGTGTGTGTGTGTGTTACAGAGAAGGAAAAGAAAAAGATGTGTGTAAAATTCGTCCAAAAACTGCTCGATTTATAGACTTGGCCAGTATTTTCCCTCCATGCGATCGCATGGATTTTAGGCATCCTGGCCATGCGATCGCATGGCCAGCTGGATCCAGCCCAATCACTTTGTTTTCTAGTTTTGCCGACGTTTTATTATATAATATAATATATATATAATTTTAAGAATTATTTATATATTATATTATATTTATATGCATAGTTGACTTGTAATTTTAGCTCCGTTGCGTCGCGCGTTGAGAGTTGACTCTGGTCCCGGTTCTGGATTTTTGAACGTCCTTGCGTACTATTTAATATCTTGTACTTTGCGTTTTGCGGCTTGTACTCTTATCATTTTTGGACGTTTCTCATCAATAAATTGAACCACTTGAATTATATCTTGTACATTTTAGCTTTTTGATCATTTGCGTCTTCAAATCGTCGTTCTCTTCTTTTGTCTTTGCACTTATTTATTTAAACGAATATTACATAAAAATAGAACAATTGCAACTAAAAGCTTTACATATTGGAAGGATATTGTGCCTAAATATATGTTCATTTAGAGCACTACCATGCAGCTCCGGGTACAAGATCTATTTGAAATTCAACGGATCGATGTGGAGGTAGTCCCGGTAATTCTTTCGGAAATACATCGGGAAATTCTTTTGCGACGGGAACATCACTGATGTTCTTTTCTTCGGTTTTGACTTCCTCGATGTGTGCTAAAATGACATAGCAACCTTTTCTTATTAGTTTTTGTGCCTTCAAGCTACTAATAAGATTTAACTTCGCGTTGCTCTTTTCTCCGTACACCATTAAGGGTTTTCCTTTTTCGCGTACAATGTAAATCGCGTTTTTGTAACATACAACATCTGCTCTCTCCTTTTTTAACCAATCCATGCCAATTATCACATCGAAACTCCCTAACTCTACTGGTATCAAATTAATCTTAAACGTTTCCCCAACTAATTTAATTTCTCGATTCTGACATATTTTATCCGCTGTAATAAATTTACCGTTTGCTAATTCGAGTAAAAACTTATTATCCAAAGGCATTAATGGACAATTCAATTTAGCACAAAAATCTCTACTCATATAGCTTCTATCTTCACTCGAATCAAATAAAACATAAACAGGTTTTTCATCAATAAGAAACGTACCCGTAACAAGCTCCGGGTCTTCCTGTGCTTCTGCCGCATTAATATTGAAGACTCTTCCATGGCCTTGCCCATTAGTATTCCCTTGGTTCGGGCAGTTTGTCTTGAAGTGGCCCAGTTTCCCACATCCATAACAAATAATGGAGGCATTATTTGTTCCGACATTATCTGTTTCGACATTATTTGTTCTTTTAATTCTGTTGGTCATTGGTCCATAGACTTCACACTTCATTGCACTATGACCATTTCTCTTACACTTGGTGCAAAATGTCGTGCAGAACCCATTCGGATGGTATCCTTCACACCTCTGGCACGGTTTCTGCCCCTTGTTGTTATTGCTGGGATTGTTGTTGTTGTGGTTGTTATTGTTGCTGGAACGGTTGTTGTAGTTGTTGTTGTTAAGATGGTTGTTGTTGCGTTTGTTTTTGCGAAAAATGGTGCGATTGTAGTTGTGATTGTTGGTGATGTGTGCGAGGTGGTGTACAAAATAGTTATATTTTTACTACAAAATACTATTAAATACGATACAATTTTACACAAGATATTTATTTATTTATAGAATGGATATACCTAAACCTTGCTACAACACTTATAGGCAGTGTACCTAATCGTACAGTAGTGTAGTTTTTAGTAAGTCCGGTTCGTTCCACAGGGATCTTAGCCAAGTTTAACGCTATATTTTTTTAACTTATAATTATAAAAATAAAAAAATATATAAATACTATTATTATTATAAAAGGGGGTTTTTACCGTTTAATGACCGGTTTGTCGATTTTAAAACTTTAGTCGCAGTTAAACCTAATGTAAAATATTAAAAATAAATATAACTTAAATTAAAGCGTAAATTAAATAACGATAATGAAATTCCGATAAATAAAAGTGCGATAAAATAAAATTGCGATAATTAAAGAGTACGATAATTAGAAGTGCAATTAAATACAATGACAATAAATAAAAGTGCGATAATTAAAAGTGCAATTAAATATGAAAATAAAAGAATTATGCTTATTTAAACTTCCATAATCATGATGTTTGACGTGTTGATTTTAGTTTATTCCCATGGGTTAATTGTCCTTTGTCCTGGATTATTCGATATGTCCATACGGATTTATCCATAATAGTCCATCAGTCATAAATATAAAGTGAAAAAGTCTTCATCAACTTATTCTTATTCCCGAAGTCAAATATTCCAACAAATTGGGGATTCGAATTGTAACAAGGTTTTAATACTTTGTTTAGTGAATACACCAGGTTATCGACTGCGTGTAAACCAAGGTTTTACTACTTTGTTAACAATTACACCAATTACCCTTGAATGTAATCCACCCCTGTTTAAACAAGTCTATTAACTATTAATCCAGTTCCGTGTCCGGTAAAATGAACAATTATTGGTATTTATAGATATCCCGCCCACCGTACCTAGTCAAGCGTATGTGGTTATATATAAATACGTCAAATTATAAGTTTATATATTAAATTAACAAGGTATTGTTTAGTTAATATAAAACCCATTAATAGCCCATAGTCTAATTTCCACAAGTGTCGTTCTTTTGTCCAAACCCCAATTATGGTATAAAGCCCAATTACCCAATTTTAATATTTTTAGCCCAACATCATGATTACTTCGGTATTAAATAAGCATAATAATAACTTAGCTATGAGACATTAAATTAAAAAGGTTGAACATAACTTACAATGATTAAAAATAGCGTAGCGTTACACGGACAGAATTTCGACTTACACCCTTACAACATTCGCTAACATACCCTTATTATTAGAATTTAGAATTAAAATTAAAATTAAAATTATAATATATATATATATATATATATATATATATATATATATATATATATATATATATATATATATTACGTATGAAGGAAGAAGAAAAAGATATATATAATCCGTCGAATTGCATGGCCTTTTATAGGCAGATTACTGTTTTTGTGTGCTCCACGAGTGCGGTGGGTTTTGCCTTTATAAGCTCCGCGAGTGCGGAGCTGTGGAATCCCGCTCACACAAGTTTGGCTCCTAGCTTGCCGACGGATTTTATTATATAAATATAATATAAATATATAATTTATATAATTAATTATATATTATATTATATTTATATACATAATTAATTTGTAACTTTCGGTCCGTTGCGTCGTACGTTGAAAGCTGGTTCATGTTTCGGTTCCGGATTTTCGAACGTCCTTTCGTATAATTTAATATCTTGTACTTTGCTTTTTGCGTCTTGTACTCTTGTAATTTTGAGACGTTTCTCATCAATAATTTGAACCACTTTGATTGTACTTTGTAGTTTTGAGCTTTTGGTCGTTTGCGTCTTCAATTCGTCGAATCTGTCTTTTGTCTTCACCTTTTAATTTTTAAACAAATATTCCTTGTAAATAGGACAACTGCAACTAAAAGCTTGTCTTTTTTGAGAGATAATGTGATGAAATATATGTTCATTTTTAGCATTATCAAATATTCCCACACTTGAGCGTTGCTTGTCCTCAAGCAATATAGTCTTGAAATAAAAAATACTAGAATCACTTCTTTATTCTTCACACTTTGTACATCAGTGATTTCTAAACGGCGGTATAAACAATGGTAGTAACGTTGTGGTTTACAGTCTCACATGACTATAAAAATTTAGATCCTTAAGGAAATTGGATCTTTATGAAAACATTTGATCTTTTGAAAATTAAATCTAGCTTTTACCCTAGATAAGTTTTTTTCGGAATAACCCTTCACCGGTGTTTGCAAAATGTTTTTGTGGGTTTGGTGGGTTTCAGATTTGAAAATTTTAGCTCAAAACTTGCGGTTTTGTGCCTCTCACTTGCTAACCTTGTATTAGGAAAGCAACACGTCCAGTATACTTTTTCCGTATATTACCTTTCGATAAACTACCTTCCGGTTGTAAAGGAAAGCGTTGAACAAGCAACTGTTAAGGCAATGTCCCCTGACATGCTTTTAATTATGGTCTATAACATGTCGGATGCAATTACTATCCTTTGTAGGAGCAATAGTAAAGCTCACCCTTATAATTTTCTTGTCTGGCACAAGGTCCTGTCTTTGACCATGCTATGCAACTACCGTTCTTACGGTTGACACCCGATTTGGTTCAGGTGACCTAATGAATTCCAGGTGAATTCCTAGGATTTTACGTTCAATGGTAATGAACGCATTGAAAATGGGTTTTCTAGAAAACAAATCGGTTTGTAATTTTGATCAAAATATTTTCTCGTTCAAGCTCGAGTTTAGATATCATTGAATTCCATGAGTTTGTAATTCTCAATCTTTAAGGTCAATCTCTAGGATTGAGTAATATCAGGCTTAAAAGCTGATTTTTAATCTTTAAGGAGATTATCCTTTCTGGGGATCTGATTCATTAGTCTTATCAAGCTAATTTTCACGGCATCCTCCCCATTTTACGAGACGGATTCTCTCATGGTTAGGATAAGTCTGACCACTTAGTGACCCTGTTTGATGCTGAGGTCCGTGGATTTTCTGCTGATTTTAGTGATGACTTTTCTAGATTTTTCGTCAACCTACAGCTGGTCTGGACGACAAATTCATGACCTAAATTAAGAAGCGCGTTTCTTTTTCGGAAGACTTTACTTCCTTTTAATGATGGAATTGATTCATCGTGTAGATCCATCTTTTCTTACAGTAAATCGGGTAAAACTGATTAAATTAATCCAAAGAAAAATTATCTTTAATTATTTGTACAAAAATATGTTTTAAATAACTTGATAATTTTTCCCACACTTGGCCTTTTATTTTCTTTTATTTGTCTTTTTATTGTCCTCTATTCCATTTTAAATGAATTCTAACATTTTGGGTTGTTTATCAATTTATGTCCTTTATGAGGTAACAATAATGTCGGTGTTAACACCTAGTTTTATTGTTCATAAATATGTATAAACATGATTTTGAGTTCATTTAATTGAAAATTTTGAAAATTTTGAAAATTTTACTAGAATTGGGTAGTCAGTATATAAGACTATGGCTATTCTTTATTATCAGAGAGCACTAGATTCTAATACAACTACTGCGTTACTAGTATTTCTAATGATAACCAAGTGTATAAAGTAAAAATTTTAAAAATCCGAAAGAATTTAACACCTTCCCACACTTAAGATCTTGCAATGCCCTCATTTGCAAGAAATCAGTAACAATTTAAATTATTGAGGGTGATTAGCGTAGAAATGATTAAATTTTACCAAAGTTTCCAAACATATTGGCGTTTTTTTTATATATTTTTTTAAAACCTTATACTAATAAAATATAAATTAAATTTAAAATTTTGTTTTTCCTTTTATTTAGGACGAGGTTGTTTCGGAACGATGTCCTAGTCCGTCCCTCGACAAAATTTTAAAATTTCGTCATTTCAAAACATTGTTTTTAAAGCAAAGATTTTTTTTTTTTTTGCATACTTTAATTCAATAAGACTAAAATTAATGATAATAAAAGTTCTCGTCCCTCCCTCGGGTAAAGCAATTTCGGTTCAAAGACCTAGTCTTCAACTCACTTCGAATTTTAAAAATTATATTTTTAACTTAAGGAAATAAAGTAAAAAAAATTTTTATAAACACACCAAACTTAAATTTAAAATGCATAAAATTAAAAATTCATATTAAAAATTCACACCAAACTTAAATTATATTTTTGTTTTTATACATACAAACTTATATTAAAAAAAATCAATTTTTCAAATATTTACAATTTTAAATATATTGATTTAAAAAGTTTACAATATTTTAATATTAATTTTAAAAACAAAGTAAAAATAGAATTAAAAATCTTTTTGGTCTTTTATCCCACTTTAATCAATCAAATATTATCAAAAATATACGCTCCTCTTTTCGGTAAAGTAATTTTGGTTCAACGACCTAATTTAACTCATGATGAATCTTTGAAATATTTTGGGTTGATTGATTAAAGATATTTATACCTTAAGAATAAACGGTAAATTTCGCAGTGATGTAATAAATTTTTGTATGATATCAATAATTTCGGTCGCAAGACCTAATTTTATTGAATACCAATTTAATACTTTATAGCGAACAATTTAGCATTTATTATCAAAAGGTTAAAAATAAAAATAAAAATAAAATCTGTACATACTTACCTGTGAGATAGTATTCTTAGTGATATGCTTTAGCCCACTCATAAGATAGTCGGACTAATTGATTTTCCATAGCTACATAGGCGTAACCTCGAGCATTCAACGTTTTTTTCTTCTAAACATATGAACGGTCCATCTCTGCATAAAGTAACAAATTCGGTATTGGAATATGTCTGATTCGTCGAACATTTTCCTCCGTGTGACCATTTTCCGCATTTTTGACATCTTTCAAGGTGTCGAGCTCTCCTTTTTGCTGCGGATTTTGATTTTCCTTTACCAAATTGTAACTTATTATTTTCGTTCCTGGATTCTTTTCTTATTCCGTCCAATTTACCTCTGATTAATGATACTATTTCACTTGGAAGGGTGCATTATTACATTTAGTGATCAAAGCGTGTAGCATTAGACCATGGTTTAATTCACAGGTAGTCTTCATCTCGCAAAACCTAAAAAAAATAAAAATTCAGAATGGGGGGAGAAGACTAGTTCTTTAGGGTCTGCTAGGGAAAGACCATTCGGGTTCCATTCTCGAGAACTACATGAAAACAGAAAATCTAACTCTAACAGAAATACATATTACCCTAAAAAGATTCGAACCTCCCCACACTTAGTTGAAATTGTGATTAATGTTATTTTCAATTGGATCATCAACAACTTGTATATCTTTGACTTTGACTTCAATCCATTTGTTGATTTCCTCCGTAGCTTTCACAAATTCAACTAACATCGCCTTTTCTTTTGGCGATAAATTGGATACTAATCGGTTACATAACTTAAAGTTTCCCTTAATCTTAGCATCATGAATCCGTTTATAAAGTTTCTTCGTTGAACTGTTAAAAACGGGTTCATCTAATTTCTTAGCATCAACGTTATTCTTTGTGATTGGATCATCATTAAGTGTTTCTTCATCTTCCCCACACTTATGCGTTTTTATTGGTTTAACAGTTTTTGTTGGTGGAGATCTAAACTATCGGTTCACAAAGGTGATCGATGTATCACCATCCCTAAGTGTCATTCTACCTTCTATTACATCAATGAATGCCTCGGTGGTTGCTAAAAATGGGCGACCTAGAATTAGAGGAATATCAAGGTTTTCCTCCATATTAATCAATATGAAGTTTGCAACAAAGGTCAAACTTCCCACGTTAACAAGTAAATTATTTGCTATTCCAACCGGGTGTTTAATGGTTAGGTCAAATGATTGAACACCTATTTTGGTTGGTTTTAATTTACCCATACCTAATCTTTTGTATAAGGAAAGAGGCATAATATTTGCACTTGCTCCTAAATCTGCGAGTCCATTATATACAGCACCATCATTAAGCAAGCAAGAAATGATAAATTCACCCGGGTCTCCTGCTTTAGTAAGTCGAGTTGGTTTGTAAACCTTTTTCGGGTGTTCTTTTCTTGGTTCTTTCACTTCTATTTGAACTTATTGTTCACATTTTTCTTCGTTTCTTGGAATGGGAGGTTTGTATAAGAATTCTTCTTCATCACTCAAATTTGAATCCTCCCTATTTTCCAATTTTGATTTTTCATATGTTGTTGATAACATATTTATGTTTTCATTTTGAAGGTTTTCTTGGGTGGTGAAATTATGATTAACTTCATTGTTGTAACGACCCGCACTTTTTCGATCGTTCTATACTTATAAGATTAATATTTACATAAATTAAACCTTACCAACATGATAAGCAATCCAAATTGTCGAGACTTATGTTTTTCGAAAAGAGTTTTACACAACGTTTGACCGTCTAGTTTGACCGATGATATCACGAACTATACAATATATGATAATTATACGTTTGTGTATATATATGTATATATACATATTTAACATGACCTAAGAATGTTTTAATATCTCATTTTGTATTAATAACAATAAGTTATAAGTATATTTTGAAACTACTAACTTAAGTTTTCAAAACGATAACCATACGTAACGTTATTTGACTTAAATACTTATGACCTATAATGTTTATACATATATCGTATAAGTAATGTATTTAATCACTTTTAAAGACTTAAATACATAAAACAATATAAGTATATTTACAAAAGATAGCTATATTTGAATCCTCGTTCCGTTTTCTCAAATATTTCTATACGTATACCTAGGGTATATGTACCCGTATCATACGCAGCTTCTAGATGTATTTACTATTGGTATATACCAATAAAAATCTGCTCCTTAGCAGCCTTAAATGATTAAGAAACATGTGGAACCAACCATTTGTCAAGTAGCATGAATTATTTAGCAAGAAAACAAAGTTAGGTATCTTTTTTTTTTCCTTTATAACCTAAAAACGTTTTTATGCATGCACACCATTTCTTCACCCCATTTTCTCATACTTACACTTCCATTTCTCTCTTAAAATACTCTTAACTTCATACTTGATCATCTCCAAGCATTTTCCCCATCATTTAGCTTCAAAAACAACACTTAAACCTCATAAGAAAACCTTACAAAAACACTTCAAGAAATCCTTCCAAGAACACCAACTTACTTCCAATCTTTCATCCACTTCCATCACCCTTTTGGTTCTAGGTTCTTACTCCTCTTTTACAACAACCTTGTCCAAGGAACTTGAGGTAGAATCTATGTTCATAACCTTATTCGATTCATATATATATAGCTATCTTATTTTGTGGTATAAAATTTTAACAACAAGAACATAGTTTGAATGTTTTCAAACTTGTTTGCAAACTAAATAGATCCTTCTAACTTAACTTTTAAAATACTCCAAGACCTGTAATATAACTTAAATATATGCTAATTTAACAAGGTATAACTTGGTTTTTCAAAGATTATCTTAAAAACTGTTTTTACGACGTCGGAGTGCCACCGGGGGCTGTTTTGGGTTGGATAATTAAAAACCATCTTAAACTTTGAATTGGAGGTTTATTTTCTGGAAAAATGATTTTTACTATGAATATGATAACACATAAAAATTTCATGATTTAACTCAAAGTATAAGTATTTTTAGAAAAATAATCATTTAAGGTTGTTTACATGATGGAAAATGATTAACTTCATAAGTTTCACTAAAGTTTGACCTATGCCGTGTGATTTTGAATACAAACTAAGGTATTTACAGTTCATAGTCTTAAAAAGGGACTCGATCCAAGGAGATGGGAAGTTTTATCAACGAAAACGGAGTTGTAACGAAGAAACTATGACCGAAACAAAATCGGATATCCAAGACTAGTTTAGCCACGAAAATAATTGGGAAAAATTAAATAAATCACATCTTTTTAAGTTAACATGATATTTTATATATATGTACTTATAATTCAATTTTATATGGTTCAGGATCACCCGTAAACAACACGAGAAGATTAATCATAAGATCCCATGATTGTACGCAACACGTCATTTGACAACACCGGTACTTTATGTACGCAACACGTCATTTGACAACACCGGTACCGTGGGTCAAGATTAATCTCGACCAATACATATACGATGGGGTTTTATTTATTTCGTTGGGGGTTTTATTTATTTCATTGCGGGTATATTAAACATCTAAAAATGAACCATTAAAATTGAATTACTAACAACGAACTGCTAACTACGGACTAAGGAATTATTCAAAGTATTAAAAGTATAACAAGTATATATATGTGACGTTTGTTTAAAAAGAAAAGGTATTGATATATTATATATGGATAGGTTCGTGATATCAACCGGAGACCAAGTCAAATTATATATATATCTTCAAGACGAAAGTGAGTATATAGTCCCACTTTTAAACTCTAAATATTTCGGGATGAGAATACATGTATTTTTTGTTTTACGTTATGGACACAAGTAACTGAAAAATATATTCTACGTTGATTTGTACCTCTGGCATACTTCCCTGTAGCTTGGTAACTGTTATTTACAGCGGTATTGTAAACGCGAATCCTGTTGATAGATCTATCGGGCCTGACAACCCCAACCGGACTGGACGACCAGTATTCAACGGTTGCACAGTACTTCGTTTTGTGACTACACTTGGTACGGTGTAGTAAGATTTCATAATAAAGGGAATATGCGACGTGATTAAATGTTAAGTATGGTTACCAAGTGCTCAACCACTTAGAATATTTTTATTAAACTGTTTATATACAAAATCTTGTGGTCTATATATATATATATTGCTGCCGGCATTAAACCTATATCTCACCAACTTTATGTTGACCTTTTAAAACATGTCTATTCTCAGGTGATTACTAAAGCTTCCGCTGCATTATGTTGAATTTGAGCAGGATCTTGCGTACGCATATTTGTGTCAAAAATAAAACTGCATACCCAAGGATTTGTGTTGTAAAATATGCTCGAAATCGTGTTGTTATCATTATATGTAAAGTTTGTAAGTCGAAGATTATCGCTAAACGATAATCATCTTTTTATTGTCTAAAGCTTGTAACAAAAATAATGGTTATGGTTTGTAATGTATAATATATGCAGTTTCTCTTTTAAAAATGTCGCATATAGAGGTCAATACCTCGCAATGAAATCATACGTTATCTAACACGTTCTTATGGTTAAGGACGGGTTATGACAATTGTCAACTTCCATCGGACCATGTATGTAATGTTTAACTCTGTGACCATTAACTTTAAGTTCAATCCCATTTGAATTTATTAATTCTACTGTTCCGTATGGGAAAACTCTTTTGACTATAAATGGTCCAGACCATCTTGATTTCAATTTTTCAGGAAATAGCTTGAATCGTGAATTGAAAAGAAGAACTCTGTCTCCTTCTTTAAATTCTTTTGAACTTCTGATTCTTTTATCATGCCATTTCTTCGTTCTTTCTTTATAGATTAACGAATTATCGTATGCTTCATGTCTTAATTCTTCTAATTCGTTTAATTGACTTAACCGTAGACGTCCAGCTTCATGTAAATCAAGATTACATGTCTTCAAAGCCCAAAATGATTTGTGTTCAATTTCTACTGGAAGATGACATGCTTTTTCCGTAAACAAGTTTAAAAGGTGTGGTTCCAATTGGAGTTTTGTAGGCTGTTCTAAAAGCCCAGAGTGCATCCTCCAATTTCATGGACCATTCCTTCGGATTTGATCCTACGGTTTTCTCTAGAATACGTTTTAAAGCTCGGTTGGTATTTTCAACTTGTCCACTTGTTTGTGGATGATAAGCAGTGGAGATTTTATGAGTTACTCCATATCTTTTAAGAACTTTCTCAAGTTGATTATTACAGAAATGAGTTCCCCGATCACTTATTAAAGCTTTCAGCGTTCCAAACCTTGCAAAAAGACGTTTTAAAAAGTTGACTACAACTCGTGCATCGTTAGTTGGGAGAGCTTGTGCTTCCACCCATTTAGATACATAATCAATGGCTACGAGAATGTAGAGATTATTATGAGATTTTGGAAATGGACCCATAAAGTCAATACCCCAAATATCAAATACTTCACATACTTGAATGACATTTTGTGGCATTTCATCACGTTGACTTATTTTTCCGGCCCTTTGACATGCATCACAGGATTTACAAAGAAGGTGTGCGTCTTTGTAAATTGTAGGCCAATAGCATCCAGCATCATAAACTTTTCTTGCTGTGAGCTGAGGCCCATAATGCCCTCCTGTTGGTCCTGTGTGACAATGGTTTAAAATTTTACTAGCTTCATCTCCGAATACACATCGGCGTATTATTCCATCGGGACAACTTTTAAACAAATGTGGATCTTCCCAGAAATAGTGTTTTATATCACTAAAGAATTTCTTTCATTTTTGGTACGACAATCCTTTTTCAAGGAATCCACATACTAAATAGTTTGCATAGTCTGCAAACCATGGAATTTCATTATAATCTATCTTCAATAGATATTCATCAGAAAAGTTGTCTTGTATGGCTGATTCATTTAGAACTTCTAATTCAGGATTTTCAAGACGAGAAAGATGATCAGCGACGAGATTTTCTGCTTCTCTTTTATCTCGGATTTCAATATCAAACTATTGTAAGAGTAAGATCCAACGGATTAATCGTGGTTTGGCATCTTGTTTCGAAAATAGGTATCTATGAGCAGAATGGTCGGTATAGACCACCGTTTTAGCTAGAACGAGATATGAACAAAATTTGTCAAAAGCAAAGACAATAGCAAGGAGTTCTTTTTCAGTAGTTGTGTAATTTGTTTGTGCTCCTTGTAACGTCTTACTAGCATAATATATAGGTTGAAATCGTTTTTCAATCCTTTGTCCTAAAACGGCTCCCATTGCAAAATCACTTGCATCGCACATTAGTTCAAACGGTAGATTCCAATTTGGAGTTATCATGATCGGCGCATTAGTGAGTTTCTCTTTAAGAATATTAAAAGATTTGATGCATTCATCTGAAAAGATGAATGGAGCATCCTTTTCTAGGAGTTTATTCATAGGAGTGGCAATTTTAGAAAAATCTTTTATGAAACGTCGGTAAAAATCGGCATGCCCTAGAAAACTCCTAACTCCTCTAACATTGGTGGGATGTGGAAGTTTAGCAATTACATCTACTTTAGCTCTATCCACTTCAATTTCTTCCTTTGAGATTTTATGACCAAGAACGATGCCTTCTTTAACCATGAAATGACATTTCTCCCAATTAAGAACTAGATTTGATTGTTCGCATCTAATAAGCATTCATTCAAGATTAACTAAACATGATTCAAATGTATCACCGAAGACTAAAAAGTCATCCATGAAAACTTCCATGCATTCTTCTATCATGTCGTGAAAAATCGCCATCATGCACCTTTGAAAGGTTGCAGGGGCGTTGCAAAGTCCAAATGGCATGCGTTTGTAAGCAAAAAGTACCATAAGGACACGTGAATGTGGTTTTCTCTTGGTCCTCGGGTGCTATTGGAATTTGAAAATATTCGGAAAAACCATCAAGAAAACAATAGTAACAATTTCCGGCTAATCTTTCCAACATTTGATCAATGAAAGGTAAGGGAAAGTGATCTTTTCTGGTGGCGTCATTTAATTTTCTATAATCAATACAAACACGCCATCCTGTTACAGTCCTAGTAAGAATAAGCTCATTTTTCTCATTTGTGATGACAGTCATGCCACCCTTCTTAGGTACGCATTGAACTGGGCTTACCCATGGACTATCAGAGATGGGATAAATTAAACCTGCATCAAGTAGTTTAATAATTTCTTTCTTAACAACATCTTGCATATTAGGATTTAGTTTTCTTTGGCGTTGCACATATGTTTTATGACCTTCTTCCATAAGGATTTTATGTGTGCAATACGAAGGACTTATTCCTTTAATATCATGAATTTTCCATGCAATGGCTGGTTTATGAGCTTTTAGCACAGAAATGAGTTGAGATTTTTCATTTTCAGTAAGAGAAGACGATATTATTACAGGTAATTCAGATTCACCATGTAAATAAGCATATTCCAAATGGTTTGGAAGTGGCTTTAACTCTAATGTCGGTGGTTCTTCTATCGATGATTTATATCGATATCTGTCTTCTTCTTTTAGTATTTGAATTTCTTCTGTTGTTGGTTCATATCCATTAGCCATAAGTGTAGCTAACATTTCAGTTTCATCAATTGGTTCAGTTCCTTCTCCTAAAGAACATTCTCCTGTTCCTTGTAATTCTGGAAATTCTTCTAATAATTCTGCATGTGAATCTATAGTTTGAATATAATAAAATGTATCATCTGCAGATTGCGGTTGTTGCATGGCTCTATCCACAGAAAAGGTAACACTCTCGTCCTCTATACTTAGGGTCAATTTCTTACCAAACACGTCTATTATTGCTTTAGCTGTGTTTAAGAATGGTCTTCCTAATATGAGAGGTACTCGAGAATCTTCTTCCATATCCAGAATAACAAAATCTACTGGAAATACTAAAGTACCAACTTTAACTAGCATGTTCTCCATTATCCCTCTAGGATATTTTACTGATCTATAGGCTAGTTGTATACTTATTCGTGTTGGTTTCAATTCTCCAAGGTCTAGTTTAGCGTATAGTGAATACGGCATTAAATTTATACTAGCACCTAAGTCTGCCAATGCTTCTATTGAACTAAGACTACCCAGAAAACATGGAATTGTGAAACTTCCTGGATCTGATAATTTTTATGGTATCTTATTCAACAGCACTGCAGAACAATTAGCATTCATAGTAACAGCCGAGAGTTCTTCCATTTTCTTTCTATTTGTGATTAGATCTTTCACGAATTTAGCATATCTAGGCATTCCTGAAATTACATCAATGAAAGGAAGATTGACATTTATCTATTTAAACATATCCAATAATTTGGATTGCTCGGCTTCAAGTCTCACTTTTCTCATTTTACTCGGGTAAGGAAGTGGTGGTTGGTATGGTTTAACATAAGTTTTAGCCTTAACTGTGTTATCTTTATTAACCTTTTCAACTACCGGTTCTTTTTACTTATCTTGATCAGGTTGTGGTTCTTGTGGAGTAGCTTCATCAGAAATTACAGGTATTTCAGGTGGTTTAAGTGTAATACCACTTCTCGTGGTAATGGCTTTAGCTGTTTCATTTCGGGGGTTAGCATTTGCATCACTAGGTAGACTTCCCGGTTTTCTTTCACCTATTAACCTTGCTAGGTTACTTACTTTTTGTTCCAAATTTTGAATAGAAGCTTGTTGATTTCTAAATGCTTGAGCATTTTGTTCATTGGTTTGTTTCTGAGATGTGAAAAACTGTGTTTGAGATTCAACTAGCTTCGTCATCATATCTTCTAAATTCGGCTTTTTATCATCGGTTGGTGGTGGTTTGTTTTGAAAATTAGGTCTTTTTTGATTGTAAGTATTATTGGATACTTGTTGATTACTAGGACCTTGTTGATTGTTGTATGGAACATTTCGGTTATAATTATGGTTTTGATTGTAAATTGGTCTTGGCGGTTGATAATTATTCTGATAATTATTTCCAGGCCTTTGGTTTTTGTATGAAACATTCTCTCTTTGTTCCATTGTTAATTCAATACTGAGACAATCTTTTGTCAAATGTGGTCCTCCACACTGCTCACAACTAATTCGTATTGAGTGAATATCTTTAGTCATCTTTTCCATTCGTCTCTCGACAGCATCTATCTTTGCAGAAATAGAATCTAAGTCATGGCTAGAATCGGCTCTAGCTGCTTTAGATGATCTAACGATATCTTTTTCTTGGTGCCACTCATGTGAGTGGGAAGTAGTGTTATCAATAATTTTAAAAGCATCAGTTTCCGTTTTCTTCATAATGGAACCACCAGCTGCTATATCGATATCTTTTCTTGTAGTGATGTCGCATCCTTGGTAGAATATTTGTACTATTTGACAAGTGTCTAAACCATGTTGCGGAAATCCTCTCAATAACTTTCCAAATCTGGTACATGCCTCATATAGAGTTTCATTTGGTTTCTGTGTGAACGTAACGATTTCTCCTTGAAGTCTTACGGCTTTAGATGCCGGAAAGAATTGTTTAAGAAATTTTTCAACTAAAACGTCCCATGTATCAATCGCCCCTTCAGGTAACGATTCCAACCAATCTTTGGCTTCTCCCTTTAAAGTCCAGGGAAATAGCATGAGATATATCTGTTCATCCTCCACTTCTCTTATTTTAAATAGAGTGCAGATCCTATTAAAGGTACGAAGATGTTCATTTGGATCTTCCTTCGGCGCACCACTAAATTGGCATTGATTTATTACCATGTGTAGGATTTGTCCTTTGATTTCATAATCTGGTGCATTAATGTCTGGTTGAGTAATTACGTGACCTTGGCCAGTGCGTTTAGCTCTCATTCGGTCTTCCATACTTAAAGGTTCCAGATTCTCCATAATTGAATTTGTTGAATCTGAATCACTAGAGGATTCTGATTTAATGGTTCGTTCCTCAAAAATCTCTGTTTGAATGATTGGTGGTTCCAGAGGAAAGATTAATGGTTCAGGATCTATTAATTGTCCCTGAATATTCTCCGGATTCTCAATTGTGAGGTCAGGTTCAAAAAATGGATTATCGGAAATTTGAATTGGAGTAATTGGTCGACTGGATGACGATTCTAAAGAAAAATCAACGGCGACAATATTTGCTAGATGTCTTGATCGAGTTACAGGTGGTGAACGTACAAAAGTTGGTGAACGTTTTGCTCGGTGCATTCACTGAATATCCTATTAGTTTTTAAAAAGAAAGAAAAATTATATAAGTTATCCAATTAATAGACTTTTCTGATTTTGCCCACGTTTCGAATAGCCAAAAGATGCAGCTGAGGGGCAGGATTCGTTTGGTCTCAATATAATTGAGTACTGTTTGGCTCCAATAACCCGGTCCACGTACAAATCCAACTATTACTACGAACCAGAAAATTTTAATGTCTATCAATTTAACCACTTAAAATAAATTTTCGTAATTTAAAGAAATTTTAGAGAAGAAGATAGAAAATTCTATGTCTTAAAACTAGAATGGCGAGAAATAAGAGAGAAAAAGAGCGCGTCGAAAAACGTCGAAAAAAATAAAAAATCGAAAAATAAAAGGCGTCGAAAAATAAAAATAAGAAAGTAGCGCGTCTAAACTTAAAAAGGCACTAAAAACTAAAAATTAAAAGTTGCGTCTAAAAATATTAAAGCTTAATAGAAAAACTATATCCCAAATGGCAATATCTTAAAAAGGTACTAAAAACTTAGAACAGCGTCGCAAAATTCTAAAGCACCTAAATCTTAGTCTAAAGAAAAAGCACTTAAGGGATTTTACGGCAAAGCCTAAAAATCTAGAAGTAAAAATAACTATGGCAAAAACTATGACTTAAAACTAAATACGAGCGAAAAATACAAAAATTTCGCTAAAACGAATAAATAGATACAAAATATAAAAAATATACTCAAAGTTGTAAAAAGTACAATTTTTATAAAAATATTATTTTTATATAAAACTATTAATTTTATATATTTAATAAAACTTAATATAACTTAAAAATACAAATTAAATAAAAACTTAAACTAATTAATTTAAAATTAAAACCTAATTAATATTAATATTAATATAATTAAACCCTAATTTCACATTAAATGAGTACCAGGTTTGACCCGTCAGAGGACCTCCGCGAGTGCGGTATGGTCCAGTTCAAATTCTCCGCGAGTCGCAGAGGGTTCAATTTCAGCTCAGAAGGGTTCGATTTCTATAGGTTCAGTTTTTTTTTTAAACTTATATTTTTATAAAAAGAACTTGATAAAAACTTTTTTTTTTTAAAATATAGCATTACGCTTTCGGCTTTTATGTTCCCCGGCAGCGGCGCCAAAAATACTTGATGTTTTGCGAGGCGTATATGAAATAGCTTATATTTTACTAGGAAATACTATTAAATATGATACAATTTTACACAAGATATTTATTTATTTATAGAATGGATATACCTAAACCTTGCTACAACACTTATAGGCAGTGTACCTAATCGTACAGTAGTGTAGTTTTTAGTAAGTCCGGTTCGTTCCACAGGGATACACTTAAACAAGCTTAACGCTATATTAGTTTTAATTTATAAAAATACAAATATATATATAAGTAATATTATTATTATAAAAAGGGGGTTTTTACCGTTTAATGACCGGTTTGTCGATTTTTAAAACTTTAGTCGCAGTTAAAACCTAATGTAAAATATTAAAAATAAATATAACTTAATTTAAAGCGTAAAGTAAATAACGATAATGAAATTGCGATAAATAAAAGTGCGATAAAATAAAATTGCGATAATTAAAAAGTACGATAATTAGAAGTGCAATTAAATACAATGACAATAAATAAAAGTGCGATAATTAAAAGTGCAATTAAATATAAAAATAAAAGAATTATGCTTATTTAAACTTCCATAATCATGATGTTTGACGTGTTGATTTTAGTTTATTCCCATGGGTTAATTGTCCTTTGTCCTGGATTATTCGATATGTCCATACAGATTTATCCATAATAGTCCATCAGTCATAAATATAAAGTGCAAAAGTCTTCGTCAAATTATTCTTATACCCGAAGTCAAATATTCCAACTAATTGGGGATTCGAATTGTAACAAGGTTTTAATACTTTGTTTAGTGAATACACCAGGTTATCGACTGCGAGTAAACCAAGGTTTTACTATTTTGTTAACAATTACACCAATTACCCTTGAATGTAATCCACCCCTGTTTCAACAAGTCTATTAACTATTAATCCAGTTCCGTGTCCGGTAAAATGAACAATTATTGGTATTTATAGATATCCCGCCCACCATACCCAGTCAAGCGTATGTGGTTATATATAAATACGTCAAATTATAAGTTTATATATTATATTAACAAGGTATTGTTTAGTTAATATAAAACCCATTAATAGCCCATAATCTAATTTTCACAAGTGTCGTTCTTTTGTCCAAACCCCAATTATGGTACAAAGCCCAATTACCCAATTTTAATATTTTTAGCCCAACATCATGATTACTTCGGTATTAAATAAGCATAATAATAACTTAGCTACGAGACATTAAATTAAAAAGGTTGAACATAACTTACAATGATTAAAAATAGCGTAGCGTTACACGGACAGAATTTCGACTTACACACCCTTACAACATTCGCTAACATACACTTATTATTAGAATTTAGAATTAAAATTAAAATTAAAATTATAATATATATATATATATATATATATATATATATATATATATATTTTACGTATGAAGGAAGAAGAAAAAGATATATATAATCCGTCGAATTGCATGGCCTTTTATAGGCAGATTACTGTTTTTGTGTGCTCCGCGAGTGCGGTGGGTTTTGTCTTTATAAGCTCCGCGAGTGCGGGGCTGTGGAATCCAGCTCACACAAGTTTGGCTCCTAGCTTGCCGACAGATTTTATTATATAAATATAATATAAATATATAATTTATATAATTAATTATATATTATATTATATTTATATACATAATTAATTTGTAACTTTCGGTCCGTTGCGTCGTACGTTGAAAGCTGGTTCATGTCTCGGTTCCGGATTTTCGAACGTCCTTTAGTATAATTTAATATCTTGTACTTTGCGTTTTGCGTCTTGTACTCTTGTAATTTTGAGACGTTTCTCATCAATAATTTGAACCACTTTGATTGTACTTTGTACTTTTGAGCTTTTTGGTCGTTTGCGTCTTCAATTCGTCGAATCTGTCTTTTGTCTTCACCTTTTAATTTTTAAACAAATATTCCTTGTAAATAGGACAACTGCAACTAAAAGCTTGTCTTTCTTGAGGGATAATGCGATGAAATATATGTTCGTTTTTAGCATTATCAGTAGACATCTATTACACAATATCAAACACGTTAAGAGATTAATATATCATATAATATTTACATGTTAACAATATATAGTTTCCAACAAAAAAGTGTTAAGCAATCGTTTTTCAAGTAAACACGGTCGAAGTCCAGACTCACTAATGCATCATAACAAACTCGATAAGACACACTAATGCAAATTTCTGGTTCTCTAAGACCAACGCTATGATACCAACTGAAATGTCCCGTTCATATCAATTATAAACGTTTCATTTTATTTGGTTTCGTTGCGAGGTTTTGACCTCTATATGAGACGTTTTTCAAAGACTGCATTCTTTTTTAAAACAAACCATAACCTTTATTTTATCGATAAAGGTTTAAAACATTACGAAGATTATCAAATAATGATAATCTAAAATATAGCGTTTTCACTCGACCATTACATAATGGTTTACATTAATGTTACACAATAACTTAAGTCTTCGAATGCAGTTATATTATAAACATGCTTATAAAAAAAAGATGCATATAGAATATCCCCAAAACAGAATCCTCTCGTCTGTATAACAGAATCCTCTCGTCTGTATAAAAATCGAAGTACTAAAGCATCCGTACCTCGGATGGGGTTTGTTAGGCCCATAGATCTATCTTTAGGATTCGCGTCAATTAGGGGTACTGTTCCCTAATTCTTAGGTTACCAAGCTAAAAAGGGCGATATTCGGTATTCATAATCCAACATAGAATGTAGTTTCAAGTACTTGTGTCTATTTTGTAAAACATTTATAAAACTGCATGTATTCTCATCCCAAAAATATTAGATAGTAAAAAAATGGGACTATAACTCACTTTCACAGATTTTTCCTTCGTTGGAAATAAGACTTGGCCACTGGTTGATTCACGAACCTATAACAAATGTGTACATATATATCAAAGTATGATTGAAATATATTCACAACATTTTTTATTACGTTTTTATGATTTAAGTTTGTTAAGTTAGCAGTCCTCGTTAGTAACCTACAACTAGTTGTCCACAGTTAGATGTACAGAAATAAATCAATATATAATATCTTGAATCAATCCACGACCCAGTGTATACACGTCTCAGGCTAGATCACAACTCAAAGTATATATATATTTGGAATCAACCTCAACCCTGTATAGCGAACTCGAACATTACAGCATATAGAGTGTCTATGGTTGTTCCAAATAATATATATAGATGGGTCGATATGATATGTCAAAACATTGTATACGTGTCTATGGTATCCCAAGATTATATAATATATATTAGAATACATGTATAATACAATATAAGTTAGCTAGGATATGATTAGTGTAGATTTGTTGTAAAATTTTCGTAGCTACAACAAGTAAAATTTTCCAATTTTGCTTTACCCATAATTTCTTCGCTTTAAATCCGTTTTGAGTTATTCAAGTTGCTATGGTTTTATAATGAACTATAACTTATGAAACTAAACAGAAAAAGTATAAGTTTATAGTCGGAAATACAGGTTATAAGTCATTTACTAAAGAGGTAGTCATTTCCGTTGAAAGAACGACATCTTGATGACCATTTTGAAAAACATACTTCCACTTTGAGTTTAACCATAATTTTTGGATATAGTATCATGTTCATATGAAATATAATTTTTCCAGAAAACAAACTTCCAATTCAAAGATTAAGATAGTTTTTATTTTTCTCACCCAAAACAGCCCTCAGTTTCACTACGACGGCGTATGTCCGGTTTTACGGTGTTCATCGTGTTTCCAGGTTTTAAATCATTAAGTTAGCATATCATATAGATATAGAACATGTGTTTAGTTAATTTTAAAAGCCAAGTTAGAGGGATTAACTTTATTTGCGAACAAGTTTAGAATTAACTAAACTATGTTCTAGTGATTACAAGTTTAAATCTTCCAATAAGATGGTTTTATATGTATGAATCGAATGATGTTATGAACATCATTACTACCTTATTTTTAGTAGGTAAACCTACTGGAAATGAGAAATATAGATCTAGCTTCAAAGGATCCTTGGATGGCTTGAAAGTTCTTGAAGCAGAATCATGACACGAAAACAAGTTCAAGTAAGATTTCCACTCGAAATAAGATTGTTATAGTTATAGAAATTGAATCAAAGTTTGAATATGAGTATTACCTTGAATTAGAAAGATATCTTACTGTAAATAAGAAAGATTTCTTGAAATTAGATGATCACTTGAAATGGATTTGTAAGATTGAAAGTAAGCTAGTAAACTTGAAAGTGTTTTTGGTGTGTTCTTGAGTAGTTATTTTGTAAGTTGATCTAGGTTAGGATTTATGAGCTAGATTGAGCTAGATTTTTTATGAAGGTGATGAAGAACACTTAGGACATCAAGAGAGAACAAGAGAGAGATAAGTTTGATGCATGAAAGTTGAAAAATGAAAGTGTTATTGTTGGTGAAGAAAAAACGTGATCCTACCCTTGAATATAAGGTTCCGTTAGTTTGTATTTTAGTTAGATATTTCATGCTAGTTGCCAAATGATGGTTCCCACATGTTTAGATGACTCATTAAGGCTGCTAAGAGCTGATCATTGAAGTGTATATATCAATAGTATATACGTCTAGAGGCTGGGTATTGTACGAGTACGAATACGGATTGAATACGAGTAAAATGTGTTTACTGTAGCAAATAGTATTTTACTGTAGCAAATAGTATTTCACTTGTACATCTTTGATTTAATTGTATTTCTTATATATATATATATATATATATATATATATATATATATATATATATATATATATATATATATATATATATATATATATATATATATAAAATAAAAACTTACATCATAAAAAAATAAAACGATTATATAATTATCACAAGTTATGACGTTCGTGAATCATTGGGCAAACTGGGTGGTCAATTGTCTACATGAAACTCATTTCAAACAATCAAGTCTTAACAAGTTTGATTGCTTAACATGTTGGAAATATTTAATCATGTAAATATCAATTTCATTTAATATATAATCATGGAAAAGTTCAGGTCACTACACCCGTGAGGTTACCTCAGGAGATTTACGAACCGAGTGTCTGTCACACCCCGAGAGACAATCTCCCCTCACAAGCTAAAACAGTGGACTAACATGGTATCCCAGGTTTCAACTAAAAACCATGATGCAAGATACTAATTAGCCGCATCTTTAAGCTTATAAGGCACCAATACTTTCTTTCTTTATCCGATGTGAGACGTGGTTTTACAACTACTTTAATTCTCAAACTTTGAGTGAATAATACTCGAGATCTACAAATTTTGCATGGACAATTACTGGAACTAACGCTCGTTAAAAAAATGTGAAATCTTCTCACATGCCGGCTTGTGAGAGAAAACCGTCATTTTTCTTTACACTTCATCATCTATATTTTCCACCCTACCAAGATTTTGGTAGAAATGAAGATGAGGATGATAACAAAGGGAACAAAATGTTAGTTTTATCTTTATATGTGATATGTGAAGAAAATTAACGTTTTATTTTTTAAAGGCGGTTAATTTTAAAGACTGTTCATGCAAAATTTGTAATTTATAAGGAAAATTATGAATAAAGTTTATAGACTCATCAGGTAATTTGGATAGAATATCACCTTTTTTTTAGTCGGTGCTCGATCCTCCTCAATTTGAAGGCAAATTAGTGGGTTCTTCTTTTTTCGGTTTTCCGATGGCTTATTTGTTCAAGTCTCGCTCGGAAAATTTTCTTTGTCTTGAGAAGATCGATGGTAAGGTTTGTAAACCGGGTAAGTGAGGAAGAAAAGTTTTGTGTGCCGATGCGAAACTTAATCCCCTTTGATTTGATTCCTTTTCTTTGGATGTTGTTGCTTTTTGGTTGGTGTCTTGGTTGGTTTCCTGTTTGTTTTTATCATTCTTGTTTGTTCTCGGGTTTACGGTTTGTGAGTAGTGGTTATAGTTAGTGTTTCATTTGGTGTTTGGTTGTGTCTTTTACTTGTTAGGTTTGTTCCTTTTAGATGACTTTGTTGTGTTGGTTGGTTTTGGTTCCGGTTGTTGTTTTTTATCCTTCGGCTCAGCTCACCTTTAAATAGCTTTTGGCTTGTTTAGGTTTGGTTCGCTTTTAAGTTGTGAGGCGTGCCAGAGCTTTTCGTGTCATGTTTTGATACTCTTTAGTGTTGATAAGAAGCCTTGAATTTTTAAATTTTCTTTATTTTTGTTAAAAAAAATATAGAAAAATAACAGTTTTTCAGTTTGTAACGGTAGTTTTGTACCGTAAGTTAATTCAAAGGTCAATTGATAGAGGTACCATAAATTAATATTTTATTCTTTTCTCCTATAAATTACCATTTGTATCATAAATTCATAATCCGGGAAGATCCAATTGTCAAATATCATATCGATCACGTGATCATATGGTTCTCAACCATGTGATTGTTCAAAACATGTTTGTTTGGATCAGGCCCGATACATAATATATAGTGTTTTGAACCATATATATAGCTAGCTAACCAAAGGTTCCCATAAGTCATATGATGGGGCTAACCATAAGCCCTACATGGCACCAATTTTATACACTCGAGCAGAAAACTGATAGGGCCGTAGTGATTTCTCTTATATGAATATACGAGTACAACACCCATCCTTAACTAACTCCATCCATGTATATAAACCCCCCTCATGTACCTACAATTATATATGCATTCTAACTCGCCCTACTCAATTGCTTTCATACTATACATAATATACATATACATATATATCAATCAAATATAATAATCTTAATTATTGTTGGTCATAATGTCGAGCAGAAGGTCAGGAACGTCGTCAAGGATCACAGACGACCAGATTATCGAACTCGTGTCAAAGTTGCAACAACTCCTTCCTGAGCTTCGTAGCCATCGTTCCAAAAAGGTATAGTATAGTTTCTCTATTCACTTCTTAACTAATTTAAAAACTATATAAATTCTTAATAATTCAAGAGAAAATACTGCCCAAGTTCAGTTTATAGCATTTGATTTATATTGGTATTTATAATTGAGAAATGATGGCAAGTGTTCTAAGGGTAAAAGTTAACAAATGAGGAGTAATCCGTGTACAACTAATTTTTAGACGTATAAAGTTATACATTATAACACTTTAAACCATATTTGATCGTGTGTGGCTAAAAATTTGATTCCGTACAAATCATCACAGTTAACAAAAGGTTACTTTTCTTTAAATATTATACTTAAGAATTCTTTTATGCATTAATAGTGGTAAACAAAAGTTAGTAGGGTGGTTATTTGAGGAAGTTATTATAAATGTACAAGTAAGTAATACATGTCCTAAAGTCTTAAGCATAGTCCTAAGAGCTATGTTTAAAAAAATCTTAACTAAAATAAGATTAATGTACAATTTGAAATTTATTAGTAGTATAATTAAAGAATTTTGTGTAGTAAATGCAAAGTTTTAATGTGTTTAATAAATTCTAACGTGTGTTATTAGGGCATTAATTAACATTTCTCTTTATAATCAAAATGTAGGATTAGGTTTCATAATGCTTATTTAATTTTATTGTATAAAAACAACGTACTTAACTTTTGTCCTAGCTTTTGGGAATCAAGAAAGATAAAATAACTGAAATGCTTTCATGCATATATAACTGATTATTTAGTAATATGTCAGTGTCCTTGCACCTAATCATGTTTTTGCTGGTGATACATACACGATAAAACTACTATTCCGTACATATCATTTACAAAACGGATAAAGTTACTTCAAGTTATCATTTGTTTTCCGAAATCAAAATGCAACCTAAAGATCTTAAGCTTGAATCAAACAACCAATCCTTTAGTAGAACATGGTAAATTATGTTTACTAATTAGATGTCAAATGTTTCATGTGAGATGATCTAATTAATATATTGATCCAATCAAATCTTCATTTTGCTATACTCTTTTGGTGTAGGCATCGGCTTCAAAGGTGTTACACGAGACGTGCAACTACGTTAGAAGCTTGCACAAGGAGGTTGATGACCTAAGTGATCGTCTCTCCCGATTATTGTCCACCATTGATGATGATAGTCCTCAAGCATCCATCATTAGGAGTTTAATTAATTAATTAACAATTATATATAGATATTCGTAGTAATTTCTTATGATCATATTGATATCCAATGTTAGACGGTTTAGTACGTACTAATATACATTATGGTATATTTGTATCTTGTGTGTTTCTTGATTAATTGCATCGATCTTCTATGTGCATATTGATATCCCTCTTCTCTTATATATTACCATGCACTTATAGACAACACTTTAAAAATGCATGAAAAGATTCTTTTAGACTATCTAAGTAATCTAGTATAAATTAATTGGAGTTCAAGAACTCAAATCTTATAGTATGTCTTGTACGATACAAGTTGTACCAAATCATAAAATTGCGTTAAAAGAATAATGAAAGGTACAAAAGTTTATAATTTTATGTATGCATTTTTAACACTAACTCGATTCAATGTTTAACACTTGATAAGTTAATTGGTCGACAAAACTTTGAATATTTTATTAACCACCAACATGGTTTGATGTATTATTATTATTTATAAACAAAATAAGAGAAGTTATTTGTCCTTTAATTAAATAAAATGGAGGCCAAGAACAAAAGGAAACAATGAGCATAAAGAAATGGGACCTAAGATTTTGTTACACAATCAAATGTCACGATCCAAATTCAACATATAGATATTAGAGATGAGGTAGTCATTCAATACTCTTAATAGGGCACAGTACCCATGAAAGTGATATATGTCAACTCTCCCTTTTCAACCACACATTCCATAAATTTATTTATTTGATTTGTATTATTGAGATTTACATGTTACAGAGATATATAGATAAAGTCTCAAACTAAAAGTATAATGCACCTTAACAATATGTAGTTAAGTTTTGGATACAATAAACAGCCGAAGAAAGAAAATAAATCAAGCATCGTATCCTACGAAAATACATTATGTAACAAAACTTAAAATCCCCAAAAAGCCTAAGAAAGTAACCAAGTAATATGGACTCCATATAAGGAATAATACACCTTATGGGCCTGGTCTACGATATAATTGGCTCGTGATCGCCATCTATATATTGAATGATTTAGTTGTTATGACAGTGGCCCCATGTACAGGACGCAACTCAACTAGTTTAAACCGGTTATGGAAAGAAGAAAAACTAGATGGAAAAAAATTAGTTCCGGTTCAGTTCAGTTTTTTTGGATCGATTTTTTCGATTATATATTAAGAATGGGTTAAAGCCAAAAATAGGCTACAAACTTACACAAATGTACCGATGTCACCACAAACTCATTTTCGTCCTACTGTCGCTTACAAACTTATAAAAAATGTGCTAATATAAACAAAATACTTTTTTAACCGTCAACCAAAATGGTTGATTACGTGGCTTCTAAGTAGTCATGACACGTCGATGATACATCGAAACAGAACTGAAAATATATGGGCGACATCGGGACACAACTGAAAGTATATGGGCGACATCAGGACACAACTGAAAGTATATGGGTGACATCGGGACATATAAAATGAATAAAAAAGTTACTACAATAATTATCTTTACCGGTTCAGCAGGTAACCGGTAACGAAATGTTAACACCAGCACATTTTTTATGAGTTTGTAGGCGACAGTAGGACGGGTTTGAGTTTGTGGGCGACATCGGTACATTTGTGTAAGTTTGTAGCCTATTTTTGGCTTTAACCCATTAAGAATTGGTTTCGGTTTGAACCGGCTTTTACCGATTCACTTTTTTCAGGATTTTCCCGTGTTGGACTGTCGGTATAAAACATACAAATTATTCGATAACTATAAAATTTAAAATGCAATTAAAAACATAACTTTAATTTAGACAATAAAACTATAAAAATTTAAATACAAATATTCATTACAACTTAATTCAATCGTAACTTTTATTTAAACAATAGAATAAAATAATACAACTAAAAATATAAATTTTAATACATTTCGAACTTCTGCATTGCCCGAAAATGTATTAGTGTACTAAAGTATGTCGAGCTTGTGGAGGACCTTCACCCGTTATACTAAGCTTACAAGTCCCAAACTTCATGTTCATCTACAGCTTCAACATCTAGGTCTTCAAATCTACGTCTCCATAATTTAAGCACGAATTAAATGCGGCGAAACAACTAAAAACCAAAGGTAAAGTACCAAAATATCTTATAAATTTCTGTTTTATAAATCTAACAGTATTTTATACAATTGACTAGGTGAGTTTGAAATTCATATAATTTTTCCTTCATAACAAAAAGTTGGTTTAAAACTAGTTGTAAAAATTTAGAACTCAAACCATTTTTTCATTATGTTGGTCGAATCCCATCTATACGACCATCTTCCTATAATCGTATCAAATCAAGGAATATGTTGCTTCAGATAGGAAGCTTAGACCAGCTGTTGCAGTTCCGTCTTATATGAATACTTTAAAGCAGTAGATGACTAGATGGAGTGAAGTATTAGATTGATTGTTTTAAGTGATGGTGTGATTGTGATGCCATAAGTTAGAGCTTACCAGAATTTAAGTTCAGTTGGTCTGTCATGGTCAACACTGATTGGTTTTTGTAGTTATCATCTATTTTTTTAACATTTTGTACAACTCCGGTAGAACCATGGCTTGATGTTGTGTTTTTTTAGGATTGTGCATTCGCAAGTAAACCTGTCACACTATAAAGTGTACATGTTTGATTAGCTGAATGTGTATATGAGAAATATTCAAATGAATTCAACTTTTAAGTTGAGATCCAAGGGACTAATCAGAGTGCGACATGTGGCCCGACAATCACATGTGATTAAAAAAAAAGTCAAAATTTTTCGAAATTTTTTTTTTTGAATATGTAGTAAATCACATGTGATTTTGCATACCAATCACATGTGATTGTAAAATCCAATCACATGTGATTCTGCATGTCAAATCCAAACATATGTGATTGAAAAAAAAAATTTGAAAAAAAAATTGAAAAAAAAAAATTTCAATCACATGTGATTGGATTTGAAATGCAGAATCACATGTGATTGGGTTTTACAATCACATGTGATTGGATTTGATATGCTAAATTTAAAAATATATATATATTTTTAAAAAAAAAATTCCCAAAAAAAAAATTGAAATTTTTTTTTCAATCATGTGATTGTCGCGTCAAATGTCGCGCTCTGATTAGTCAGTTGGATTTCAAACAAATTATTGGATTTAAGTGATTACGTACTTTTCAGTTTGGCAGCTGTTAACTGGCTCAAAGTGTATATGTTGCGCTGCCTCTCTTGGATTGTGTCATCCTGTCTTTTTCGATCAATCATCAGTATTGGGTTTTGAGTGTAGTGTTGCCTATATGTGATGCATTTTTTTTTTTGGGGAAAGAAATTATTACCTAGAGTGGCTTAGCTGTTTCTTTTCATACTATGAATATAATTACATATTTTTATTTTTATGGTCAAGGTTAATTGTATTCTTTTAACCATATAACCTAGTGTGATAAAAGTTTGGCGTTTCAACTCTCAACTATAGACATAGTTATATTTTATAAAATATTTAGCTAGAAAAAAATATTCAAACCTCTAGTTCTTTTTTGTTCTTATTGGTTATTGATCGATTTGCCAATTAACGGAATATTATGCAATCGTATTCATTATCAAACATTATTTTATACATTCAATGGGTAATCATTTGCAGCAAGTCATAAATGTTGAATCATATGTTGCATATATGAATTGATGATCGTGAACATACATGGATGCTAGTATATAAAAGCTTATACCCTAGCAATATACGATGGGCTAGGCCCAAACATTAAATGGGAAATGGGCTAACAATGGACCATAAATAATACTAGTCTAACATCCCCGCAGTTGGAGCGAGAGCGCTTCGGACGCTCAAACTGGATCTAAAATCATCAAACAATGCATACAGGAGTCCTTTGGTGAAGATGTCCGCAAACTGATATCTGGACGAAACATGTAGAACGCGGAACTGTCCCTGAGCAACCAAGTCTCTAACAAAGTGAATGACAATCAATATGCTTGGTTCGCTAGTGCTGAACCAGATTAGATGTGAGGTAAACAGAACTGACATTATCACAATAGACGAGTGTCGCTGAAGTGAGAGAATAATGCAGCTCGCGAAGTATGTTACGAATCCATCAGGTCTCTGCAAAGGCATTTGTAACACCTCGATATTCAGCCTCAGAACTGGAGAGAGAGGGTGTAAGTTGCCATTTAGATTACCAGGAGAGAAGGTTGTTGCCAAGAAAAATGCAATACCCAGAAGTGGAGCGTCTAGTGGTGGGGCAGCCAGCCTAGTCAGCGTAAGATAAGACAACCAATGCGATAGGAGAGGATGCAATGAGCTGTAAACCAAGGTTAGTAGTACCCTGAATATACCAAAGAATCCGCTTGAGAGCATGAAGATGTTGCTCTTGAGGATCATGTGTGACTAAAAAGATCTACTGAACGATATAAGATATGTCTGATCTCGTAAAAGTCAGATACTATAGAGCACCTGCATGAATACTTTATAAGGTCGGATTCTGCATAGGAGAGTCGTGAGATGTGAGTTTGACTCTAGGTTCAACCGAGGTCATGCATGGGTGGCAAGAGGTCATATCAGCACGCTCAAGAATCTCTGTGGCGTATTGTTTCTAAGACATGAAGAGACCAGTGGCAAACCGAGTGGCGGAGATACCCAAAAAGTAGTTCAGCGGGCCAGGGCCAGTCATGGAAAATTCTTGGTGAATGGATGTAATGATCCGGTGAAGTAAACTTGTAGATGACACAGTCAACACAATATCATCAACATATAAAAGCTGGTAGGTAGTCTCAAAACCCTTTCGGTAGATAAATAACAAAGTGCCATATATGTTTTCTCGCAAACCCATCCGCTGTGCGTATCCTGAAAATCGTCGACACCATGCCTGAGAGGCTTGTGTGAGCCTGTATAAAGATTTATGCAATAGGCAGACGTGATCGGGGTATCTGGGATCCGAAACCCTAGAGTTGATGCTTGTAGACATTCTCAGAAAGTTGTCTATAGATGAAGGCATTCTTGACATCTAGCTAACGAACAATACAGTGTCGAGAAATCTCCAGACTAAGGACAATCGTATCATGGCCAGTTTAATAGTCGGGCCTCATCACAGTCAATGCCAACCTGCTAGCTGTGATCGTTGTAAACGAGTCAAGCCTTATATCTACTCAAATTAACATATACATTAAACTTGTGTTTAAATAGCCACATAAAGCGAACAATGTTTGTGTCCGATGGTGAAACGACTCGAAACCATATCCGAAAATTTGACCCATTTTATTTACAAAAAGTTGCGTGCCACGCAGATTTGTTGTGCGTCGCGATTGAGTGCGTGTTTTTAAAACAATAGTTACACCAGATATGTGGACCAAGTCCTACCCATCCGCGCGTCGCGTAGTTTTGCTGTGTGTCACGATTTATGTCTGTTTTTGAAGTCAGTCACCATAAGGCCACTAAATCAATTTCAAAAGTTTCTAAGTGTTGAAAATTGACCCATTACGTCTCAATATTGACCCAAACATGATCAAATGCATTTAACACTTTATATATAGTACCAATATCATTTCCAACATAATTAATCTTCATTTGGGTTCGGCGACCCGTTACAAATCAAGTGAAAAATTTGACCCAATTCAAGTTTAGTACAAAAGATGAACCCGAGCATGGATCTTAGGTTCACACTACCCATGAATTTCACAAAAGACGTCATCCAAAGCATATCCACCCACAAGTAAGCAAGCTACACCACGTTCTTACCCTTATCCGTGATTGCGTTCGAATCTATAAAAATAATAAACAACGAGTGGGCAAGCAAAGCTTAGTGAATGCAATAGCTATATATATACATACATAACCTACTTACTTGCATACACTTACACAAATCCGCATACAAAGCTAGCATCACAAAAGGATATAATCACAATATATTATGCTAACTCTACTATCACACAAATATGGTTATTAATACGCAATAATCTATACATCATATGATATAGCACTATCCATCACATATATGTGGCCGACGAAAAGTGAATCCTTACAGATAGCACTCACCACATACATACACGAATATGGCCAGCGAAAAGTAAAACCCTTTGGGTGACACTTACCACATTCCACCGTACCATGTGGCCAACGAGAATTCTTGCGAATAACACTCACCACATATCACAATCGCATACGTGGCCCGAAAAGTAAATCCTTACGGATAACACTTACCACTTTGCATCAAGTGGCCAACAAAGAGTAAATCCTTATGCGCGGATATCACTCGCCACTTCCCCCGCAAGCAAACAAATTATATACGTACACATATAACTATTCCACTCACCTTGATTATCGGATGAATGAAATATCAAACTTGCACTTACGCTAAACGGAAATGTAAAACATCTATTACATTAAACACAACAAGCTATAATCAACTATAACTTCTACAATCCAAAACTCCCAACTTTAATTTCAACCCATATGCACTTGAACACCAAGGCTAGGCCACCCAAACACACTTAATCACTAATAGTTAAGAATTAAGTTTCAACTTCACTATTTAAACACAAAATCAAGTACTTAAAGTACCAATTTTACAAAAAACCCACTTTGGACCATTTTCAAAGTCAAGACTCAAAATCAAGTTTAAAACTACTTGATTCAATACTACAAACACTAATTTTACAAGTTCTAGTGATGACACTAGCACTTACAACCCCTTAATCTTACAAATTCGTCATCCAAACCCCTAGATTTCAATTTAAGGTTTACACCCCTAAATTACACACCAAGAACCCTATAATCACAAAAAATTGGGTTTTAGACTCAACATTAACCCAAACCCTAACCCAACTCGAAATTAAACAACATAAATTCAGATTTAGGTTTTACCTTAGCAACCAAAATGAACTAGGAAGGTTGCAAGACTAGGATTGGGTCCCCAATTGAGTAGATTATGTTTCCTTCTTCACAAATCACCACTTTCACACTCTAGGTTTGCCAATCTCTCTAAGTGAAGGTTTGAGTGGAAGAATGAATTAGGAAAGTAAGCTTTCCGAATCAGTATTACCACTCCAAAATTGTCCAAGCAAAATTAAAATCTAGTCCCGAACTTAAAATATTTACAAACAAGTCCCCATGGACCTTCAGCACATTTGCGCGGCGCGCAAATGGCCGTACAGGCCAGGTAGGGGCTTATAGATGGGCGTGGCACAAGTTTCAAAGTACTATTAATAATTAAAGCATTAAGTTCGTCAGTCATAGCTTGTTTCCAAATGGGGTTATGAATAGTTTCGGGTAAGTGCGGGGAATGGGAGATAGAAAAGAAGTGTGCAAATAAAGTCGTTGTACAAGTTTAGTGGAGTCGAGGCGAGTACGGGTAATCATAAGGTGAGTAGACTTGGAATTAGTATGTGTGGTAGCCTCAGGGAGGAGGTTATGTCTCTAGGAGCATAGCATGAGGATTCTGGTTGGGTGTAGCCTCAGTAGGAGGAGGTAGTGTCTCCATGGACGAAGTAGAGTATGCAGCCTCGGTAGAAAGATGATGTCTCTTTGAAGGTATATCAGAGTGAGTGGTAGTAGTGGCACCAGAATTAGAGATATGTAAAGTTCGGGAGAAGAGATTCAGAAGGTTCTAGGAAATAATAGGATGGTTGCTCAGTAGGATTCATTGGTCCGAAAGGAAAGAATATTTCATCGAAAGTCACATGGTGAGACAAAATAATATTGTTATTGGTGAGGTCGAGACAGCGGTACCCTTAGTGATCGGAGGGATATCCAAGAAATATGCAAAGACTAGAGGGGGGAGCAAGCTTATTTGTGTTGTTAAGGTGGGGGTAGCAGAGGCATCTGAAGACGCGACGAGTATATTATTTTGGTTGTGGTTGTATAGACATGTGTGAGGTGTGTCGTGATCAATGGTGGAATAATATGGTAAAAATGGACGCTTTATTTTGCGGCGGTGTCATTAGGTCGCCAGCCGTCTACCAAGGTTTGTCGGAGGGAATCTGGGTTTGAAATTTATGATATGCGGGGCCTAAATCTACTACTTCTTCCTATGGATGAGTAATAGAAGTATGACCTAGGGTCGTTCGTTTAAGAAGATAACATAATCGAACCTTTCGCACTAGCAAACTGTTAATAGACCTAATATTTCTAAGGAGTAGTTTGGAATAATTTTGGTTTTTCTAACATCTAAGATAAGCAGTAAATAAAGAAAGCGATAAAGAAAAACTTTGTAATTCACATACGGTTAAAGAAAGTGCGTGTTATAATTTCATAAGTTACATAGCTGTGAGTATGCAATGTTGGCTCATGAATATTGTAACACCCGATAATTGAGCCTAGATGAAATGATCATTTTGCCCTTGTGTGCATTTATATTATTATTTTATTAGTTGAATATTTATAGTCATTTGACTATTTGGGTGAGACCAGTTCGTGACAAGGGTCACAGAACAGGGTTGTTTATTTAATTTGGACCTCGATAGGATCGCCTAACGATGTACGAAAGATATCAGATAACTGGTAAATATCCGTGTGATATGAGGTATGGGTTTATAACCCATTTATATAGCTGTTTCTGGATCATTCCATCCATTTTGCCCAATTTAGAAAACTCACACTCGTACCTAAACTTTGATCCTTTGAAACCCTAGCTTGAATCTTGAAGTGAAATTGGATTAAATCAAGTTTAGAATCTGAATTCGTATATAATAAGTTATCTTTAACAAGGTATGTGTAGTGAATCCATGGTTTAATCTTGTTTTAATCCTAGTTTTGAGTTAATTGGGTTTTGGGTTAATTTAGCTTGAATCTTGATGATTATTTGTTTGTGATGTTTCATTTGTGTTAGATTTATGTTCTATATAGTTTATATCATGTTTTTGAAGTGGTTTCATGATCAGATTGAGCAAAAATAAGATTAGGGGTCAAAAAACGCGAAAGCAGCGAGTTGGACTGTTATAACAGCTCCCACACTTTTGACAGCTCAAGCACGTGGTTGAGCACGCATTTGAGGGCTCAACCATGTAGTGACCCGAACTTTTCCATGTTTATATATATATTAAATGAAATTGTTATTTACATGATTAAGTATTTCCAACATGTTAAGCAATCAAACTTGTTAAGACTTGATTAATTGAAATTGGTTTCATATAGACAATTGACCACCCAAATTGACCGGTGATTCACGAACGTTAAAACTTGTAAAAACTATATGATGACATATATATGGTTATATATATAGTTAACATTATATTATGATAAGTAAACATATCATTAAGTATATTAACAATGAACTTCATTTGTAAAAACAAGACTACTAACTTAATGATTTTGAAACGAGACATATATGTAACGATTATCGTTGTAACGACATTTAATGTATATATATATCATATTAAGAGATATTAGTACATCATAATATCATGATAATATAATAATTTAAAATCTCATTTGATATTATAAATATTGGGTTAACAACATTTAACAAGATCGTTAACCTAAAGGTTTCAAAACAACACTTACATGTAATGACTAACGATGACTTAACGACTCAGTTAAAATGTATATACATGTAGTGTTTTAATATGTATTCTTACACTTTTGAAAGACTTCAAGACACTTATCAAAATACTTCTACTTAATAAAAATGATTACAATTACATCCTTGTTCAGTTTCATCAACAATTCTACTCGTATGCACCCGTATTCGTACTCGTACAATACACAGCTTTTAGATGTATGTACTATTGGTATATACACTCCAATGATCAGCTCTTAGTAGCCCATGTGAGTCACCTAACACATGTGGGAACCATCATTTGGCAACTAGCTTGAAATATCTCATAAAATTACAAAAATATGAGTAATCATTCATGACTTATTTACATGAAAACAAAATTACATATCCTTTATATCTAATCCATACACCAACGACCAAAAACACCTACAAACACTTTCATTCTTCAATTTTATTCATCTAATTGATCTCTCTCAAGTTCTATCTTCAAGTTCTAAGTGTTCTTCATAAATTCTACAAGTTCTAGTTTCATAAAATCAAGAATACTTCCAAGTTTGCTAGCTTACTTCCAATCTTGTAGAGTGATCATCCAACCTCAAGAAATCTTTCTTATTTGCAGTAAGATATATTTCTAATATAAGGTAATACTCATATTCAAACTTTGATTCAATTTCTATAACTATAACAATCTTATTTCGAGTGAAAATCTTACTTGAACTTGTTTTCGCGTCATGATTCTACTGCAAGAACTTTCAAGCCATCCAAGATCCTTTGAAGCTAGATCCATTTGTATCTTTTCCAGTAGGTTTATCCACAAAACTTGAGGTAGTAATGATGTTCATAACATCATTCGATTCATACATATAAAGCTATCTTATTCGAAGGTTTAAACTTGAAATCACTAGAACATAGTTTAGTTAATTCTAAACTTGTTCGCAAACAAAAGTTAATCCTTATAAATTGACTTTTAAAATCAACTAAACACATGTTCTATATCTATATGATATGCTAACTTAATGATTTAAAACCTGGAAACACGAAAAACACCGTAAAACTGAACATACGCTGTCGTAGTAACACCGCGGGCTGTTTTGGGTTTGATAATTAAAAACTATGATAAACTTTGATTTAAAAGTTGTTCTTCTGGGAAAATTATTTTTCTTATGAATATGAAACTATATCCAAAAATCATGGTTAAACTCAAAGTGGAAGTATGTTTTTCAAAATGGTCATCAAGACGTCGTTCTTTCGACTGAAATGACTACCTCTTACAAAAACGACTTGTAACTTATATTTACGACTATAAACCTATACTTTTTCTGTATAGATTCATAAAATAGAGTTCAATATGAAACCATAGCAATTTGATTCACTTAAAACGGATTTAAAATGAAGAAGTTATGGGTAAAACAAGATTGGATATTTTTTATTTTTGTAGCTACGGGAAATATTAACAATTCTATACAAATCATATCCTAGCTAACTTATATTGTATTATACATGTATTCTAATATATTATGTAATCTTGGGATACCATAGACACGTATGCAAATGTTTTGACATATCATATCGACCCCTGTATATATATTATTTGGAACAACCATAGACACTCTATATGCAGCAATGTTGGAGTTAGCTATACAGGGTTGAGGTTGATTCCAAAAATATATATACTTTGAATTGTGATCTAGCCTGAGACGTGTATACACTGGGTCGTGGATTGATTCAAGATAATATATATCGATTTATTTCTGTACATCTAACTGTGGACAACTAGTTGTAGGTTACTAACGAGGACAGCTGACTTAATAAACTTAAAACATCAAAATGTATTAAAAGTGTTGTAAATATATTTTGAACATACTTTGATATATATGTACATATTTGTTATAGGTTCGTGAATCGACCAGTGACCAAGTCTTACTTCCCGACGAAGTAAAAAATCTGTGAAAGTGAGTTATAGTCCCACTTTTAAAATCTAATATTTTTGGGATGAGAATACATGCAGGTTTTATAAATGATTTACAAAATAGACACAAGTACGTGAAACTACATTCTATGGTTGAATTATCGAAATCGAATATGCCCCTTTTTATTAAGTCTGGTAATCTAAGAATTAGGGAACAGACACCCTAATTGACGCGAATCCTAAAGATAGATCTATTGGGCCTAACAAACCCCATCCAAAGTACCGGATGCTTTAGTACTTCGAAATTTATATCATATCCGAAGGGTGTCCCGGAATGATGGGGATATTCTTATATATGCATCTTGTTAATGTCGGTTACCAGGTGTTCACCATATGAATGATTTTTATCTCTATGTATGGGATGTATATTGAAATATGAAATCTTGTGGTCTATTGTTACGATTTGATATATATAGGTTAAACCTATAACTCACCAACATTTTTGTTGACGTTTTAAGCATGTTTATTCTCAGGTGATTATTAAGAGCTTCCGCTGTCGCATACTTAAATAAGAACAAGATTTGGAGTCCATGCTTGTATGATATTGTGTAAAAACTGAATTCAAGAAACTTATTTCGTTGTAACATATTTGTATTGTAAACCATTATGTAATAATCATGTGTAAACAGGATATTTTAGATTATCATTATTTGATAATCTACGTAAAGCTTTTTAAACCTTTATTGATGAAATAAAGGTTATGGTTTGTTTTAAAATGAATGCAGTCTTTGAAAAACGTCTCATATAGAGGTCAAAACCTCGCAACGAAATCAATAAATATGGAACGTTTTTAATCAATAAGAACGGGACATTTCAGTTGGTATCTGAGCGTTGGTCTTAGAGAACCAGAATTTTGCATTAGTGTGTCTTATCGAGTTTGTTAGGATGCATTAGTGAGTCTAGACTTCGACCTTGTTTACTTGAAAAATGATTGCTTAACAAATTTTGTTGGAAACTATATATTTTTACATGTGAATATTATGTGATATATTAATCTCTTAACGTGTTTGATATTATGTGATAGATGTCTACCTCTAGAACAAGTCCCATTGACTCACCTAATAATAATAAAGAGTCAAATGTAAATTGGAATGATTCGTGGACTGATTTACAAGTTCCCGAAGAGGAACCGGAAGAAGAGTCGGAACCGGAAGAAGAATCGGAACCGGAAGAAGAAATAGAACCAGTGGGGGAAATAATAAATCGGTTAAGTAGAAGAAAATCCTCAACCAACCGACCAAAGTTAATTATGGTCAATGGTGTTTCCGCCAAGGAAGCAAAGTATTGGGAGGATTACCAATTCTCCGATGAATCGGATCCCGACAAGGATTCCGATGATGTTATAGAAATTACCCCAACACAATTTAATAAGGCAAAAGAGAACAATAAGGGAAAGGGCATAAAAATAGAGAAATTTGATTCCAAACCCGATGAACTTTATATGTATCGTCAACACCCGTATTTCTTAAGTTGTGACAATAACCCGGGAACCTCTAAACCACCAGGTTTTTCTAAACCAATGTGGAAAACGACGGCTCGTATTAGGGGAACATCATATATCCCTAGAAACTTGTCAAAACGAACCAAAACCGAAGAAGATGAAACGAGCGAGTCGAAATAAGATAGTTGTATTCGTGTGGTGTAATATATGTAATATAGTGTGCTTATGCTTTATGATATATGTAAAAATTGCTTGTATTAATAAGTATTTTTTTTATGAATCTAACTCTTGTCTATTTTACAGTATAAAAACACAAAATGGATAGACAACCCAATATTTTAAGAGACCTACCCGGAGACATGATTGATGAAATCTTGTCTAGAGTCGGTCAGAATTCCTCGGCACAACTATTTAAGGCGAGATCAGTTTGTAAGACATTCGAAGAACGTTCCAAGAATGCCTTGGTTTATAAAAGGCTTTCGTTCGAAAGATGGGGGATATCACATTGGGAAATCCATAAGTTACGATGTGTTTACTTTGACGCATATATTGCGGGGAACCCAAATGCTATTTTACGCAACAGGTTAAGAAATTATTTTTACTCAATATATCCGAATATAGGACTTCGTGATTTAGAAAAAGCGGCTAACATGCAACATAAAGAAGCATGTTATGCTTACGGGTTATTAATGTTCGCTTCTTACCAAAGTGAGAACAAGAACATCGGGCTACAACTATTAAACAAAATGTTCCCACAAGTGACGAACTCAGTAGTTGGGGTGAGAAACAAGGTTTTTAGATTGTTACGGGACTGTTGGACATTACGTAACCCTCGTTCCTTTGACGACGTTACAACACGATGTCTTATCAACGGCCATAACGGTTATGTTCCACAAGACCAAGGATGGGAAGTAGTCCTAGTAAAACCAGAATGCATGACTTGTTTCTGGACTTATGAATTACGTGTCTTTATTTCTTTTGCTGAACAACTTGCGTATTAACTAGAATTTCCTTCATAGCTGCCGAGTAGCAAAGTTATTATGTGCTATATTTCATCCTATATGTATTATAGCGGTATTGTAAGTTTGTAAAATATTGTATAAAGTTTGAACGCGAAATATTATTATAATCAGTTTTTCATATAGAATTGTAGTAGTTAAATTGTATATTAGCTACTAAGTATGAACTTAACGGGTAGGTACTACCCGAATTTAAACTTATAAAACGCTAATATGAAGAAAAAGCTTTTATAAATGAGTTCATATTATGCTATGAGATACTATTGACTACTCTTAATATTCTGTATGATTAACTTGTTTCATTTGACTATTTGAAGGAAATGGCACCGACTACTTGACAAACCATGAATATGAGCGAAGAGGAATTTCGTACCTTTCTTGCTGCAAACATAGCCACAGTACAGGCTGCGCTACATACCAACAATAACTCCGAATCTAGCAATGCAGCTAACGGCGCAAGAAATCGTGTAGGATGCACCTACAAAGAATTCACTGCCTGCAAACCTTTGGAATTTGATGGAACCGAAGGACCGATCGGATTGAAACGGTGGACCGAGAAGGTCGAATCGGTGTTTACCATAAGTAAGTGTACTGAAGATGACAAAGTGAAGTACGCTACGCATACCTTCACAGGTACTGCGTTAACATGGTGGAATACCTATCTAGAGCAAGTGGGACAAGATGATGCTTACGCACTACCGTGGTCAGCATTCAAGCACTTGATGAACGAGAAGTACCGTCCCAGAACCGAGGTCAATAAGCTCAAGACAGAACTTAGAGGGTTACGAACCCAAGGATTTGATATTACCACATACGAAAGACAATTCACAGAATTGTGCCTATTGTGTCCGAGAGCGTTCGAAGATGAGGAAGAGAAGATCGACGCGTTTGTGAAAGGATTACCGGAAAGAATCCAAGAAGATATAAGTTCACATGAGCCCGCCTCCATACAACAGGCATGTAGAATGGCTCACAAACTAGTGAACCAGATTGAGGAAAGAATTAAAGAACATGCGGCTGAAGAGGCCAATGTGAAGCAAGTCAAAAGAAAGTGGGAGGAAAACGGTGATAAGAGTCACCAAAACAACAACAACTATCCCAACAATCGCAACATCAATCACAACTACAACAAACGGCAAAACAATAACAACAACAACAACTACAACAATCATTCCAACAACAATAACAACCGCAACAACAACAGCAATCAGAAGCAGCTATGCCAAAGGTGTGAAAAGTATCACTCGGGGTTCTACACCAAATTTTGCAGCAAGTGTAAAAGAAATGGTCATAGCGCGGCGAAGTGTGAGGTCTACGGACCAGGGGTTAACAGAACGAAAGGAACAAATGGTGTCGGAACGAGTAATGGCGGAGCAAGTAGTGTCGGAGAAGTTATGCCAATGTAGTTTGTTATAAATGTGGAAAACCGGGCCACATTATTAGAAATTTCCCGAACCAGGAGAATACGAATGGACAAGGCCGCGGAAGAGTTTTCAATATTAATGCGGCAGAGGCACAGGAAGACCCGGAGCTTGTTACGGGTACGTTTCTTATTGAAAATAAATCTGCTTACGTTTTATTTGATTCGGGTGCAGATAGAAGCTATATGAGTAGAGATTTTTGTGCTAAATTAAGTTGTCCATTGACGCCTTTGGATAGTAAATTTTTACTCGAATTAGCAAATGGTAAATTAATTTCAGCAGATAATATATGTCGGAATCGAGAAATTAAACTGGTTAGCGAAACATTTAAGATTGACTTGATACCAATAGAGTTAGGGAGTTTTGATGTGATAATCGGTATGGACTGGTTGAAAGAAGTGAAAGCAGAGATCGTTTGTTACAAAAATGCAATTCGCATTATACGAGAAAAAGGAAAACCCTTAATGGTGTACGGAGAAAAGGGCAACGCGAAGCTACATCTTATTAGTAATTTGAAGGCACAAAAACTAATAAGAAAAGGTTGCTATGTTGTTCTAGCACACGTCGAGTAAGTACAAACTGAAGAAAAGAGCATCAATGATGTTCCCGTCGCAAAAGAATTTCCCGATGTATTTCTGAAAGAATTACCGGGATTACCCCCACATCGATCCGTTGAATTTCAAATAGATCTTGTACCAGGAGCTGCACCAATAGCTCATGCTCCTTACAGACTCGCACCCAGCGAGATGAAAGAACTGCAAAGCCAATTACAAGAACTTTTAGAGCGTGGTTTCATTCGACCAAGCACATCACCGTGGGGAGCTCCTGTTTTGTTTGTCAAGAAGAAAGATGGTACATTCAGGTTGTGTATTGACTACCGAGAGTTGAACAAACTTACCATCAAGAACCGCTACCCACTACCGAGAATCGACGACTTATTTGATCAACTACAAGGCTCGTCTGTTTATTCAAAGATTGACTTAAGTTCCGGGTATCATCAAGTGCGGATGAAAGAAGATGATATTCCAAAGACTGCTTTCAGAACACGTTACGGTCATTACGAGTTTATGGTCATGCCGTTTGGTTTAACTAATGCACCAGCTATGTTCATGGACCTTATGAACCGAGTGTGTGGACCATACCTTGACAAGTTTGTCATTGTTTTCATTGATGACATACTTATTTACTCAAAGAATGACCAAGAACACGGTGAACATTTGAGAAAGGTGTTAGAAGTATTGAGGAAGGAAGAATTGTACGCTAAGTTTTCAAAGTGTGCATTTTGGTTGGAAGAAGTTCAATTCCTCGGTCACATAGTGAACAAAGAAGGTATTAAGGTGGATCCGGCAAAGATAGAAACTGTTGAAAAGTGGGAAACCCGAAAACTCCGAAACACATACGCCAGTTTTTAGGACTAGCTGGTTACTACAGAAGGTTCATCCAAGACTTTTCCAGAATAGCAAATCCCTTGACTGCATTAACGCATAAAGGGAAGAAATTTGAATGGAAGGATGAACAAGAGAAAGCGTTTCAGTTATTGAAGAAAAAGCTAACTACGGCACCTATATTGTCATTGCCTGAAGGGAATGATGATTTTGTGATTTATTGTGACGCATCAAAGCAAGGTTTCGGTTGTGTATTAATGCAACGAACGAAGGTGATTGCTTATGCGTCTAGACAATTGAAGATTCACGAACAAAATTATATGATGCATGATTTGGAATTAGGCGCGGTTGTTTTTGCATTAAAGACTTGGAGGCACTACTTATATGGGGTCAAAAGTATTATATATACCGACCACAAAAGTCTTCAACACATATTTAATCAGAAACAACTGAATATGAGGCAGCGTAGGTGGATTGAATTATTGAATGATTACGACTTTGAGATTCGTTACCACCCGGGGAAGGCAAATGTGGTAGCCGACGCATTGAGCAGGAAGGACAGAGAACCCATTCGAGTAAAATCTATGAATATAATGATTCACAATAACCTTACTACTCAAATAAAGGAGGCGCAACAAGGAGTTTTAAAAGAGGGAAATTTAAAGGATGAAATACCCAAAGGATCGAAGAAGCATCTTAATATTCGGGAAGACGGAACCCGGTATAGGGCTGAAAGGATTTGGGTACCAAAATTTGGAGATATGAGAGAAATGGTACTTAGAGAAGCTCATAAAACCATATACTCAATACATCCTGGAACGGGGAAGATGTACAAGGATCTCAAGAAACATTTTTGGTGACCGGGTATGAAAGCCGATGTTGCTAAATACGTAGGAGAATGTTTGACGTGTTCTAAGGTCAAAGCTGAGCATCAGAAACCATCAGGTCTACTTCAACAACCCGAAATCCCGGAATGGAAATGGGAAAACATTACCATGGATTTCATCACTAAATTGCCAAGGACTGCAAGTGGTTTTGATACTATTTGGGTAATAGTTGATCGTCTCACCAAATCAGCACACTTCCTGCCAATAAGAGAAGATGACAAGATGGAGAAGTTAGCACAACTGTATTTGAAGGAAGTCGTCTCCAGACATGGAATACCATTCTCTATTATCTCTGATAGGGATGGCAGATTTATTTCAAGATTCTGGCAGACATTACAGCAAGCATTAGGAACTCGTCTAGACATGAGTACTGCCTATCATCCACAAACTGATGGGCAGAGCGAAAGGACGATACAAACTCTTGAAGACATGCTACGAGCATGTGTTATTGATTTCGGAAACAGTTGGGATCGACATCTACCGTTAGCAGAATTTTCCTACAACAACAGCTACTATTCAAGCCTTGAGATGGCACCGTTTGAAGCACTTTATGGTAGAAAGTGCAGGTCTCCTATTTGTTGGAGTGAAGTGGGGGATAGACAGATTACGGGTCTGGAGATAATACAAGAAACTACCGAGAAGATCATCCAAATTCAACAACGGTTGAAAACCGCCCAAAGTCGACAAAAGAGCTACGCTGACATTAAAAGAAAAGATATAGAATTTGAAATTGGAGAGATGGTCATGCTTAAAGTTACACCTTGGAAAGGTATTGTTCGATTTGGTAAACGAGGGAAATTAAATCCAAGGTATATCGGACCATTCAAGATTATTGATCGTGTCAGACCAGTAGCTTACCGACTTAATTTACCTCAACAACTCGCTGCTGTACATAACACTTTCCACGTCTCAAATTTGAAGAAATGTTTTGCTAAAGAAGATCTCACTATTCCGTTAGATGAAATCCAAATCAACGAAAAACTTCAATTCATCGAAGAACCCGTCGAAATAATGGATCGTGAGGTTAAAAGACTTAAGCAAAACAAGATACCAATTGTTAAGGTTCGATGGAATTCTCGTAGAGGACCCGAGTTCATCTGGGAACTAGAAGATCAGATGAAGAAGAAATACCCGCATTTATTTTCCAGAAGATACGTCAACACCTCCAACTGCTTAAAATTTCGGGACGAAATTTATTTAACGGGTAGGTATTGTAGTGACCCGAACTTTTCCATGTTTATATATATATTAAATGAAATTGTTATTTATATGATTAAGTGTTTCCAACATGTTAAGCAATCAAACTTGTTAAGACTTGATTAATTGAAATAGGTTTCATATAGACAATTGACCACCCAAGTTGACCGGTGATTCACGAACGTTAAAACTTGTAAAAACTATATGATGACATATATATGGTTATATATATAGTTAAAATTATATTATGATAAGTAAGGATATCATTAAGTATATTAACAATGAACTTCATTTGTAAAAACAAGACTACTAACTTAATGATTTTGAAACGAGACATATATGTAACGATTATCGTTGTAATGACATTTAATGTATATATATATCATATTAAGAGATATTAGTACATCATAATATCATGATAATATAATAATTTAAAATCTCATTTGATATTATAAATATTGGGTTAACAACATTTAACAAGATCGTTAACCTAAAGGTTTCAAAACAACACTTACATGTAACGACTAACGATGACTTAACGACCCAGTTAAAATGTATATACATTTAGTGTTTTAATATGTATTCATACACTTTTGAAAGACTTCAAGACACTTATCAAAATACTTCTACTTAACAAAAATGATTACAATTACATCCTCGTTCAGTTTCATCAACAATTCTACTCGTATGCACCCGTATTCGTACTCGTACAATACACAGCTTTTAGATGTATGTACTATTGGTATATACACTCCAATGATCAGCTCTTAGCAGCCCATGTGAGTCACCTAACACATGTGGGAACCATCATTTGGCAACTAGCATGAAATATCTCATAAAATTACAAAAATATGAGTAATCATTCATGACTTATTTACATATCCTTTATATCTAATCCATACACCACCGACCAAAAACACCTACAAACACTTTCATTCTTCAATTTTATTCATCTAATTGATCTCTCTCAAGTTCTATCTTCAAGTTCTAAGTGTTCTTCATAAATTCTACAAGTTCTAGTTTCATAAAATCAAGAATACTTCCAAGTTTGCTAGCTTACTTCCAATCTTGTAGAGTGATCATCCAACCTCAAGAAATCTTTCTTATTTACAGTAAGATATATTTCTAATATAAGGTAATACTCATATTCAAACTTTGATTCAATTTCTATAACTATAACAATCTTATTTCGAGTGGAAATCTTACTTGAACTTGTTTTCGTGTCATGATTCTACTTCAAGAACTTTCAAGCCATCCAAGATCCTTTGAAGCTAGATCCATTTGTATATTTTCCAGTAGGTTTATCCACAAAACTTGAGGTAGTAATGATGTTCATAACATCATTCAATTCATACATATAAAGCTATCTTATTCGAAGGTTTAAACTTGAAATCACTAGAACATAGTTTAGTTAATTCTAAACTTGTTCGCAAATAAAAGTTAATCCTTCTAACTTGACTTTTAAAATCAACTAAACACATGTTCTATATCTATATAATATGCTAACTTAATGATTTAAAACCTGGAAACACAAAAAACACCGTAAAACTAGACATACGCCGTCGTAGTAACACCGCGGGCTGTTTTGGGTTTGACAATTAAAAACTATGATAAACTTCGATTTAAAAGTTGTTCTTCTGGGAAATTTTTTTTTCTTATGAATATGAAACTATATCCAAAAATCATGGTTAAACTCAAAGTGGAAGTATGTTTTTCAAAATGGTCATCAAGACGTCGTTCTTTCGACTGAAATGACTACCTCTTACAAAAACGACTTGTAACTTATATTTCTGACAATAAACCTATACTTTTTCTGTTTAGATTCATAAAATAGAGTTCAATATGAAACCATAGCAATTTTATTCACTCAAAACGGATTTAAAATGAAGAAGTTATGGGTAAAACAAGATTGGATATTTTTTATTTTTGTAGCTACGGGAAATATTAACAATTCTATACAAATCATATCCTAGCTAACTTATATTGTATTATACATGTATTCTAATATATTATGTAATCTTGGGATACCATAGACACGTATGCAAATGTTTTGACATATCATATCGACCCATGTATATATATTATTTGGAACAACCATAGACACTCTATATGCAGTAATGTTGGAGTTAGCTATATAGGGTTGAGGTTGATTCCAAAAATATATATACTTTGAGTTGTGATCTAGCCTGAGACGTGTATACACTGGGTCGTGGATTGATTCAAGATAATATATATCGATTTATTTCTGTACATCTAACTGTGGACAACTAGTTGTAGGTTACTAACGAGGACAGCTGACTTAATAAACTTAAAACATCAAAATGTATTAAAAGTGTTGTAAATATATTTTGAACATACTTTGATATATATGTACATATTTGTTATAGGTTCGTGAATCGACCAGTGGCTAAGTCTTACTTCCCGACGAAGTAAAAATCTGTGAAAGTGAGTTATAGTCCCACTTTTAAAATCTAATATTTTTGGGATGAGAATACATGCAGGTTTTATAAATGATTTACAAAATAGACACAAGTACGTGAAACTACATTCTATGGTTGAATTATCGAAATCGAATATGCCCCTTTTTATTAAGTCTGGTAATCTAAGAATTAGGGAACAGACACCCTAATTGATGCGAATCCTAAAGATAGATCTATTGGGCCTAACAAACCCCATCCAAAGTACCGGATGTTTTAGTACTTCGAAATTTATATCATATCCGAAGGGTGTCCCGGAATGATGGGGATATTCTTATATATGCATCTTGTTAATGTCGGTTACCAGGTGTTCACCATATGAATAATTTTTATCTCTATGTATGGGATGTATATTGAAATATGAAATCTTGTGGTCTATTGTTACGATTTGATATATATAGGTTAAACCTATAACTCACCAACATTTTTGTTGACGTTTTAAGCATGTTTATTCTCAGGTGATTATTAAGAGCTTCCGCTGTCGCATACTTAAATAAGGACAAGATTTGGAGTCCATGCTTGTATGATATTGTGTAAAAACTGAATTCAAGAAACTTATTTCGTTGTAACATATTTGTATTGTAAACCATTATGTAATAGTCATGTGTAAACAGGATATTTTAGATTATCATTATTTGATAATCTATGTAAAGCTTTTTAAACCTTTATTGATGAAATAAAGGTTATGGTTTGTTTTAAAATGAATGCAGTCTTTGAAAAACGTCTCATATAGAGGTCAAAACCTCGCAACGAAATCAATAAATATGAAACGTTTTTAATCAATAAGAACGGGACATTTCAAACCACGCGGTTGAAGGCTCAACCGTATGGTTAAGGGTTCAACCACGTGTTTGAGCACTGATCAACTTTTGGTAAAATTAAAAAGGGCATAACTTTCAAACCGTAACTTCATTTTTGATGAATCAAATATTGTTGGAATTGTAATGAAGAGTAATTTTAAATGGTAAACTTTTAAGAAGCTAGATAAAACTTTATTTTGGTCAGAAGATGAGGTTTTAACGTGTATGTCTTGTTTTGCGCGCACCTGAATGTCGATATTGAATGGATTTATGTTGTGAACTTATAATAAGATGAATATATGATGATATGACCTAGTTTATAGTATGAATCAATTATATTATTGATTAGAACACTATACTAACTTTGTTTATGATGTTTCCAGGTGATCAAGAGAAGTGAAGACTCAGAAATATAAGACCTCCGAGTTCTTCTAGTGCTGGTATTCGGTGAGTGGGTTAATCTAGCCGTTAAGGCATATAGTGACAAGACCTAGACCGTTGACCTAGTTATTGTGCTTCGAACCTATGTTGTTGTGTGTTGTGGACTATGGCCTCGCGTTTTTATTGGACCGACCTTGCTTCTGATCAGGTCGGGAGAGATCAACCTTGCTTCTGATCAGGTTGGGCTCATTGATATTGTATGATTAGTATAAGTCAGAATCACACGTTCGTCGCGCGTGAAAGACTTATACTAGTGATACAGAGTTATGAGTTTTCGGTAGACTCTAGTCTGATCAACTGGGGTTGTTGGCCCGACCAAGTCGCTGAGTCTCTCAAAGGGTTGCTTCGGATCACCCACACAATTGCTTCTGATTGACTGTTACTTGTGGTTATTACGGTTGCTTTGGATTGACCGTTGCTGTAGTTATTTTTATTCTTTGGTGGTCTTTGGAGTTAGTTGATTGTTGGCTATTTTATGATATTATATATGTATTACTATTTGTGTTGTATGCTAATGGTAGATCGCTCTGTTTCTGCATGTTCTAGTAGTTATTTGATTAAATGTCTGCCTAATTTGATGATACGTGTTCTAGTAATTGAACCTGTGTGCTTTAGCTGTTAGATTAGTCCATTCACTTAGCTTCGTGCTAACCCCTCCACCTTCACCCTTACAGGTTGTATTTCTTTTGCTTTTGTGGACATGGGAGAAGATAGGCATGTTGGGTTGTGTTCAAAAAGTCTAGAACTTTGATGTGGTCTATGTTGTAATCGAATATTATCGTAACACCGGTTGTTTGATAAAAATGTATTTATGAATGAAATTGTAATAATCATGTTTATGTTAGTATGTAAGTCCATGTTTTGTAAATAAGACTTCTGCTGTGTTATTAAAAAAAAGAACGGTGTTACAACTTGGTATCAGAGCATAGGTTTGGCCGCATTGACATTGTATTTGAATGTCATGTTTCCAAACCTCGAAAAATCTTGTCGAAGATAACACAAAGGAGACGGATTAAGTGAATGTAGGAGCTTTTATGTGTTAGTTGGTAGGCACTAATCGGTTATCTACTAAGAGTTTGTGTGAGATGTTGTGGTAGTGCAGATATGTCAGGTAATCAAGACGCTGCCCCCAATGCCTCCGGAACCTTTAGAGCTCCTGGTGAAGACGGTCATGTATCAGAGGAAGAAGTATTAGAAGAAGTGTTAGAGCTTCAGAGTCAGTTGAAAGATGCTCAAGATAGGATCAAAGAGCTTGAACAACAAGTGATGTCGCATTCTAACACCACAGCAATAAATCCAAGCTTTCTTCCAAGTGTTTACCCACAGTTTGGAAACATTTCTCAACAACAGTATGTGCCACCTCAGTATCACATACCATCTCAGTTCAATCCACAATTTCCGAATCAAGTCCCCGTTTCAGACGCCATTCTTCCAACCACCGATGTTTTAAAAGAAGAAGTGCTCATATAAGGACTTTCTTAATTGTCAACCTTCAGAGTATACTGGTAAAACTGACACGACTGAGACTCTAAATTGGCTCAGGGAAGTAGAAAGAGCATTAGATGTGTGTCAGTGTGAGCCAGAGTTGAGAGTGTTATATGCCAGTTGATTGTTCAAGGGGCGAGCTATGGAGTGGTGGGACTCCATCTGTGATGACCCAAAAATTTCTGACCAAATTTAAACTTAATCTTTGTATGATTAACATTTCCGACACGAAAAGCAAAGTCCGTAAAACTTAATCTCAAAATTTTTGAACTACTTTTATATATTTAAATACCCTTCGATTGTTTTCGACGATTCGCGAACAATTATATGTAAATAGATACATATATACTATAACTTGAAAAAGTAACGATGTATTAATTGTTAGATACCGTACATTAAACTTATTGGTTTAAATATCTATTTGAATATATATGATAAGTTGAAATATTTATTATTAAAATTAATTATAAATAACCTCCAATGTGTATTTAAAAACTGATTTATGTATATCAAATACAGATATATACATATATATAATTTCAGGTTATTTAGTAAACGATAGTAACATTCATTTATTGATTCAATTGATATTTAGATAAGTTAACTAAAGCGTTTAAGATGAACCAGTAAAACACTAATTTGCTACAGTATTTTCAAATTGCTACAGTACTCAAAATGCTACAGTGTTTTCGAAAATCACTATTTGCTACAGTAAAATTTACTTTGCTACAGTGAATTGCACCAGTAAAACACTATTTCAAAATGAAAATTTATGTATTATATATATATATATATATATATATATATATATATATATATATATATATATATATATATATATATATATATATATATATATTAACAAATAGCGAGACGATGATTTATAGAAGTAAATGATCAAAACACTCAAATGTATAGGTTATACCTCGAGTGGTAAAGTTTATTGATAATTTAAGACGATATTTTGACAAAGGTACGAGTCACGAAATGTAAAGTGATAGTTTTCTAAGCATACGAAAATGCGTTCGAGAAACCGGAACCGGGGCATAAGTCGAGTGACAACGTACGAATTATCGGGATGAAAATTACAAGTCAACTATGCACGTGAATTTAATATAATATATAATTAATTATTTAAATTATATATATTATATATAATATATATAAATATGTCGACAGAATGAAAACAAAACAGATTGGGTGCCAAACAGCTGGCCATGCGATCGCATGGCACTAACCCACATTACCCATGCGATCGCATGGGATCAAGATTCAGGAAACATTATAAAACGCGATTGACTTCTGGCATTTGACACACACACATACCTCCCTCTGTTATTTATTTTATTAATATTATTATTATTATTATTATTATTATTATTATTATTATTATTATTATTATTATATTATTAAAATTAATATTAAGATTAACATTATTATTAATCTTATTATTATTAGTATTATACATAAAATACTACGACGGAGTGCTGTTCGAGTAATTTAAAAACGGGTTTTACGAGCGGGGCAGAGTTAAGGAAATTATGGGTTATTGCCAAGGAGGTTATGGGTAATGTTCGGGGGTATATTTGTGAATCAAACCTAGTGTTTATCATTTCCGTTATGTCTACGTACTTTTCTGAAATATTGAATCACAATATTGATACGTAAGCATTTATATTTTATCTTTTATATATTAATAGTGTATCCATGACTAGTGCTCGAGTATATATATTTATACATGCTTGTATGCTAAATTTTGTCGCTAAACAGTTTATAATGAACACGAATTAAATACATATATTACTGGTAAAAGGTATATGATATACATGTTTTCGGAAAGCTGGCGAAAAATCAATAACTTTTCATTTAGATATCGAATAGTTTCGAGGAACGGATTAAAAGATATGATCAATTGAATTATGATTGACGTTAATTGAAATTGCTTTTGAATCTGCAATTAAGATTTAAACAACTTGTTTACGAGATTGATAAAATGGATTTTAAATATTATCAGCCGAGTAAATGAATCCTTATATAAGATACATCTCGTTTTGTTGAACTATTGTCAAAATTGACTTTTTGAAACGACTTTGGATAACTATTATATGTCGATCTCGAGCATTAGGATTGTGATACACTATGACTAGACCTAGCTTGATAGACATTTATTGACCAACATATGTTCTCTAGGTTGAGATCTACGATTATTTGGTATTCCGAGTTTCGATCACATTTTGGTGAACGACTTTATATGCTGCTAAGGTGAGTTTCATAAGATCCCTTTTACTCTCTACATTTTTGGGCTGAGAATACATGCAAATGCTTTATTAACCGATGTACAATATTTATATGCGTGAGTTTCATTTGCTCCCTTTTTAATTGCTTTTGCAATATATATTTTTTTGAGCTGAGAATACATACACTTTATTTTAAACGCAATGGATACAACTACATACTAAATTCTACACTGAGTTTGAACCGAAAATCCCTTAGCTTTGGTAACTAGTAACTTCCAGTTATAAAAACTGGTGGGCGCTAGTAGTAGTATATGGATCCATAGGGCTTGACATCCCCGTCCGAGCTAGAGCACTAGCCTTTTAACGGACGTATGCTATTTGAGAAGCGTATACGTTGGTTTGCGTGTATTATTAAGATTATTATACAAAGGGTACTTATTATATAGACGTTAAAGTTTAGTTACCAGGGTGCTCAATTTCGTAGAATATTTTGATAAACGTTTCTGGATGAAACAACTGAAATCTTGTGATCCATCTTTATGTACAGATTATGCAAAACATTAAAACTATGAACTCACCAACCTTTGTGTTGACACTTGTTAGCATGTTTATTCTCAGGTTCCCTAGAAGTCTTCCGCTGTTTGCTTATATGTTAGACAAGCTATGTGCATGGAGCCTTACATGGCATATTTTTCAAGGAAACGTTGCATTCACCAAATCATCACCATGTATCTTATTTTGACTGCATTGTCAATGGAAGTACTATTGTAAACTATTATTTACGGTGATTGTCTATATGTAGAAATCATCAGCTGTCAAAAACCTTTGATTTAAATATTCATTTATGGTGTGCCTTTTCAAAAGAATGCAATGTTAACAAAACGTATCATATAGAGGTCAAATACCTCGCAATGAAATCGATGAATGACGTGTTCGTCCATGTGGATTTGGAGCGATCGTCACACCATCACATGTCATTTATCAAAGGAACAACTAAGTCAAGTGTCATGGGAGCAGTTTCATGCTATGGTTCGCGAGCAGTATTGTTCAGAATATGATTTGGAGAAATTGAAAACCGAGTTCTTGGGCATGAGAATGACTGATGATATGATGATTGATGATGTTATTTTGGACTTTACCTCTAAGCTAAGATTTTGTCAACAGTGGGTACCGCATGAGAAAGATAAAATTCGGCATTTTATTAGAGCTATTAAGCCGGAGTATCGGTCAATGGTTAGATTTTTTTTTCTTTATCGCAAGCTTTTGAGATGGCCAAAGTGACAGAGGGTGATGTTAAAGCCGCAAGGAGTGCGGGAGTGGGGAATGGTTCTTATAGGAAGAGGTCGGAAGGTCAATCCAGTTACCAATCGAGTCCGAAATCACGAAAGTCAATCGGGTCTAGTACGAGGGAATTTTCGAGTACGAGTGGGTCAGGTTCCGTACAGAAAGAGTGGTGTAACTCGTGCAGATCTTACCACAGTGGACAGTGTTGTCCAAGTACGAAAAGGTGTCTAAGGTGTGGTATAGTGGGACATGATGTTCAACAATGTTCTTTCGGAAGCAACGTATGTTGGAATTGTCATAAGGAAGGTCATAGGTCAGCACAGTGTCCGGCAGTGGGTAAAGGTGGTTCCGGGGCAGGGTCTGGGGTGCAGTCGGCATCTGTTGGTGGATCTACCGCATCAGTAGGACAGAAGAGAAAAGGTCCTCCCACAGTTGTAGCTAGAGCTTATCAGATGGTAGCAGATGTTGATGTTGCGTCGGAAGATGTAGATACTTGTAACGACCCGGATTTTTCCAATCATTTTATACCTTTGAGATTAATATTTACATAAATTAAACCTTACCAACATGATAAGTAATCTAAATTGTTGAGATTTATGTTTTTAAAAAGAGTTTTACACAACGTTTGACCGTCCAATTTGACCGATGATATCACGAACTATATAACAAATGATAATTATACGTTTGTGTATATATATGTATTTATATATATTTAACATGATCTAAGAATGGTTTAACATCTCATTGTGTACTAATAACAATAAGTTATAAGTATACTTTGAGACTACTAACTTAAGTTTTCAAAATGATAACTATACGTAACGTTATTTGACATATATACCTTTAACCTATAATACTTATACAAGTATCGTATAAATATGTATTTAATCAGTTTTAAAGGGCTTATATACATAAAACAATATAAGTATATTTACAAAAGATAGCTATATTTGAATTCTCGTTCCGTTTCCTCAAAATTTCTACACGTATACCTAAAGTATATGTACTCGTATCATACCCAGCTCCTATACGTATTTACTATTAGTATATACACATCACAATCACTTTATTAGCAGCCATGAGTCAGTCAATTTTGGATCTTAGCATGCATGATTAATCAATTTGGCATATTACAAGACTTTTGCATAATATTACAAATTTATACATCTTTTCACCACCATTTATACTCCATTCCAATTTCATTTTTACTACACATTTTCTCTAACCAAAAACACACTCTTAGAAACCTTAAGTGTTCTTCACAATCTCAGCAAAAAACCATGAAGATCTAGCTTCAAAAACAAGCCTTAATCATCATAATAAATTCCTTACAAGAAAACTTCAATAATCCTTCCAAAAATACAAGTTTACTTCCAACCTTTTGATCCAACTCCACCACTCTTTTGGTTCTAGGATTTTTCTCATATTTTACAGTAACTTTTTCCAAGTAACTTGAGGTAGTAACCTTGTTCATAACCTTATTCGATTCATATTTATATAGCTATCTTATTTTGTGTTGTAAAATTTTAACAACAAGAACATAGTTTGAATGATTTCAAACTTGTTTGCAAACTAAATAGATCCTTCTAACTTAACTTTTAAAACACTTTAAGACCTGTAATATATCATAATGATATGCTAACTTAACAAGATATAACTTGGTTTTACAAGGAACATCTTAAAAACTGAATCTACGTCGTCGGAGTGCAACCGGGGGCTGTTTTGGGTTGGATAATTAAAACCCATCTTAAGATTTGAATTGGAAGTTCATGTTCTGGAAAAATGATATTTCTTATGAATATGTTAACACATAAAAATTTCATGGTTTAACTCAAAGTGTAAGTATTTTTAGAAAAATGATCATTAAATGTTGTTTTTATGATGGAAAATGATCACTTTCATAAGTTTCACCAAAGTTTGACCTATAACCTGTGATTTAGAATACAACCTAAGGTATTTTCAGTTCATATTCTTAAAATTTGACTCGATCCAAGGAATTGGCAAGTTGAACCAACAAAAACGGAGTTGTAATGAAGAAACTATGACTAAAACAAGATCGGGTATCCGAAGCTAGTTTAGCTACGAAAATATTTGGAGAAAAATTAAATTAATCATATATTTCTAATTAATATGATATTTCATATATATTTACTTATGATTTGATTTTATATATTTCAGGACCACCCGTAAACAACACGAGAAGATTAATCATAAGACCTCATGATTGTACGCAACACGTCATTTGACAACACGGTACTTTATGTACGCAACACGTCACTTGACAACATGGTACCATGGGTCGAGATTAATTCTGATCAATACGAATACGATGGGGTCTTTATTTATTTTATTTAAGCAACTAATTGTGGACCACTAACATCGGACTGCTAACTACGGACTAAGAAAATATTAAAAGTATTAAAAGTATATATATATATATATATATATAACGATTATTTAAAAAGAAAATATGTTGATATATTATATATATGGTTAGGTTCGTGATATCTATCGGAGACCAAGTCGTGATAAATACCTTCAAGGCAAAAGTGAGTATATAGTCCCACTTTTAAACTCTAAATATTTCGGGATGAGAATACATGCATTTTATGATTTACGTTATGGACACAAGTGATTAAAAATATATATTCTACGTTGAGTTGTACCACTGGCATACTTCCCTGTAACTTGGTAACTATTATTTACATGAGGTATTGTAAACGCGAATCCTGTTGATAGATCTATCAGGCCTGACAACCCCAACCGGACTGGACGACCAGTATTCAACGGTTGCACAGTACTTCGTTTTGGTGACTACACTTGGTGCGGTGTAGTAAGATGTCATAATAAAGGGAATATGCGACGTTGATTAAATGTTAAATATGGTTATCAAGTGCTCAACAACTTAGAGTGTTTTTATTAAAACGTTTATATATGAAATCTTGTGGTCTATATTTATAATGCTGCCGGCATTAAACCTATATCTCACCAACTTTATGTTGACGTTTTAAGCATGTTTATTCTCAGGTGATAACTAAAAGCTTCCGCTGCAACATGTTGAATTTAAGCAAGATCTTGAGTATGCATATTCGTGTCAAAAATAAAACTGCATATCGGATGATTTGTAATGTAAAATATGTTGGAAGTCGTATTGTTATTATCACATGTAAAGTTTGTAAGTCTAAGATTATCGCTAAACGATAATCATTATTAAGTTGTTTAAACCTTGTATTTGTAATAAAAGCTATGGTTTGTATTGTAAAAACGAATGCAGTTTTTGAAAAATGTCGCATATAGAGGTTAATACCTCGCGATGAAATCATATGTTATTGTATTCGTCCTTATGGTTAAGGTCGGGTTATGACATGTGGTATCAGAGCGTTTGATTAAAAACGTTCCATATTAATTGATTTCGTTGCGAGGTTTTGACCTCTATATGAGACGTTTTTCAAAGACTAATTCATTTTTAAAACAAACCATAACCTTTATTTCATAAATAAAGGTTTAAAAAGCTTTACGTAGATTATCAAATAATGATAATCTAAAATATCCTATTTACACACGACCATTACATAATGGTTTACAATACAAATATGTTACATCGAAATCAGTTTCTTGAATGCAGTTTTACACAATATCATACAAACATGGACTCCAAATCTTGTCCTTATTTTAGTATGCAATAGCGGAAGCTCTTAGTATTCACCTGAGAATAAACATGCTTTAAACGTCAACAAAAATGTTGGTGAGTTATAGGTTTAACCTATATATATCAAATCGTAATAATAGACCACAAGATTTCATATTTCAATACACATCCCATACATAGAGATAAAAATCATTCATATGGTGAACACCTGGTAACCGACATTAACAAGATGCATATATAAGAATATCCCCATCATTCCGGGACACCCTTCGGATATGATATAAATTTCGAAGTACTAAAGCATCCGGTACTTTGGATGGGGTTTGTTAGGCCCAATAGATCTATCTTTAGGATTCGCGTCAATTAGGGTGTCTGTTCCCTAATTCTTAGATTACCAGACTTAATAAAAAGGGGCATATTCGATTTCGATAATTCAACCATAGAATGTAGTTTCACGCACTTGTGTCTATTTTGTAAATCATTTATAAAACCTGCATGTATTCTCATCCCAAAAATATTAGATTTTAAAAGTGGGACTATAACTCATTTTCACAGATTTTTACTTCGTCGGGAAGTAAGACTTGGCCACTGGTTGATTCACGAACCTATAACAATATATACATATATATCAAAGTATGTTCAAAATATATTTACAACACTTTTAATATATTTTGATGTTTTAAGTTTATTAAGTCAGCTGTCCTCGTTAGTAACCTACAACTAGTTGTCCACAGTTAGATGTACAGAAATAAATCAATAAATATTATCTTGAATCAATCCACGATCTAGTGTATACGTATCTCAGTATTGATCACAACTCAAACTATATATATTTTGGAATCAACCTCAACCCTGTATAGCTAACTCCAACATTCACATATAGAGTGTCTATGGTTGTTCCGAAATATATATAGATGTGTCGACATGATAGGTCGAAACATTGTATACGTGTCTATGGTATCTCAAGATTACATAATATACAATACAAGTTGATTAAGTTATGGTTGGAATAGATTTGTTACCAATTTTCACGTAGCTAAAATGAGAAAAATTATCCAATCTTGTTTTACCCATAACTTCTTCATTTTAAATCCGTTTTGAGTGAATCAAATTGCTATGGTTTCATATTGAACTCTATTTTATGAATCTAAATAGAAAAAGTATAGGTTTATAGTCGGAAAAATAAGTTACAAGTCATTTTTGAAAGAGGTAGTCATTTCAGTCGAAAGAACGACGTCTAGATGACCATTTTAGCAAACATACTTCCACTTTGAGTTTAACCATAATTTTTGGATATAGTTTCATGTTCATAATAAAAATCATTTTCTCAGAATAACAACTTTTAAATCAAAGTTTATCATAGTTTTTAATTAACTAACCCAAAACAGCCCGCGGTGTTACTACGACGGCGTAAATCCGGTTTTACGGTGTTTTTCGTGTTTCCAGGTTTTAAATCATTAAGTTAGCATATCATATAGATATAGAACATGTGTTTAGTTGATTTTAAAATTTAAGTTAGAAGGATTAACTTTTATTTGCGAACAAGTTTAGAATTAACTAAACTATGTTCTAGTAATTACAAGTTTAAACCTTCGAATAAGATAGCTTTATATGTATGAATCGAATGATGTTATGAACATCATTACTACCTTAAGTTCCTTGGATAAACCTACTGGAAAATAGAAAAATGGATCTAGCTTCAACGAATCCTTGGATGGCTCGAAGTTCTTGAAGCAGAATCATGACACGAAAACAAGTTCAAGTAAGATCATCACTTGAAATAAGATTGTTATAGTTATAGAAATGGAACCAAAGTTTGAATATGATTATTACCTTGTATTAGAATGATAACCTACTGTAAGAAACAAATATTTCTTGAGGTTGGATGATCACCTTACAAGATTGGAAGTGAGCTAGCAAACTTGAAAGTATTCTTGATTTTATGTAACTAGAACTTGTAGAATTTATGAAGAACACTTAGAACTTGAAGATAGAACTTGAGAGAGATCAATTAGATGAATAAAATTGAAGAATGAAAGTGTTTGTAGGTGTTTTTGGTCGTTGGTGTATGGATTAGATATAAAGGATATGTAATTTTTTTTTCATGTAAATAAGTCATGAATGATTACTCATATTTTTGTAATTTTATGAGATATTTCATGCTAGTTGCCAAATGATGGTTCCCACATGTGTTAGGTGACTCAAATGGGCTGCTAAGAGCTGATAATTGGAGTGTATATACCAATAGTACATACATCTAAAAGCTGTGTATTGTACGAGTACGAATACGGGTGCATACGAGTAGAATTGTTGATGAAACTGAACGAGGATGTAATTGTAAGCGTTTTTGTTAAGTAGAAGTATTTTGATAATTGTATTGAAGTCTTTAAAAAGTGTATAAATATATATTAAAACACTACATGTATATACATTTTAACTGAGTCGTTAAGTCATCGTTAGTCGTTACATGTAAGTGTTGTTTTGAAACCTTTAGGTTAACGATCTTGTTAAATGTTGTTAACCCAATGTTTATAATATCAAATGAGATTTTAAATTATTATATTATCATGATATTATCATGTATGAATAACTCTTAATATGATATATATACATTAAATGTCTTTACAACGATAATCGTTACATATATGTCTCGTTTAAAAATCATTAAGTTAGTAGTCTTGTTTTTACATATGTAGTTCATTGTTAATATACTTAATGATATGTTTACTTATCATAGTATCATGTTAACTATATATATATCCATATATATGTCATCATATAGTTTTTACAAGTTTTAACGTTCGTGAATCACCGGTCAACTTGGGTGGTCAATTGTCTATATGAAACATAGTTCAATTAATCAAGTCTTAACAAGTTTGATTTCTTAACATGTTGGAAACATTTAATCATGTAAATATCAATCTCAATTAATATATATAAACATGGAAAAGTTCGGGTCACTACAGTACCTACCCGTTAAATAAATTTCGTCCCGAAATTTTAAGCTGTTGAAGGTGTTGACGAATCTTCTGGAAATAGATGCAGGTATTTCTTCTTCATCTGATCTTCACGCTCCCAGGTGAACTCGAGTCCTCTACGAGCATTCCATCGAACCTTAACAATTGGTATCTTGTTTTGCTTAAGTCTTTTAACCTCACGATCCATTATTTCGACGGGTTCTTCGATGAATTGAAGTTTTTCGTTGATTTGGATTTCATCTAACGGAAGAGTGAGATCTTCTTTAGCAAAACATTTCTTCAAATTCGAGACGTGGAAAGTGTTATGTACAGCCGCGAGTTGTTGAGGTAACTCAAGTCGGTAAGCTACTGGTCCGACACGATCAATAATCTTGAATGGTCCAATATACCTTGGATTTAATTTCCCTCGTTTACCAAATCGAACAACGCCTTTCCAAGGTGCAACTTTAAGCATGACCATCTCTCCAATTTCAAATTCTATATCTTTTCTTTTAATATCAGCGTAGCTCTTTTGTCGACTTTGGGCGGTTTTCAACCGTTGTTGAATTTGGATGATCTTCTCGGTAGTTTCTTGTATAATCTCCGGACCCGTAATCTGTCTATCCCCCACTTCACTCCAACAAATCGGAGACCTGCACTTTCTACCATAAAGTGCTTCAAACGGCGCCATCTCAATGCTTGAATGGTAGCTGTTGTTGTAGGAAAATTCTGCTAACGGTAGATGTCGATCCCAACTGTTTCCGAAATCAATAACACATGCTCGTAGCATGTCTTCAAGCGTTTGTATTGTCCTTTTGCTCTGCCCATCAGTTTGTTGATGATAGGCAGTACTCATGTCTAGACGAGTTCCTAATGCTTGCTGTAATGTCTGCCAGAATCTTGAAATAAATCTGCCATCCCTATCAGAGATAATAGAGATTGGTATTCCATGTCTGGAGACGACTTCCTTCAAATACAGTCGTGCTAACTTCTCCATCTTGTCATCTTCTCTTATTGGCATGAAGTGTGCTGATTTGGTGAGACGATCAACTATTACCCAAATAGTATTAAAACCACTTGCAGTCCTTGGCAATTTAGTGATGAAATCCATGGTAATATTTTCCCATTTCCATTCCAGGATTTCGGGTTGTTGAAGTAGACCTGATGGTTTCTGATGCTCAGCTTTGACCTTAGAACACGTAAAACATTCTCCTACATATTTAGCAACATCGGCTTTCATACCCGGCCACCAAAAATGTTTCTTGAGATCCTTGCACATCTTCCCCGTTCCAGGATGTATTGAGTATCTGGTTTTATGAGCTTCTCTAAGTACCATTTCTCTCATATCTCCAAATTTTGGTACCCAAATCCTTTCAGTCCTATACCGAGTTCCGTCTTCCCGAATATTAAGATGCTTCTCCGATCCTTTGGGTATTTCATCCTTTAAATTTCCCTCTTTTAAAACTCCTTGTTGCACCTCCTTTATTTGAGTAGTAAGGTTATTATGAATCATTATATTCATAGATTTTTCTCGAATGGGTTCTCTGTCCTTCCTGCTCAAGGAATCGGCTACCACATTTGCCTTCCCCGGGTGGTAACGAATCTCAAAGTCGTAATCATTCAACAATTCAATCCACCTACGCTGCCTCATATTCAGTTGTTTCTGATTAAATATGTGTTGAAGACTTTTGTGGTCGGTATATATAATACTTTTGACCCCATATAAGTAGTGCCTCCAAGTCTTTAATGCAAAAACAACCACGCCTAATTCCAAATCATGCGTCGTATAATTTTGCTCGTGAATCTTCAATTGTCTAGACGCATAAGCAATCACCTTCGTCCGTTGCATTAATAGACAACCGAGACCTTGCTTTGATGCGTCACAATAAATCACAAAATCATCATTCCCTTCAGGCAATGACAATATAGGTGCCGTAGTTAGCTTTTTCTTCAATAATTGAAACGCCTTCTCTTGTTCATCCTTCCATTCAAATTTCTTCCCTTTATGCGTTAATGCAGTCAAGGATTTTGCTATTTTAGAGAAATCTTGGATGAATCTTCTGTAGTAACCAGCCAATCCTAAAAATTGACGTATATGCTTCGGAGTTTTTGGGGTTTCCCACTTTTCAACGGTTTCGATCTTTGCCGGGTCCACCTGGATACCTTCTTTGTTCACTATGTGACCGAGGAATTGAACTTCTTCTAACCAAAATGCACACTTTGAAAACTTAGCGTACAGTTTTTCTTTCTTCAATACTTCTAGCACTTTTCTCAAATGTTCTTCGTGCTCTTGATTATTCTTTGAGTAAATAAGTATGTCATCGATGAAAACAATGACAAACTTGTCAAGATATGGCCCACACACTCGGTTCAAAAGGTCCATGAACACAGCTGGTGCATTAGTTAAACTAAACGGCATGACCGTAACGTGTTCTGAAAGCAGTCTTTGGAATATCATCTTCTTTCACCCGCATTTGATGATACCCGGAACGTAAGTCAATCTTTGAATAAACAGACGAGCCTTGTAGTTGATCAAATAAGTCGTCGATTCTCGGTAGTGGGTTCAACTCTCGGTAGTCGATACACAACCTGAATGTACCATCTTTCTTCTTGACAAACAAAACAGGAGCTCCCCACAGTGATGTGCTTGGTCGAATGAAACCACGCTCTAAAAGTTCTTGTAATTGGCTTTGCAGTTCTTTCATCTCGCTGGGTGCGAGTCTGTAAGGAGCACTAGCTATTGGTGCAGCTCCTGGTACAAGATCTATTTGAAATTCAACGGATCGATGTGGGGGTAATCCCGGTAATTCTTTCGGAAATACATCAGGAAATTCTTTTGCAATGGGAACATCATTGACGCACTTTTCTTCAGTTTGTACTTTCTCGACGTGTGCTAGAATAGCATAGCAACCTTTTCTTATTAGTTTTTGTGCCTTCAAATTACTAATAAGATGTAGCTTCGTGTTGCCCTTTTCTCCGTACACCATTAAGGGTTTTCCTTTTTCTCGTATAATGCGAATTGCATTTTTGTAACAAACGATCTCTGCTTTCACTTCTTTCAACTAGTCCATACCGATTATCACATCAAAACTCCCTAACTCTACTGGTATCAAATCAATCTTAAATGTTTCGCTAACCAGTTTAATTTCTCGATTCCGACATATATTATCTGCTGAAATTAATTTACCATTTGCTAATTCGAGTAAAAATTTACTATCCAAAGGCGTCAATGGACAACTTAATTTAGCACAAAAATCTCTACTCATATAGCTTCTATCCGCACCCGAATCAAATAAAACGTAAGCAGATTTATTATCAATAAGAAACGTACCCGTAACAAGCTCCGGGTCTTCCTGTGCCTCTGCCGCATTAATATTGAAAACTCTTCCGCGGCCTTGTCCATTCGTGTTCTCATGGTTCGGGCAATTTCTAATAATGTGGCCCGGTTTTCCACATTTATAACAAACTACATTGGCATAACTTGCTCCGACACTACTTGCTCCGCCATTACTCGTTCCGACACCATTTGTTCCTTTCGTTCTATTAAACCCTGGTCTGTAGACCTCACACTTCGCTGCGCTATGACCATTTCTTTTACACTTGTTGCAAAATTTGGTGCAGAACCCCGAGTGATACTTTTCACACCTTTGGCATAGCTGTTTCTAATTGTTGTTGTTGTTGCGGTTATTATTGTTGTTGGGATGATTGTTGTAGTTGCTGTTGTTGTTGTTGTTGTTGTTGTTGTTGTTGGGCCGTTTGTTGTAGTTGCGATTGATGTTGCGATTGTTGGGATAATTGTTGCGATTATTGTTGTAATTGCTGTTGTTGTTGTATTGGTGATTCTTATCACCGTTTTCCTCCCACTTTCTTTTGACTTGCTTCACATTGGCCTCTTCAGCAGTCTGTTCTTTAATTCTTTCTTCAATCTGGTTCACTAGTTTGTGAGCCATTCTACATGCCTGTTGTATGGAGGCGGGCTCGTGTAAACTTATATCTTCTTGGATTCTTTCCGGTAATCCTTTCACAAACGCGTCGATCTTCTCTTCCTCATCTTCGAATGCTCCCGGACACAATAGGCACAATTCTGTGAATCATCTTTCGTACGTGGTAATATCAAATCCTTGGGTTCGTAACCCTCTAAGTTTTGTCTTGAGCTTATTGACCTCGATTCTGGGACGGTACTTCTCGTTCATCAAGTGCTTGAATGCTGACCACGGTAGTGCGTACGCATCGTCTTGTCCCACTTGCTCTAGATAGGTATTCCACCATGTTAACGCAGAACCTGTGAAGGTATGCGTAGCGTACTTCACTTTGTCCTCTTCAGTACACTTACTTATGGCAAACACCGATTCACCTTCTCGGTCCACCGTTTCAATCCGATCGGTCCTTCGGTTCCATCAAATTCCAAAGGTTTGTAGGCAGTGAATTCTTTGTAGGTACATCCTACACGATTTCCTGTACTGCTAGATCCAAGGTTATTGTTGGTATGTAGTGCAGCCTGTACTGCGGCTATGTTTGAAGCTAGAAAAGTACGGAATTCCTCTTCATTCATATTCACGGTGTGTCGAGTAGTTGGTGCCATTTCCTTCAAAATAGTCAAATGGAACACGTTAATCATACAGAATATTAAGAGTAGTTAATAGTATTTCGTAGCATAATATGAACTCATTTATAAAAGCTTTTTCTTCATATTAGCGTTTTATAAGTTTAAATTCGGGTAGTACCTACCCGTTAAGTTCATACTTAGTAGCTAATATACAATTCAACTACTACAATTCTATATGAAAAACTGATTATAATAATATTTCGCGTTCAAACTTTTACACAATATTTTACAAACTTACAATACTGCTTATTTTACATATAGCATGAAATATAGCACACAATAAATTTGATACAAGATGGTTGTGAAGATAATTCTAGCTAGTACACAAGTCGTTCAGCAAAGGCAATAAAGACACGTAATTCATACGTCCAGAAACAAGTCATGCATTCTGGTTTTACTAGGATTACTTCCCATCCTTGGTCTTGTGGAACATAACCGTTATGGCCGTTGATAAGACAGCGTGTTGTAACGTCGTCAAAGGGACGAGGGTTACGTAATGTCCAACAGTCCCGTAACAATCTAAAAACCTCATTTCTTACCCCAATTACCGACTCCGTCACTTGTGGGAACGTTTTGTTTAATAGTTGTAGCCCGATGTTCTTGTTCTCACTTTGGTGAGAAGCGAACATGTCTCCGGGTAGGTCTCTTAAAATATTGGGTTGTCTATCCATTTTGTGTTTTTATACTGTAAAATAGACAAGAGTTAGATTCATAAAAAAAATACTTATTAATACAAGCAATTTTTACATATATCATAAAGCATAAGCACACTATATTACATATATTACACCACACGAACACAACTATCTTATTCCGACTCGCTTGTTTCTTCTTCTTCGGTTTTGGTTTGTTTTGCCAAATTTCTAGGGATATATGATGTTCCCCTAATACGAGCCGTCGTTTTCCACATTGGTTTAGAAAAACCTGGTGGTTTAGAGGTTCCCGGGTCATTGTTACAACTTAAGGACTTCGGGGGTTGACGATACATATAAAGTTCATCGGGGTTGGAATTAGATTTCTCTATTTTTATGCCCTTTCCCTTATTATTTTCTTTTACCTTTTTAAATTCAGTTGGGGTAATTTCTATAACATCATCGGAATTCTCGTCGGAATCCGATTCATCGGAGAATTGGTAATCCTCCCAATATTTTGCTTCCTTGGCGGAAACACCATTGACCATAATTAACCTTGGTCGGTTGGTTGAGGATTTTCTTTTACTTAACCGTTTTATTATTTCCCCCACCGGTTCTATTTCTTCATCCGGTTCTGATTCTTCTTCCGGTTTCGATTCTTCTTCCGGTTCCGACTCTTCTTCCGGTTCCTCTTCGGGAACTTGTGAATCAGTCCACGAATCATTCCAATTTACATTTGACTCTTCATTATTATTAGGTGAGTCAATGGGACTTGTTCTAGAGGTAGACATATATCACATAATATCAAACGCGTTAAGAGATTAATATATCACATAATATTCACATGTTAAAAATATATAGTTTCCAACAAAATTTGTTAAGCAATCATTTTTCAAGTAAACACGGTCGAAGTCCAGACTCACTAATGCATCCTATCAAACTCGATAAGACACACTAATGCAAAATTCTGGTTCTCTAAGACCAACGCTCGGATACCAACTGAAATGTCCCGTTCTTATTGATTAAAAACGTTCCATATTAATTGATTTCGTTGCGAGGTTTTGACCTCTATATGAGACGTTTTTCAAAGACTGCATTCATTTTTAAAACAAACCATAACCTTTATTTCATAAATAAAGGTTTAAAAAGCTTTACGTAGATTATCAAATAATGATAATCTAAAATATCCTGTTTACACACGACCATTACATAATGGTTTACAATACAAATATGTTACATCGAAATCAGTTTCTTGAATGCAGTTTTTACACAATATCATACAAACATGGACTCCAAATCTTGTCCTTATTTTAGTATGCAACAGCGGAAGCTCTTAGTATTCACCTGAGAATAAACATGCTTTAAACGTCAATAAAAATGTTGGTGAGTTATAGGTTTAACCTATATATATCAAATCGTAACAATAGACCACAAGATTTCATATTTCAATACACATCCCATACATAGAGATAAAAATCATTCATATGGTGAACACCTGGTAACCGACATTAACAAGATGCATATATAATAATATCCTCATCATTCCGGGACACCCTTCGGATATGATATAAATTTCGAAGTACTAAAGCATCCGGTGCTTTGGATGGGGTTTGTTAGGCCCAATAGATCTATCTTTAGGATTCGCGTCAATTAGGGTGTCTGTTCCCTAATTCTTAGATTACCAGACTTAATAAAAAGGGGCATATTCGATTTCGATAATTCAACCATAGAATGTAGTTTCACGTACTTGTGTCTATTTTGTAAATCATTTATAAAACCTGCGTGTATTCTCATCCCAAAAATATTAGATTTTAAAAGTGGGACTATAACTCACTTTCACAGATTTTTACTTCGTCGGGAAGTAAGACTTGGCCACTGGTTGATTCACGAACCTATAACAATATATACATATATATCAAAGTATGTTCAAAATATATTTACAACACTTTTAATATATTTTGATGTTTTAAGTTTATTAAGTCAGCTGTCCTCGTTAGTAATCTACAACTAGTTGTCCACAGTTAGATGTACAGAAATAAATCGATAAATATTATCTTGAATCAATCCACGACCCAGTGTATACGTATCTCAGTATTGATCACAACTCAAACTATATATATTTTGGAATCAACCTCAACCCTGTATAGCTAACTCCAACATTCACATATAGAGTGTCTATGGTTGTTCCGAAATATATATAGATGTGTCGACATGATAGGCCGAAACATTGTATACGTGTCTATGGTATCTCAAGATTACATAATATACAATACAAGTTGATTAAGTTATGGTTGGAATAGATTTGTTACCAATTTTCACGTAGCTAAAATGAGAAAAATTATTCAATCTTGTTTTACCCATAACTTCTTCATTTTAAATCCGTTTTGAGTGAATCAAATTGCTATGGTTTCATATTGAACTCTATTTTATGAATCTATACAGAAAAAATATAGGTTTATAGTAGTAAAAATAAGTTACAAGTCGTTTTTGAAAGAGGTAGTCATTTCAGTCGAAAGAACGACGTCTAGATGACCATTTTAGAAAACATACTTCCACTTTGTGTTTAACCATAATTTTTGGATATAGTTTCATGTTCATAATAAAAATCATTTTCTCAGAATAACAACTTTTAAATCAAAGTTTATCATAGTTTTTAATTAACTAACCCAAAACAGTCCGCGGTGTTACTACGACGGCGTAAATCCGGTTTTACGGTGTTTTTCGTGTTTCCAGGTTTTAAATCATTAAGTTAGCATATCATATAGATATAGAACATGTGTTTAGTTGATTTTAAAAGTCAAGTTAGAAGGATTAACTTTTATTTGCGAACAAGTTTAGAATTAACTAAACTATGTTCTAGTGATTACAAGTTTAAACCTTCGAATAAGATAGCTTTATATGTATGAATCGAATGATGTTAGGAACATCATTACTACCTTAAGTTCCTTGGATAAACCTACTGGAAAAGGGAAAAATGGATCTAGCTTCAACGGATCCTTGGATGGCTCGAAGTTCTTGAAGCAGAATCATGACACGAAAACAAGTTCAAGTAAGATCATCACTTGAAATAAGATTGTTATAGTTATAGAAATGGAACCAAAGTTTGAATATGATTATTACCTTGTATTAGAATTATAACCTACTGTAAGAAACAAAGATTTCTTGAGGTTGGATGATCACCTTACAAGATTGGAAGTGAGCTAGCAAACTTGAAAGTATTCTTGATTTTATGTAACTAGAACTTGTAGAATTTATGAAGAACACTTAGAACTTGAAGATAGAACTTGAGAGAGATCAATTAGATGAAGAAAATTGAAGAATGAAAGTGTTTGTAGGTGTTTTTGGTCGTTGGTGTATGGATTAGATATAAAGGATATGTAATTTTGTTTTCATGTAAATAAGTCATGAATGATTACTCATATTTTTGTAATTTTATGAGATATTTCATGCTAGTTGCCAAATGATGGTTCCCACATGTGTTAGGTGACTCACATGGGCTGCTAAGAGCTGATAATTGTAGTGTATATACCAATAGTACATACATCTAAAAGCTGTGTATTGTACGAGTACGAGTACGAATACGGGTGCATACGAGTAGAATTGTTGATGAAACTGAACGAGGATGTAATTGTAAGCATTTTTGTTAAGTAGAAGTATTTTGATAAGTGTATTGAAGTCTTTCAAAAGTGTATAAATACATATTAAAACACTACATGTATATACATTTTAACTGAGTCGTTAAGTCATCGTTAGTCGTTACATGTAAGTGTTGTTTTGAAACCTTTAGGTTAACGATCTTGTTAAATGTTGTTAACCCAATGTTTATAATATAAAATGAGATTTTAAATTATTATATTATCATGATATTATCATGTATGAATATCTCTTAATATGATATATATATACATTAAATGTCTTTACAACGATAATCGTTACATATATGTCTCGTTTAAAAATCATTAAGTTAGTAGTCTTGTTTTTACATATGTAGTTCATTGTTAATATACTTAATGATATGTTTACTTATCATAGTATCATGTTAACTATATATATATATCCATATATATGTCATCGTATAGTTTTTACAAGTTTTAAGTTCGTGAATCACCGGTCAACTTGGGTGGTCAATTGTCTATATGAAACATATTTCAATTAATCAAGTCTTAACAAGTTTGATTGCTTAACATGTTGAAAACATTTAATCATGTAAATATCAATCTCAATTAATATATATAAACATGGAAAAGTTCGGGTCACTACAGCGTTGGTCTTAGAGAACCAGAAAATTTGCATTAGTGTGTCTTATCGAGTTTGTTAGGATGCATTAGTGAGTCAGGACTTTGACCGTGTTTGATTTAGAAAACTATTGCTTATCCTTGTTGGTTAAAAATTAATATGTAAATATTATGTGATACTAACATGCTAGTTGTTATGTGATAGATGTCTAGCTTAGAACTTGTTATCACATTCAGCGACTCCGAACCAGAATCTTCAGATGGTGTTCCAGTCATTAACCTATCCGATGATGAAAACGACACCTTTGGGGAAGACTCACAAGTTCCGGATGAATCAATTGAAGAGGAACCGGAAGGTGATCCTGAGGAGGAAGAAATACAGGAAATTACGAAAGACAAGTTCGAACGAGGAAAGAAACGAAAGGCTACTGAATTGGAAAATCCAAATCCCGAGTTTAGAGAGGATGTTGTGGCACCAACTCCACCAGATACTTCCACACCTATTCCCGCTATTCCTATTAGTTCTAATTCGGCATCCAGTTCTTCAGCCCCTCAGCCAAAACGCAGGGAGACAACCATGATAACTTTTAAGCGATTCCTTTGAACACAAACGCTTTTGATTAAATGATACGCTGTTGTTTTAAACTATGGGATCATATAACGTTTTGTATAATATTACTAGTGTGGTTTGCTTAATGTTTGATGTAAGATAAGCATGTGTAAAATAGTGAAGTGTGAAATGCAATAATTTTCCATGGTTGAGTATTATTTGGGTGATAGTAATTGATTTTCGTACTGAGCTATTAAGTATGAGCTTTAACGGGTAGGTACTACCCTAGGTATAATTATAAAATGCTAATAAGAAGAAAAGGCTTTTATAATAATAACTGGTTCATATTATTAATAAGCTACGATGTACTATAAATACATACTACATCTATAATATTCCATGTGAATAATTATTTTTTTTCCATTTTTATTGAAGATTATGGCGCGATTGAACCGAATGACGGAACAAGAAATCCAGGAACTCATCAATCAGCGAGTGAACGACAGAATGTTATGGGTCGAGGCTGTAAGAGGTGCTACAGTTAACCCAAATCCTCGTGTGGGATGCACTTACAAAACTTTTCAAGGTTGTAAGCCCTCATCATTCAGTGGAACAGAAGGACCGATCGGTTTAACCTGGTGGATCGAAAAGATTGAGTCTGTGTTTAAAATCAGTGGTTGTATTGAGAAGGACATGACCAAGTATGCATCGTGCACCTTACAAGATAGTGCACTCACGTGGTGGAAAAACTATGTGAATGCCGTAGGAGGAGATGTAGCTTATGATACTCCCTGGGAAGAATTCAAAACAATGCTAATCAACGAATATTGTCTAAGGAACGAGGTTAGGAAGTTGGAAGCTGAATTACGAAGCCTGAAAGTTGTTGGTACTGAACTCACCAACTACAATCAGTGATTCATGGAATTAGCTTTGCTATGTCCCGAATTGGTACCAACCGAAGAACGGAAGATTGAACTGTACAAAGACGGTTTGCCTAAAAAGGTCAAGGCAAATGTTACAGCATCCAAACCCAAGACTATTCATGAAGCTATCACCATGGCGAACGAGTTGATGGACCAGATTATTCTGGATAAGAACACCGATGTCAAGACATCGGGAAACAAAAGAAAGTGGGAAGGTAATCATCAATAATCCAACAAGAAACAAGAAACCACGCAAGGTGCGGGTAGCGGTTCGAACTCAGGTTACAAGGGACGAAATCCTTTATGTAACAGATGCCACAAACATCACTCTGGTTATTGTAATGTGGTGTGCAATAATTGTAATCGAAAAGGTCATCTTGCTGAAGATTGTAGGGTTCCCGCTACAAATACAAACGGTACCAAGAATCCTGCCACCAATGCAAATAGAACTGCCTTGGCCACTGTTACTTGTTATGGGTGTGGGAAACAGGGTCATTATAAGAGTCAGTGCCCAAATCCAGAGAAGAATAATGGATCTGCACGTGGAAGAGCATTTGTTATTAATGCTAGAGAGGCGTGCGAAGACCTTAGAGCTTGTTACGGGTACGTTTACCATTAATAACTTATCCGCATCTATTATATTTGATACTGGTGCCGATAGAAGTTACGTGTGTAGAGACTTTCACGCTAAATTGAATTGTTCATCATTACCTCTAGATGCTAAGTACATGATTAAGTTAGCTAATGGTAAACTAATTAAAGCCGATAAAATTTTCCGTGATTGTAAAATAAATTTAGCCGGAGTAATATTTAAGATTGATTTGATACCCGTAGAATTAGGAAGTTTTGATGTAATAGTCGGCATGGACTGGATGTCCAAAATAGGAGCTGAAGTTGTGTGTGCCAAGAAGGCAATTCGCATTCCTCGTAAGGATAAAACGCAGTAATGATTTATGGAGAGAAGGGTAACTCAAAGCTAAAACTCATTAGTTGTTTGAAAGCTCAAAAGTGCTTGAAGAAAGGGTGTTATGCTATCTTAGCACATGTTAATAAAGTCGAAAAGAAGGAAAAAGTGAAGAGCATCAATGGCGTGCCTGTGGCAAGAGATTTTCCTGAAGTCTTTCCGGAAGAGTTGCCGGGATTACCTCCATTTAGATCTGTAGAATTTCAAATAGATCTAGTACCAGGAGCTGCACCAGTGGCTCGTGCTCCATATAGGCTTGCACCGTCTGAGTTAAAAGAACTTCAGATTCAGTTAAAAGAATTACTGGACCGTGGATTCATACGACCAAGTACTTCACCGTGGGGAGCTCCGATTTTATTCGTCAAGAAGAAAGATGGATCTTTTAGGATGTGTATAGATTATCGTGAATTAAATAAGTTAACTATTAAGAATCGGTATCCACTACCGAGAATTAACGACTTATTTGATCAACTGCAAGGATCATGTGTGTACTCGAAAATCGACTTAAGATCGGGCTATCATCAACTACGTGTTAAGGAAGAAGACATTCCAAAAACTGCTTTTCGGACATGCTACGGTCATTACGAATTTTTGGTTATGCCGTTTGGGTTGACTAATGCGCCAGCTGTATTCATGGACCTCATGAATCGAGTTTGTAGTCCGTATTTAGATAAGTTTGTTATCGTTTTCATTGACGATATTCTTATCTATTCCAAGAGTGAGCAAGAGCATGAGCAGCATTTAAGGATGGTATTAGAATTGTTAAGAAAAGAACAGTTATATGCCAAATTTTCTAAGTGTGCATTTTGGTTGAAAGAAGTGCAATTTCTTGGCCACGTTGTTAGTAGCAAAGGAATTCAGGTTGACCCAGCTAAAATTGAGGCCATTGAAAAATGGGAGACTCCTAAGACACCAACGCAGATACGCCAATTTTTGGGTTTAGCTGGTTATTATAGAAGGTTTATTCAAGATTTTTCCCGAATAGCTAAACCATTAACAGCGTTAACACAAAAAGGGAAGAAGTACGAATGGACTTCTTAGCAGGAGAGTGCATTTAAATTACTGAAGAAGAAGTTGACTACAGCACCTATTTTATCGTTACCTGAAGGGAACGATGATTTTGAGATATATTGTGACGCTTCGTGACAAGGTTTTGGTTGCGTTCTTATGTAACGGAAGAAAGTTATAGCATACGCATCTCGACAATTGAAGATTCACGAGTGGAATTATACGACGCATGATTTAGAATTGGGAGCAGTAGTGTTTGCATTGAAGATATGGAGACACTACTTATATGGGGTTAAATGCACTGTGTTTAACGATCATAAAAGCCTTCAACATATCTTCGATCAGAAACAGCTGAACATGAGGCAACGTAGGTGGGTCGAGCTGATAAACAACTACGATTGTGAGATTCGCTATCATCCCGGGAAAACGAATGTAGTGGCTGACGCTCTAAGCAGAAAGGAACGAGAACCAATTCGAGTACGAGCGATGAACATAAAAATTCGCATGAATCTCAACTCACAAATCAAAGAGGCTCAACGAGAAGCTCTTACTAAAGAAAACATAGGAAATGAAATAATGAAGAAGTATGAAAAGCAACTCGTTATACGGGAAGACGGAATTTGATATTTTGCAAACCGTATTTGGGTACCAAAGTTGGGTGGATTAAGGAAGTTGATATTGAACGAGGCACATAAGACAAGATACTCGATACATCCTGGAGTTGGAAAGATGTATCAAGATCTTAAGACGCATTATTGGTGGCCTAATTTAAAGACAGATGTCGCAACATATGTTGGGGAATGTTTAACTTGTTCCAAAGTCAAAGCAGAACACCAGAAGCCATCAGGGTTACTTCAACAACCAGAAATCCCAGAATGGAAATGGGACGGTATTACCATGGATTTCATCACAAAGTTACCTAAGACTGCCTGGGGTTATGACACCATTTGGGTAATAGTTGATCGTCTCACCAAATCTGCACATTTCTTGCCTATAAAGGAAACGGATAGAATGGAGAAACTATTACGATTATACATAAAGGAAATTGTTTCAAGGCATGGAATACCTATTTCCATTATATCCGATCATGATAGTAGATTTACATCAAAGTTTTGGCAATCACTACAGGAGGCCCTGGGAACTCATTTGGATATGAGCACCGCATATCATCCACAAACTAACGGGCAGAGTGAAAGAACAATTCAGACTCTTGAAGACATGCTCAGGGCATGTGTGATCGATTTTGGAAACGGATGGGATAAATATCTACCATTAGCAGAATTCTCGTATAATAACAGTTATCATGCGAGCATTAAAGCTGCACCACTCGAAGCATTGTATGGAAGGAAGTGTAGATCCCCTATCTGTTGGAATGAAGTAGGAGATCGACAATTAACTGGTCCCAAGATCATACACGAAACGACTGAGAAGATAGTATAAATTAAGGAGAGATTGAAAACAGCCCGTAGTCGCCAAAAGAGCTACGCCGATGTCCGAAGGAAACCATTAGAGTTTCAGATCGGTGACATGGTTATGTTAAAGGTGTCACCTTGGAAAGGTGTAATACATTTCGGTAAAGGGGTAAACTGAACCCAAGGTATGTAGGCCCGTTCAAGATCATCGAACGCATTGGACCGGTAGCTTATCGACTCGAGTTACTGCAACAACTCGCCGAAGTACATAATACATTTCACGTATCAAACCTTAAGAAATATCTTGCAAAGGAAGATCTCACCATTCCTCTTGAAGAAATCCAAGTCGACGAGAAACTACAATTCATAGAAGAACCAGTCGAAATCATGGACCGTGAAGTTAAACAACTCAAGCAGAGCAACATACCGATCGTTAAGGTTTGTTGGAATGCTCGAAGGGGTCCCGAGTTTACTTGGGAACGAGAGGATCAGATGAAACGAAATTACCCACATTTGTTTCCCGAGAACGCAAAATAGGTACAATTTTAAAATTTCGGGACGAAATTTATTTAACGGGTAGGTACTGTAACGACCCGGATTTTTCCGATCATTTTATACCTATGAGATTAATATTTACATAAATTAAACCTTACCAACATGATAAGTAATCTAAATTGTTGAGATTTATGTTTTTAAAAAGAGTTTTACACAACGTTTGACCGTCCAATTTGACCGATGATATCACGAACTATATAACAAACGATAATTATACGTTTGTGTATATATATGTATTTATATATATTTAACATGATTTAAGAATGGTTTAACATCTCATTGTGTACTAATAACAATAAGTTATAAGTATACTTTGAGACTACTAACTTAAGTTTTCAAAATGATAACTATACGTAACGTTATTTGACATATATACCTTTAACCTATAATACTTATACAAGTATCGCATAAATATGTATTTAATCACTTTTAAAGGGCTTATATACATAAAACAATATAAGTATATTTACAAAAGATAGCTATATTTGAATTCTCGTTCCGTTTCCTCAAAATTTCTACACGTATACCTAGAGTATATGTACTCGTATCATACCCAGCTCCTATACGTATTTACTATTAGTATATACACATCACAATCACTTTATTAGCAGCCATGAGTCAGCCAATTTTAGATCTTAGCATGCATGATTAATCAATTTGGCATATTACAAGACTTTTGCATAATATTACAAATTTATACATCTTTTCACCACCATTTATACTCCATTCCAATTTCATTTTTACTACACATTTTCTCTAACCAAAAACACACTCTTAGGAACCTTAAGTGTTCTTCACAATCTCAGAAAAAACCCATGAAGATCTAGCTTCAAAAACAAGCCTTAATCATCATAATAAATTCCTTACAAGAAAACTTCAATAATCCTTCCAAAAATACAAGTTTACTTCCAACCTTTTGATCCAACTCCACCACTCTTTTGGTTCTAGGATTTTTCTCATCTTTTACAGTAACTTTGTCCAAGTAACTTGAGGTAGTAACCTTATTTATAACCTTATTCGATTCATATTTATATAGCTATCTTATTTTGTGTTGTAAAATTTTAACAACAAGAACATAGTTTGAATAATTTCAAACTTGTTTGCAAACTAAATAGATCCTTCTAACTTAACTTTTAAAACACTTCAAGACCTGTAATATATCATAATAATATGCTAAATTAACAAGATATAACTTGGTTTTACAAGGAACATCTTAAAAACTGAATCTACGTCGTCGGAGTGCAACCGGAGGCTGTTTTGGGTTGGATAATTAAAAACCATCTTAAGCTTTGAATTGGAAGTTCATGTTCTGGAAAAATGATATTTCTTATGAATATGTTAACACATAAAAATTTCATGGTTTAACTCAAAGTGTAAGTATTTTTAGAAAAATGATCATTAAATGTTGTTTTTATGATGGAAAATGATCACTTTCATAAGTTTCACCAAAGTTTGACCTATAACCTGTGATTTTGAATACAACCTAAGGTATTTTCAGTTCATATTCTTAAAATTTGACTCGATCCAAGGAAGTGGCAAGTTGAACCAACAAAAACGGAGTTGTAATGAAGAAACTACGACTAAAACAAGATCGGGTATCCGAAGCTAGTTTAGCTACGAAAATATTTGGAGAATAATTAAATTAATCATATATTTCTAATTAATATGATATTTCATATATATTTACTTATGATTTGATTTTATATATTTCAGGACCACCCGTAAACAACACGAGAAGATTAATCATAAGACCTCATGATTGTACGCAACACGTCATTTGACAACACGGTACTTTATGTACGCAACACGTCACTTGACAACATGGTACCATGGGTCGAGATTAATTCTGATCAATACGAATATGATGGGGTCTTTATTTATTTTATTTAAGCAACTAATTGTGGACCACTAACATCAGACTGCTAACTACGGACTAAGAAAATATTAAAAGTATTAAAAGTGTATATATATATATGTAACGATTACTTAAAAAGAAAATATGTTGATATATTATATATATGGTTAGGTTCGTGATATCTATCGGAGACCAAGTCGTGATAAATACCTTCAAGGCAAAAGTGAGTATATAGTCCTACTTTTAAACTCTAAATATTTCGGGATGAGAATACATGCATTTTATGATTTACGTTATGGACACAAGTGATTAAAAATATATATTCTACGTTGAGTTGTACCACTGGCATACTTCCCTGTAACTTGGTAACTATTATTTACATGAGGTATTGTAAACGCGAATCCTGTTGATAGATCTATCGGGCCTGACAACCCCAACCGGACTGGACGACCAGTATTCAACGGTTGCACAGTACTTCGTTTTGGTGACTACACTTGGTACGGTGTAGTAAGATTTCATAATAAAGGGAATATGCGACGTTGATTAAATGTTAAGTATGGTTATCAAGTGCTCAACAACTTAGAATATTTTTATTAAAACGTTTATATATGAAATCTTGTGGTCTATATTTATAACGCTGCCGGCATTAAACCTATATCTCACCAACTTTATGTTAACATTTTAAGCATGTTTATTCTCAGGTGATAACTAAAAGCTTCCGCTGCAACATGTTGAATTTAAGCAAGATCTTGAGTATGCATATTTGGGTCAAAAATAAAACTGCATATCGGAGGATTTGTAATGTAAAATATGTTGGAAGTCGTATTGTTATTATCACATGTAAAGTTTGTAAGTCTAAGATTATCGCTAAACGATAATCATTATTAAGTTGTTTAAACCTTGTATTTGTAATAAAAGCTATGGTTTGTATTGTAAAACGAATGCAGTTTTTGAAAAATGTCGCATATAGAGGTTAATACCTCGCGATGAAATCATATGTTATTGTATTCGTCCTTATGGTTAAGGTCGGTTTATGACAATACTGGTATGTTGAGACTAATTTTGTTATTGCTTTTGATTTCATTTATGCATACTTTGTAGATTATGTGGATATTGTAGTGAGCTTATTGATAGGTGCTTTAAGGTAGTGTTGGTTGTAGTGATAGAGATGACTTGGATTCAGGATTCTCGGATTTTCTTACTTGAAATGGAGACGTGATCTATGATAATGTATTATGTCTGGCCAACGTAACCACATTCTGGTAGATCATGCGAAAGTTTCAGTAAGTTAAGAAGAGAAGTAGGATAGTTGACTGCTTAAATTATTGTTAATATGTGTTGCTTGATGAATAGTTGATGAGATTATGTTACCGTGACTTTTGACTTTGACCAGATTTCGAGGACGAAATCTTTTTAAGGGGGTAGATTTGTAACACCCGATAATTGGGCCAAGATGAAATGATTATTTTGCCCTTGTGTGCATTTATATTGTTATTTTATTAGTTGAATATTTATAGTCATTTGACTATTTGGTTGAGACCAGTTCTTGACAAGGGTCACAGAACAGGTTTATTTATTTAATTTAGACCTCGATAGGATCTCCTAATGATGTACGAAAGATATCAGATAACTGATAAATATCCGTGTGATATAAGGTAAGGGTTTATAACCCATTTATATACCTGTTTCTGGATCATTCCATCCATTTTGCCCAATTTAGAAAACTCACACTCGTACCTAAACCTTGATCCTTTGAAACCCTAGCTTGAATCTTGAAGTGAAATTGGATTAAATCAAGTTTAGAATCTGAATTCGTGTATAATCAGTGATCTTTAACAAGGTATGTGTATTGAATCCATGGTTTAATCTTGTTTTAATCTTAGTTTTGAGTTAATTGGGTTTTTGGTTAATTTAGCTTGAATCTTGATGATTATTTGTTTGTGATGTTTGATTTGTGTTAGATTTATGTTCTATATAGTTTATATCGGGTTTTTGACGTGGTTTCATGATCAGATTGAGCAAAAATCAAGATTTGGGATCAAAAAACGCGAAAACTGCGAGCTGGACTGTTCTAACAGCTCTCACACATTTGATAGCTCAATCATGCGGTTAAGCACGCGTTTGAGGGCTCAATCACGCAGTTGAGGGCTCAATCACGCAGTTGAGGGTTCAACCACGCAGTTGAGCACTGGTCAGCTTTTGGTAAAATTAAAAAGGGCATAACTTTCAAATCGTAATTCCGTTTTTGATGTATCAAATATCGTTGGAATCGTAATGAAGATTACTTTAAAATGATAAACTTTTAAGAAGCTAGATCAAACTTTATTTTGGTCAGAATACGAGGTTTTAACATGTATGTCTTGTTTCGCACGCACGCGAATGTTGATATTGAATGGATTTATGTTATGGACTTATAATATGATGAATATATGATGATATGACCTAGTTTATAGTATGAATCAATTATATTATTGATTAGAACACTATACTATCTTTGTTTGTGATGTTTTCAGGTGATCAATAGAAGTGAAGACTAAGAAATATAAGACCTCTGAGTTCTTCTAGTGCTGGTATTTGGTGAGTGGGTTAATCTAGACGTTAAGGAATATAGTGACAAGACCTAGACCGTTGACCTAGTTGTTGTGCTTTGAACCTATGTTGTTGTGTGTTGTGGACTACGGCCTCGCGTTTTTATTGGACCGACCTTGCTTCTGATCAGGTCTAGAGAGATCAACCTTGCTTCTGATTAGGTTGGGCTCATTGATGTTGTATGATTAGTATAAGTCAGAATCACGTGTTCATCGCGTGTGGAAGACTTATACTAGTGATACAGAGTTATGAGTTTTCGGTAGACTCTAGTCTGATCAACTGGGGTTGTTGGCCCGGCCAGGCCGCCGAGTCTCTCAAGGGGTTGCTTCGGATTACCCACATGGTTGCTTCTGATTGATCGTTACTTGTGGTTATTACGGTTGCTTTGGATTGACCATTGTTGTAGTTATTTTTATTCTTTGGCGGTCTTTGGATTTAGTTGATTGTTGGCTATTTTATGATATTGTATTTGTATTGCTTTCTGTGTTGTATGCTAACGGTAGATCGCTCTATTTCTGCATGTTCTAGTAGTTATTTGATTAAATGTCTGCCTAATTTGATGCTGCGTGTTCTTGTAATTGTACATGTGTGCTTTAGCTGTTAGATTAGTCCATTCACTTAGCTTCGTGCTAACCTGATAATGCTAAAAACGAACATATATTTCATAGCATTATCCCTCAAGAAAGACAAGCTTTTAGTTGAAATTGTTCTATTTACAAGTGATATTCGTTTAAATAATAAAAGGTGAAGACAAAAGACAGATTCGACGAATTGAAGACGCAAACAACCAAAAAGCTCAAAAGTACAAAGTACAATCAAAGAGGTTCCAATTATTGATGAGAAACGTCTCAAAATTACAAGAGTACAAGATTCGAAACGCAAAATGCAAGATATTAAATTGTACGCAAGGACGTTCGAAAATCCGGAACCGGGACCAGAGTCAACTCTCAACGTTCGACGCAACGGACTAAAAATTACAAGTCAACTATGCACATGAATATAATATAATATATATTTAATTCTTAAAATTAATATATATATTATATTATATTATAAAAACCGTCGGCAGAAGAAAAAAACAACATGTGAGCCTCCCCAGCTGTCCATGCGATCGCATGGCCTGGAGGAGCAAAACTCATGCGATCGCATGAGCCCCTTTTCCAACCCACATGCCTATAAAATTCGCAGTTTGGTGAACATCAAACACATCTTTTTCCTTCTTCTTACTCAACGTATAATATATATATATATATATATATATATATATATATATATATATATATATATATATATATATATATATATATATATATATATATATATATATATATATATTATAATTTTAATTTTAATTTTAATTTTAATTCTAATAATAAGGGTATGTTAGCGAATGTTGTAAGGGTGTAAGTCGAAATTCTATCCGTGTAACGCTACGCTATTTTTAATCATTGTATGTTATGTTCAACCTTTTTAATTTAATGTCTCGTAGCTAAGTTATTATTATGCTTATTTAAAACAAAGTAATCATGATGTTGGGCTAATTACTAAAATTGGGTAATTGGGCTTTGTACCATAATTGGGGTTTGGACAAAAGAACGACACTTGTGGAAATTAGACTATGGGCTATTAATGGGCTTTATATTTGTTTAACTAAATGATAGTTTGTTAATTTTAATATAAAGGTTTACAATTGGACGTACCTATAAATAACCATATACACTCGATCGGACATGATGGGCGGGATATTTATATGTACGAATAATCGTTCATTTAACCGGACACGGGAATGGATTAATAGTTTATGGAATTATTAAAACAGGGGTGAAATTATGTACAAGGACACTTGACATAATTGATAACAAAGTATTAAAACCTTGTTACAGTTTAAGTCCCCAATTAGTTGGAATATTTGACTTCGGGTATAAGGATAATTTGACGAGGACACTCGCACTTTATATTTATGACTGATGGACTGTTATGGACAAAAACCAGACGGACATATTGAATAATCCAGGACAAAGAACAATTAACCCATGGGAATAAACTAAAATCAACACGTCAAACATCATGATTACGGAAGTTCAAATAAGCATAATTCCATTATTTTCATATTTAATTGCACTTCTAATTATTGCACTTTTATTTATTGTTATTGTATTTAATTGCACTTTTATTTATTGTCATTGTATTTAATTGCACTTTTAATTTTCGTACTCTTTAATTATCGTAATTTTATTTTATCGCACTTTTATTTATCGCAATTTCATTATCGTTATTTACTTTACGCTTTAAATTAAGTCTTTTATTTATTTAATATTTTACATTAGGTTTTAACTGCGACTAAAGTTTTAAAAATTGACAAACCGATCATTAAACGGTAAAAACCCCCTTTTTATAATAATAATATTACTTATATATATATATATATTTGTATTTTTATAAATTAAAACTAATATAGCGTTAAGCTTGTTTAAGTGTATCCCTGTGGAACGAACCGGACTTACTAAAAACTACACTACTGTACTATTAGGTACACTGCCTATAAGTGTTATAGCAAGGTTTAGGTATATCCATTCTATAAATAAATAAATATCTTGTGTAAAATTGTATCATATTTAATAGTATTTCGTTGTAAAAATAATACTATTTCTTAGTACACCTCGCACACATCAAGTATTTTTGGCGCCGCTGCCGGGGAACAATTCTGCTTAAACGCCGGAAGCGCAACGCTAATTTAAAAAAAAAAAAAGATTTTTATTAATTTTTAGTTTACTTTTATAAAAATAAGTTTTTGTAAAAATACGTTTTAAATATTCAAAAATATAAAAAGAAAAACAAAAATATAAATATTTTTAAGAGTTTGTTAAATATATAAGTTTTATAAAAGTTTCTTTATCTTTATTTTATAAAAAAATAAGTTTTATTTAATTTATATAAATATATTATAATTATATAAAATAGAAAATTTAAAACAGAAAACTGAAAAAAGAATATTAAAACTCGAGGCCCGTACTGTAGCAGCCCGTAACCTGACCCAAAACCCTGGCTCATGCGATCGCATGAGCCCGAAGGCAATTTCTCATGCGATCGCATGAGTGTGTCTCACACGCCAACAGGAAACCCTATTCTGCATTAATTACGGAGTATATATTATTATTATTATCTAAACCCTAATTAGGGTTGTTTTTAATATTAATATTTAGTTTAAGTTTTTATTAATTAATTTATATATTTAGTTTAATTAGTTTTAATAAATTACAAAATTAATAGTTTTATAAAATAAATAATATAAAAATAATATTTTTATAAAAATTGTACTTTTTACAACTTTAAGTATATTTTTATATTTTGTACCCCTTTTTATCGTTTTAGCGTAATTTTTGTATTTTTTGCACGTATTTAGTTTTAAGATATAGTTTTTACCATAGTTATTTTTACTTCAAGATTTTTAAGATTTGCCGTAAAATCCCTTAAGTGCTTTTTCTTTAGACTAAGATTTAGGTGCTTTAGAATTTTGCAACGCCGTTTATATATTTTAGTCCCTTTTTAAGTTATTGCCATTAGGGATATAGTTTTTCTTTTAAGCTTTAATATTTTTAGACGCAACTTTTAATTCTTAGTTTTTAGTTCCTTTTTAAGTTTCGACGCGCTACTTTCTTATTTTTATTTTTCGACACCTATTATTTTTCAATCTTTTATTTTTCGACGTTTTTCGACGCGCTCTTTTTCTTTCTTATTTCTCGCCATTCTAGTTTTTAGGACATAGAATTTTCTACTTCTTCTTTAAATTTCTTTGAATTACGAAAATTTATTTTAAGTGGTTAAATTGATAGACATCAAAATTTTCTAGTTCGTAGTAATAGTTGGATTTGTACGTGGACCGGGTTATTGGAGCCAAACAGTACTCAATTATATTGAGACCAAACGAATCTTGCCCCTCTGCTGCATCTTTTGGCTATTCGAAATGTGGGCAAAATCAGAAAAGTCTATTAATTGGATAACTTATATAATTTTTTTTTCTTTTTAAAAACTAATAAGATATTCAGTGAATGTACCGAGCAAAACGTTCACCACCTTTTGTACGTTCACCACCTGTAACTCGATCAAGACATCTAGCTAATATTGTCGCCGTTGATTTTTCTTTAGAATCATCATCCAGTCGACCAAGTACTCCAATTCAAATTTCCGATAATCCATTTTTTGAACCCGACCTCATAATTGAGAATCCGGAGAATATTCATGGACAATTCGTAGATCCTGAACCACTAATCTTTCCTCCGGAACCACCAATCATTCAAACAGAGATTGTTGAGGAATGAACCATTAAATAAGAATCCTCTAGTGATTCAGATTCAACAAATTCAATCATGGAAAATCTGGAACCTCTAAGTATGAAAGACCGAATGCGAGCTAAACGCACTGGCCAAGGTCACGCAATTACTCATCCAGACATTAATGCGCCAGATTATGAAATCAAAGGACAAATTCTACACATGGTGACTAATCAATGCCAATTTAGTGGTGCACCGAAGGAAGATCCAAATGAACATCTTCGTACCTTTAATAGGATATGCACTCTATTTAAAATAAGAGAAGTGGAGGATGAACAGATATATCTCATGTTATTTCCCTGGACTTTAAAGGGAGAAGCCAAAGATTGGTTAGAATCGTTACCTGAAGGGGCGATTGATACATAGGACGTTTTAGTTCAAAAATTTCTTAAACAATTCTTTCGGACATCTAAAGCCGTGAGACTTCAAGGAGAAATTGTTACGTTCACACAAAAGCCAAATGAAACTCTATATGAGGCTTGGACAAGATTTGGAAAGTTATTGAGAGGATGTCCGCAACATGGTTTAGACACCTGTCAAATAGTACAAATATTCTACCAAGGATGCGACATCACTACAAGAAAAGACATAGATATAGCAGCTGGTGGTTCTATTATGAAGAAAACAGAAACTGATGCTTACAAAATTATTGATAACACTGCTTCCCACTCACATGAGTGGCACCAAGAAAAAGATATCGTTAGATCATCTAAAGCGGCTAGAGCCGATTCTAGCCATGACTTAGATTCCATTTTCGCAAAGATAGATGTTGTCGAGAGACGAATGGAAAAGATGACTAAAGATATTCACTCAATACGAATTAGCTATGAGCAGTGTGGAGGACCACATTTGACAAAAGATTGTCTTAGTATTGAAATAACAATGGAACAAAGGGAGAATGTTTCATATCTAAACCAAAGGCCTGGAAATAATTATCAGAATAATTATCAACCGCCAAGACCGATCTACAATCAAAACCAGAATTATAACCGTAATGTTCCATACAACAACCAACAAGGTCCTAGCAATCAACAAGTATCCAATAATACTTACAATCAGCAAAGACCTAATTTTCAAAACAAACCACCACAAACCGATGATAAAAAGCCAAATTTAGAAGATATGATGACGAAGCTAGTTGAATCTCAAACACAGTTTTTCACATCTCAGAAACAAACCAATGAACAAAATGCTCAAGCATTTAGAAATCAACAAGCTTCTATTCAAAATTTGGAACAAGAAGTAAGTAACCTAGCAAGGTTAATAGGTGAAAGAAAACCGGGAAGTCTACCTAGTGATACAAATGCTAACCCCCGAAATGAAACAGCTAAAGCCATTATCACAAGAAGTGGTATGACACTTAAACCACCTGAAATACCTGTAATTTCTGATGAAGCTATTCCTACTCCACAAGAACCACAATCTGATCAAGATAAGGAAAAAGAACCGGTAGTTGAAAAGGCTAATGAAGATAACACAGTTAAGGCTAAACCTTATGTTAAACCATACCAACCACCACTCCTTTACCCGAGTAAAATGAGAAAAGAGATACTTGAAGCCGAGCAATCCAAATTCTTGGATATGTTTAAACAGATAAATGTAAATCTTCCTTTCATTGATATAATTTCAGGAATGCCTAGATATGCTAAATTTCTGAAAGATCTAATCACAAATAGAAAGAAAATGGAAGAACTCTCTGCTGTTACTATGAATGTTAATTGTTCTGCAGTGCTGTTAAATAAGATACCAGAAAAATTATCAGATCCAGGAAGTTTCACAATTCCATGTTTTCTGGGTAGTCTTAGTTCAATAGAAGCATTGGCAGACTTAGGTGCTAGTATAAATCTAATGTCGTATTCACGATACGCTAAACTAGACCTTGGAGAATTGAAACCAACAAGAATAAGTATACAACTAGCCGATAGATCAATAAAATATCCTAGAGGGATAATGGAGAACATGCTAGTTAAAGTTGGTACTTTAGTATTTCAAGTAGATTTTGTTGTTCTGGACATGGAAGAAGATTCTCAAGTTCCTCTCATATTAGGAAGACCATTCTTAAACACGGCTAAAGCAATGATAGACGTGTTTGGTAAGAAACTAACCCTAAGTATAGAGGACGAGAGTGTTACCTTTTCAGTTGATAGAGCAATGCAACAACCGCAATCTGCAGATGATACATGCTATTATATTCAAACTATAGATTCACATGCAGAATTTTTAGAAGAATTTCCAGAATTACAAGGAACAGGAGAATGTTCTTTAGGAGAAGGAACTGAACCAATTGATGAAACTGAAATGTTAGCTACACTTATGGCTAATGGATACGAACCAACAACAGAAGAAATTCAAATGCTAAAAGAAGAAGACAGATATTAATATAAATCATCGATAGAAGAACCTTCGACATTAGAGTTAAAGCCACTTCCAAACCATTTGGAATACGCTTATTTACATGGTGAATCTGAATTACCTGTAATAATGTCGTCTTCTCTTACTGAAAATGAAAAATCTCAGCTCATTTCTGTGCTAAAAGCTCATAAACCAGCCATTGCATGGAAAATTCATGATATTAAAGGAATAAGTCCTTCATATTGCACACATAAAATCCTTATGCAAGAAGGTCATAAAACGTATGTGCAACGCCAACGAAGATTAAATCCTAATATGCAAGATGTTGTTAAGAAAGAAATTATTAAACTGCTTGATGCAAGTTTAATTTATCCAATTTCTGATAGTCCATGGGTAAGCCCAGTTCAATGCGTACCTAAGAAGGGTGGCATGACTGTCATCACAAATGAGAAAAATGAGCTTATTCCTACTAGGACTGTAACAGGATGGCGTGTTTGTATTGATGATAGAAAATTAAATAACGCCACCAGAAAAGATCACTTTCCCTTACCTTTCATTGATCAAATGTTGGAAAGATTAGCCGAAAATAGTTACTATTGTTTTCTTGATGGTTTTTCCGGATATTTTCAAATTTCAATAGCACCGAGGACCAAGAGAAAACCACATTCACATGCCCTTATGGTACTTTTGCTTACAAACGCATGCCATTTGGACTTTGCAACGCCCCTGCAACCTTTCAAATGTGCATGATGGCGATTTTTCACGACATGATAGAAGAATGCATGGAAGTTTTCATGGATGACTTTTCAGTCTTCGGTGATACATTTGAATCATGTTTAGTTAATCTTGAACGAATGCTTATTAGATGCGAACAATCAAATCTAGTTCTTAATTGGGAGAAATGCCATTTCATGGTTAAAGAAGGCATCGTTCTTGGACATAAAATTTCAAAAGAAGGAATTGAAGTGGATAGAGCTAAAGTAGATGTAATTACTAAACTTCCACATCCCACCAATATTAGAGGAGTTAGGAGTTTCTAGGGCATGCCGGTTTTTACCGACGTTTCATAAAAGATTTTTCTAAAATTGCCACTCCTATGAATAAACTCCTAGAAAAGGATGCTCCATTCATCTTTTCAGATGAATGCATCAAATCTTTTAATATTCTTAAAGAGAAACTCTAGAATGCGCCGATCATGATAACTCCAAATTAGAATCTACCATTCGAACTTATGTGCGATGCAAGTGATTTTGCAATGGGAGCCGTTTTAGGACAAAGGATCGAAAAACGATTTCAACCTATATATTATGCTAGTAAGACGTTACAAGGAGCACAAAAAAATACACAACTACTGAAAAAGAACTCCTTGCTATTGTCTTTGCTTTTGACAAATTTCGTTCATATCTCGTTCTAGCTAAAACGGTGGTCTATACTGACCATTCTGCTCTTAGATACCTATTTTTGAAATAAGATGCCAAACCACGATTAATCCGTTGGATCTTACTCTTATAAGAGTTTGATATTGAAATCCGAGATAAAAAGGGAGCAGAAAATCTCGCAGCTGATCATCTTTCTCGTCTTGAAAATCCTGAATTAGAAGTTCTAAATGAATCGACCATACAAGACAACTTTTCTAATGAATATCTATTAAAGATAGATTATAATAAAATTCCATGGTTTGCAGACTATGCAAACTACTTAGTATGTGGATTCCTTGAAAAACGATTATCGTACCAAAAACGAAAGAAATTCTTTAGTGATATAAAACACTATTTCTGGGAAGATCCACATTTGTTTAAAAGTTGTCCCGATGGAATAATACGCCGATGTGTATTCGGAGATGAAGCTAGTAAAATTTTAAACCATTGTCACACAGGACCAACAGGAAGGCATTATGGGCCTCAACTTACAACAAAAAAAGTTTACGATGCTGAATTCTATTGGCCTACAATTTACAAAGACGCACACCTTCTTTGCAAATCCTGTGATGCTTGTCAAAGGGCCGGAAAAATAAGTCAACGTGATGAAATGCCACAAAATGTCATTCAAGTATGTGAAGTATTTTACATTTGGGGTATTGACTTTATGGGTCCATTTCTAAAATCTCATAATAATCTCTACATTTTCGTAGCCATTGATTATGTATCTAAATGGGCGGAAGCACAAGCTCTCCCAACTAACGATGCACGAGTTGTAGTCAACTTTTTAAAACGTCTTTTTACAAGGTTTGGAACACCGAAAGCTTTAATAAGTGATCGGGGAACTCATTTCTGTAATAACCAACTTGAGAAAGTTCTTAAAAGATATGGAGTAACTCATAAAATCTCCACCGCATATCATCCACAGACAAGTGGACAAGTTGAAAATACCAACCGAGCTTTAAAACGTATTTTAGAGAAAACCGTAGGATCAAATCCGAAGGAATGGTCCATTAAATTGGAGGATGCACTCTGGGCTTTTAGAACAGCCTACAAAACTCCAATTGGAACCACACCTTTTAAACTCGTTTACGGAAAAGCATGTCATCTTCCAGTAGAAATTGAACACAAAGCATTTTGGGCTTTGAAGACATGTAATCTTAATTTACATGAAGCCGGACGTCTACGATTAAGTCAATTAAACGAATTAGAAGAATTAAGACATGAAGCATACGAAAATTCGTTAATCTATAAAGAAAGAACGAAGAAATAGCATGATAAAAGAATCAGAAGTTCAAAAGAATTTAAAGAAGGAGACAAAGTTCTTCTTTTCAATTCACGATTCAAGCTATTTCCTGGAAAATTGAAATCAAGATGGTCTGGACCATTTATACTCAAAAGATTTTTCCCATACGGAACAGTAGAATTGATAAATTCAAATGGGATTGAATTTAAGGTTAATGGTCACAGAGTTAAACATTACATAGATAGTCCGATGGAAGTTGACAACGAAGTTAATCACAATTTCGACACCACAGCTAACTAAGTGTGGGGAGAATCAAGTCTTTAAAAGATAATATGTATTTCTGTTAGAGTTATATTTTCTATTTTCGTGTAGTTCTCGAGAATGGAACCCGAATGGTCTTTCCCTAGCAGACCCTAAAGAACTAGTCTTCTCCCCCCATTCTGAATTTTTATTTTTTTTTAGGTTTTACGAGATGAAGACTTCCCGTGAATTAAACCATGGTCTAATGCTACACGCTTTGATCACTAAACGTAATAATGACACCCTTCCAAGTGAAATAGTATCATTAATCAGAGGTAAATTGGACGGAGTAAGAAAAGAATCCAGATACGAAAATAATAAGTTACAATTTGGTAAAGAAAAATCAAAATCCGCAGCGAAAAGAGGAGCACGACACCTTGAAAGATGTCACAAATGAGGAAAATGGTCACACGAAGGAAAATACTCGACGAATCAGACATATTCAAATACCGAATTTGTTACTTTATGCAGAGATGGACCGTTCATATGTTTAGAAGAAAAAACGTTGGATGCTCGAGGTTACGCCTATGTAGCTATGGAAAACCAATTAGTCTGACTATCTTATGAGTGGGCTAGAGCATATCACTAAGAAATCTATTTCGCAGGTAAGTATGTACAGTTTTTATTTTTATTTTTATTTTTAACCTTTTGATAATAAACGTTAAATCGTTCGCTATAAAGTATTAAATTGGTATTCAATAAAATTAGGTCTTGCGACCGAAATTATTGATATCATACAAAAATTTACTACATCACTGCGAAATTTACCGTTTATTCGTAAGGTATAAATATCTTTAATCAATCAACCCAAAATATTTCAAAAATTCGTCATGAGTTAAACTAGGTCATGGAACCGAAATTACTTTACCGAAAAGAGGGGCGTATATTTTTGATAATATTTGATTGATTAAAGTGGGATGAAAGATCAAAAAGATTTTTAATTTTATTTTTACTTTGTTTTTAAAATTAATATTAAAATAATATTGTAAACTTTTTAAATCAATATATTTAAAATTGTAAATATTTAAAAAATTAATATTTTTAATATAAGTTTGTATGTATAAAAACAAAAATATAATTTAAGTTTGGTGTGAATTTAAAAACAAAAATTTACTTTATTTCGCTAAATTAAAAATATGATTTTTTAAAATTCGTCGTGAGTTGAAAACTAGGTCGTTGAACCGAAATTGTTTTACCCGAGGGAGGGACGAGAACTTTTATTATCATTATTTTTAATCTTATTGAATTAAAGTATGCCAAAAACATTAAAAAAAACCCAAAAAAAAAAAACTTTACTTTTAAAACCGCGCTTTAAATTGACAAATTTTAAAATTTTGTCGAGGGACGGACTAGGACATCGATCCGAAACGCCCTCACTCCTAAAAAGAAACAAAATTTTCATTTTTAATTAATTCTATGTTTTATTAAAATATAAGGTTTTTATAAAATAAAATAAAAAAAACAATTTTCACTGTACCCGGACCCCCATGCGATCGCATGGGGTTTACACTTCAACTCCATGCGATCGCATGGAGCTGAAAATCAGGCCAGATAGAAAAAGAACCAGCGAGCTGTTCTTCAACCACAACACACACACATACACGAAACTCTCTCAAAACTTTACCAAATTTTTACCGTAATTCGTCAAATTTCTTGCTCTAATCATGCCTAGATTCGCATTCTTCAGCAAAAAGGTAAAAATTACACTCCTAAACTCATAAATTTGCTAGTTTTTGTGAAAATTACCAATATTTTACCTAATGCAATTTTGTTAATTTCTAGTGTAATTAGTGTTAAATTGTTAGTATTTTATGCATGTATAACCTAGATTGATGCTATTTAACATGATTTGAAGCCAAAAACTTCAAAATTTTTAGAAATCTAGGGTTTGTATTCTTGAGCAATTTGGGGCTTTTTGATATAAACAGGTTATGGTCGATTTTTGTCATGAATTATTACTAAATTAAGTAGTGTAACATATTTAGGTAGTTAAATGATCCAAACATTGATCCTAAACATGATTTTTGGAGATTAAAGTGAACTTTTTAAGTCTAAAATTCATGAACTTGATTCATTTGATATAATTGTCATTTGAGACTTGTTTAATTATTAGTAATGACTATTTTGACATGTTATTTGAGTTAAATGCTTATGAACTTTGTATACATTTTCATATGTGCTTATTTAAAAAAATATAGAATTGTAAAAAATGTGAAAATGTGTATAAGTTTAATTTTGATTTAACATGTTATTGTGATTGTTTTAAGTTGTTATTTTGCTAACACTAATGCATATTTGGATGCACAAACTTTGTGTTTAATGTGTTTTGCAGAAAGCCGATACTGGAGGTTCATCATCGTCATCATCTAGACGACCTGCTCCAGCACCAGAACCAGAACCAGAACCAGAAATGCAATACGAGCCAGAACCCGAACAAGTACCACAACAGGAACAACAACATCAGCCTGATCAACATGTACCCTATTATGATCCACTACAGAATGTTAATGAATTCATAGTATTTTCGATGCATCCGCCTGTAGAATACCCAACGATTCCTGAACACACATTGCATCCTAATTTGAGATTCGATAGACGATGGAGAGATTACCCGGCATATCAAAGTAATAAATTTAAATTGGTAACAAAAGAGGTAGAGGTGCCGAGGGTAATTGATTGAAATCCTTTGGAAACGGTCCATCTAGCTGACCGTGTTAGACAGCATTTGATTCAAAGGTATGGCAGTTCTTCTTTTACAGATTGGGAACGTCTTTTCACCATTCGTAGACATGTATATAAGGAATGGTGTGTTGAGTTGATGAGTACTATAGCGTTAAATGTAGATGTAGATAGGTTAGATGATAGAAGTTTTCTTAGATTTATCCTTGGCGGTAGGATGTACAGGATGTCCATGATGGACATGGCCAGGGCATTACAGATTTACACTCCTAGTGAATTGCTACTACCCGATTGTATGAGTTTGATTTATCGTGGTGAAAGGGTAGATAGGAACTTTGACGCGAACGCCGTTTGGAGGCGTATGTCAAACTATAATGTTTTTACACTGGGAGGAAAACACTCCTACTTATATATTAACAAAGCCGAGCTTCGTGTAATTCATAGATTTTTGGCTAACTCGATTACACAGAGAGGTCACAATAAGGAGAAAATGACCTTACATGATTTATTTTACCTAAAGTGTATTCGAGACCCGAGAAGCTTTGTTAATATCCCTTAATGTGTTGGTTTTTATTTATCTAAAATGGTAGAAGGAATGCAGGACGGGAGTATAATAGGAGGAGGTATTTTTGTTACTCTCATTGGAAAGTATTTAGGTGTTGATAGGAACCAAGTGGGTCCATTACAGGTTTGTAGAGAACAGGATGAGACCATAAGATTGCGGGTTTATGCGGGTGCTAAGGTATTGAAGAGTAGACACAACCAAGAAGTTCCCTATGAAGGTAATCATCCTCAGGTAGAGAGAGGCTCAGATGAGGAAATGGAGGAAGTGGAAGACATTAGGGATGTCTTTCGAGATGCTATTCTTGACGTCCACGTTCGTATAGATAAGGAAGCAATGACGAACGCGGCCAGACATAGTATGTACGAGCAGTGGAACTCCGAGCGAGTATACGAGGACTATAGGCGACGCCAACACGATAGCTGGTTAGTTCATCAGCACCAAATCATGAGCCAGCTATCATATCAGGTACCAAATAACTACGTGCCTACTCGACCTGCTCATTTTCCGCCACACAGCCCCGACATCCGACCACCCTTTAACCGGTATGACTATAACCAAGCCTATCAGAACACCTATAACCAACAATGGAACCCACCTGACGAGATGAACTGGAACCCCTATCCTGACTGATTTGGTTCCATTGGTTATTTTTATGATTTTTATGTTTTTATCTTTTTACTTTTTCATGTTTAAACTTATGTTATTGGATATATTTATGTAATTTTTATCATTTTTATTATTATTGTGTACTAATATTTCACATTTAGGATTTGAAAGTGAGATATTAAGTCCCATTTCAAATTGTCATGCATGTTTATATTTGTATTGTATGTATATTGTCAATTGTACAAAACAGGGTAAAACAACGCATTTTCAAAGACTGGCATTAAGTTCAGCAAAAGCTAGTACTTTTGACGGCAAAACGAAAAACAAATGTGATGAAACAACAAGACGGAATGAACAAATGATGTGCACCATTTATCATTCAGCAAACAAACGTCAATATGTTTGGAAATTTTGGTAAAATTTAATCATTTTTCTACGCTAATCACCCTCAATAATTTAAAATGTTACTGATTTCTTGCAAATGAGGGCATTGCAAGATCTTAAGTGTGGGAAGGGGTTAAATTCTTTCGGAATTTTAAAAATTTTTGACTTGTACACTTGGTTACCATTAGAAATACTAGTAACGCAGTAGTTGTATTAGAATCTAGTGCTCTCTGATAATAAAGAACAGCACTAGTCTTATATACTGACTACCCAATTCTAGTAAAAATTTTCAAAATTTTCAATTAAATGAATTCAAAATCATGTTTATACATATTTATGAACGATAAAACTAGGTGTTAACACCGAAATTATTGTTACCTCGGAAAGGACATAAATTGAGAAACAACCCAAAATGTTAGAATTCATTTAAAATGGAATAGAGGACAATAAAAAGGCAAATAAAAGAAAATAAAAGCCAAGTGTGGGAAAATTTACCAAGTTATTTAAAACATAAGTCACATATTTTTGTAACAAATAACTGAAGATACGTTTGTTTTGGACGATTTTAATTAGTGTTACCCGATTTACTGTAATATATTTGAAAGAAAGATGGATCTACACGATGAATCAATTCCATCATTAAGAGGAAGTAAAGTCTTCCGAAAAAGAAACGCGCTTCTTGATTTAGGTCATGAAGTTGTCGTCCAGACCAGCTGTAGGTTGACGAAAAATCTAGAAAAGTCATCTCTAAAATCAGCAGGAAATCCACGGACCTCAGCATCAAACAGGGTCGCCAAGTGGTCAGACTTATCCTAACCATGAGAGGATCCGTCTCGTAAAATGGGGAGGACGCCGTGCAAATTAGCTGGATAAGACTAATGAATCAAATCCCCAGAAAAGGATAATCTTCTTAAAGATCAAAAATCAGCTTTTAAGCCTGATATTACTCAATCCTAGAGATTGACCTTAAAGATTGAGAATTACAAACTCATGGAATTCGATGATATCTAAACTCGAGCTTGAACGAGAAAATATTTTGATCAAAATTACAAACCGATTTGTTTTCTGAAAACCCATTTTCAATGCGTTCATTACCATTGAACGTAAAATCCTAGGAATTCACCTGGAATTCATTAGGTCACCTAAACCAAATCGGGTGTCAACCGTAAGAACGGTGGTTGCATAGCATGGTCAAAGACAGGACCTTGTGCCAGACCGGAAAATTATAAGGGTGAGCTTTACTATTGCTCCTACCAAGGATAGTAATTGCATCCGACACGTTATAGATCAAAAACTAAACCGCATGTCAGGGGACATTGCCTTAACAGTTGCTTGTTCAACGCTTTCCTTTACAACCGGACGGTAGTTTATCAAAAGGTAATATACGGAGCAAGTATACTGGACATGTTGCTTTCCCAATACAAGGTTAGCAAGTGGGTGTCACAAAACCTTAAGTTTTGAGCTAAAAATTTCAAATATGAAACCCACCAAACCCACAAAAAGAATTTGCAAACACCGGTGAAGGGTTATCCCGGAAAACTTATCTAGGGTAAAAGCTAGATTTAATTTTCAAAAGATCAAATGTTTTTATAAAGATCCAATTTCCTTAATGGATCTAAACTTTTATAGTCATGTGGGACTGTAAACCACATCGTTACTACCATTGTTTATACCGCCGTATAGAAATCACTGATGTACAAAGTGTGAAGAATAAAGAAGTGATTCTAGTATATTTCAAGACTATATTGCTTGAGGACAAGCAACGCTCAAGTGTGGGAATATTTAATAATGCTAAAAACGAACATATATTTCATAGCATTATCTCTCAAGAAAGACAAGCTTTTAGTTGAAATTATTCTATTTACAAGTGATATTCGTTTAAATAATAAAAGGTGAAGATAAAAGACAGATTCGACGAATTGAAGACGCAAACGACCAAAAAGCTCAAAAGTACAAAGTACAATCAAAGAGGTTCCAATTATTGATGAGAAACGTCTCAAAATTACAAGAGTACAAGATTCGAAACGCAAAATACAAGATATTAAATTGTACGCAAGGACGTTCGAAAATTCGAAACCGGGACCAGAGTCAACTCTCAACGCTCGACGCAACGGACTAAAAATTACAAGTCAACTATGCACATGAATATAATATAATATATAATTAATTCTTAAAATTAATATATATATTATATTATATTATAAAAACCGTCGGTAGAAGAAAACAACAACATGTGAGCCTCCCCAGCTGGCTCAACGTGTATATATATATATATATATATATATATATATATATATATATATATATATATATATATATATATATATATTATAATTTTAATTTTAATTTTAATTCTAATAATAAGGGTATGTTAGCGAATGTTGTAAGGGTGTAATTCGAAATTCTGTCCGTGTAACGTTACGCTATTTTTAATCATTGTAAGTTATGTTCAACCTTTTTAATTTAATGTCTCGTAGCTAAGTTATTATTATGCTTATTTAAAACAAAGTAATTATGATGTTGGGCTAATTACTAAAATTGGGTAATTGGGCTTTGTACCATAATTGGGGTTTGGACAAAAGAACGACACTTGTGGAAATTAGACTATGGGCTATTAATGGACTTTATATTTATTTAACTAAATGATAGTTTGTTAATTTTAATATAAAGGTTTACAATTGGACGTACCTATAAATAACCATATACACTCGATCGGACACGATGGGCGGGATATTTATATGTACGAATAATCGTTCATTTAATCGGACACGGGAATGGATTAATAGTTTATGGAATTATTAAAACATGGGTCAAATTATGTACAAGGACACTTGACATAATTGATAACAAAGTATTAAAACCTTGTTATAGTTTAAGTCCCCAATTAGTTGGAATATTTGACTTCGGGTATATGGATAATTTGACGAGGACACTCGCACTTTATATTTATGACTGATGGATTGTTATGGACAAAAACCAGACGGACATATTGAATAATCCAGGACAAAGAACAATTAACCCATGGGAATAAACTAAAATCAACACGTCAAAAATCATGATTACGGAAGTTTAAATAAGCATAATTCCTTTATTTTCATATTTAATTGCACTTCTAATTATTGCACTTTTATTTATTGTTATTGTATTTAATTGTACTTTTATTTATTATCATTGTATTTAATTGCACTTTTAATTTTCGTACTCTTTAATTATCGTAATTTTATTTTATCGCACTTTTATTTATCGCAATTTCATTATCGTTATTTACTTTACGCTTTAAATTAAGTCTTTTATTTATTTAATATTTTACATTAGGTTTTAACTGCGACTAAAGTTTTAAAAATCGACAAACCGGTCATTAAACGGTAAAAACCCCCTTTTTATAATAACAATATTACTTATATATATATTTGTATTTTTATAAATTAAAACTAATATAGCGTTAAGCTTGTTTAAGTGTATCCCTGTGGAACGAACCGGACTTACTAAAAACTACACTACTGTACGATTAGGTACACTGCCTATAAGTGTTGTAGCAAGGTTTAGGTATATCCATTCTATAAATAAATAAATAAATATCTTGTGAAAAATTGTATAATATTTAATAGTATTTCGTTGTAAAAATAATACTATTTCCTAGTACACCTCGCACACATCCTAACCCCTCTACCTTCCCCCTTGCAGGTTGTATGTCTTTTGCTTTTGTGGACATGGGAGAAGATGGGCGTGTTGGGTTGTGTTCGACAAGTCTAGAACTCGGATGTTGTCTATGTTGTAATCGAATATTATCGTAACACCGGTTGTTTGATAAAAATGTATTTATGAATGAAATTGTAATAATCATGTTTATGTTAGTACGTAAGTCCATGTTTTGTAAATAAGGCTTCTGCTGTGTTATTAAAAAAAAGTACGGTGTTACAAATATGTGATAACCTGAAATCCATTATACTGGTCCTACCGCCCCTGTCAGAGGACTGACATGTCATTGGGTAATATGTTAGGCTTAAAGATTGTAAATAAAAAGCAATGTCCCTTACCCCCGACACCCGAGAAACATGAACTACATGCAAACACTGACGACTCATCAATAGGAGCGACTCCATTAGGTGACATTAACAATCCTTAAGGTCTAAACTTTCTTAAGCATAAGCAAAGATAGAAGGTATCCCAAATCCGAGAGACATGATGTGTTTTCGATGCTTTCATTAATGATTGGACTTATAAATCAGTTAGGGCCTTATATAAAAGAGAAGAACCATAAAGAACACCATGGCCAGGTTATAGAGTAACCGTCCAGTCCTTTATGGGTTTAAACAAACAATTCCTGAATTAACAAAGAATCCCTCAAGGTCAGTGCAATGTTTGAGGCTGCATTATGGTGCAATGCACTGTATCCGCACTAGAGATTAGCTTCCATGGTCATACACGACAGAGGCATAGAGTACTACAATCGTTGTGCCTCCTCATATGCTTACAATTTTTAAATGCTAGTGACTATACATGCATAGCTCAGGTCCAAACATGTACTACATATCTCAGTCAGCGTTTCCATTACAAAATATTAACTACCGGAATCTATTGTGGAGGTTTCCTTACCACAATCGTTGTGCCTCTGATAAGCGCACTATGTATCTGACAGAAGTTTCTTACCAAGGGGTGACACAGATAGTGTACTCTGAATCGGGGTTCTGTACCGGAGTTCGCGACTTCCTAATAACCAGTAACCACGTTCTATTAGTTGGAAAAGCGATTGAGTTTAAATCATAATCGGAAAGCATCTCAACAACATCACATTACACAGTCATTATTTCAGCATCGTAATTGACTACGTCATAACAAACACTTAAAGATAAATACTCGCTAATCATGGAAATAATATCATATATCATAACAATAATGGAAAGCATTATAACATACAGAGTAAAAGGGATAGAAGTATCAATAGAATAGTCGAGTTCTGAAAGTATAAAAGTAATAGCTTCAGACCCACCTCCAATTATTTACAGACTACGTTTACTGCCTACTCTGGATTATTATCACTATTCGATAATTACATTACAATCCTATAGAGTGAAACTAGAGAAAGAAGGGACATTGAGAGATAACTTTGTGTTGAAGTTTGTGTTGGAATAGATAACAAATGAGCCTATTTATAGAAACTTCCAGCCAGGCAGGCCGTGTTTGGAGGCCATGTTGAGTGGGTAGATCGGACACACAGGCCGTGTGGAGAGGTCGTGTGTCTGGTAACCCGTGTAGAGACACCGTGAACTGGCAGCCTGTGTTGATCAAATGGCAGGTCATGTAGGCCATTTGGTCAGCCCGTGTTGCCTGGTCTACTTTGGTCTTTTTTGATGATTTCCTGGATCTTAACTTGGTTCACAGGGTCGTAACTTTAGTTTCATCGTTTTCGCTCTAAATTCTTCGTTATAAGCCCGTTTTCTTCAATTCTTCTTTCATCGTTTTCATAATAACTTGATCTATCAAATAAAGAAAATAAACACTTAATTTGGTAACAAAGTTTGTAACTTTATTGTTTTAGGCCTTAATATTAGGGGTAAAAACATGACTTTTTGACCCATATCATGGAAGAGGATAGAATGTTAAGGAGATAGGCGGCCATATACACAGTAGGTTAGAGGTTGATGAGATTGAAAGAGCATAGTGCAAATTTGGTTGTTAATGGTGCAAAGCATGCGTTCAGACTTCCCATTTTGCTGAGACTTCTGAGGGCAGGAGAAGCGAAATTGAATTCCGTTAGATCAAAGCAGATGGTGGAATACATAGTTATCGAATTCTCCTACTTGGTCACATTGGAAGGTAATTATTTTTTTTTAAATTGAGTTTTCACAAATGTACAAAATTGAACAAATATTATAAATGCAGAAGATTTATAACGTAATGGAAACACCCAAACATAATGCGTGAAGCGATCAAGAAAAATAATATAGTATTTCAAAGTACTATACTAGCTACAAGAGAAGTCCATAAATTAGAATGAATAATTACAAAAGTAGAAGTAACTTTAGAACTAAAAACGAAAAGAAGTAGTCGCACGTGTTTTTCAGGTTGACACACATGAGAAAATAAAGGAGACATAGTTTTATTACACATAACAACTTTATTAAAAAGAAGTATAAGGAAAACGTCATTCCTGGAATGTCTGAGACGTTGATGCCAGGTGACGGGACTAGTGAGAAGAGCATGATGAGGCGAGTGTGGTGTAACTGGGTATATATCCCCGGTGCTGTCACATCAGAGAAGGATGTGGCACGTCCGATAATCCTTTACATAAAAATCAGAAGGGTAAAATTCAACAGATACAATATTATCATGAGTAAATTGACGAATGGAAATAACATTTTTAACGATGTTGGGTGTGACAAGGACATTGTGTAAGTGAAGTGATCGTTCGGGGTTATGTAACAAGCTATGGCCGGTGTTAGTGACGGGAATAAAGTTCCCATCACTGAATGGTCCCGACAAATATTTGCAATTATTAAAATCGGTACTTAGAATATTAATACAGGGAGTAAGATGAGTAGATGCACCAGTATGGAAGTATCCTTGTTCGAACCTGCATTCCCTTAATCCTGTAAAGTTATTGTATTGAGAGCGTTCAGTAGAATAGTTTAATGTGTCTGCATGAGAGGGTCCACCGTAAATGAGCCATAAGGAGAGGCGAAATAGGCATGTTGTTCCACAAGCGTCCCATTAGCAGAAGGCCCAAAATTGTTGGGTTAGTATGCTGGAAACTAGGTGGAGTTGGGAGGATTTCCTTTTAATCCTGAACAGGAAACATAGGCCCAAAAATAGATGTTGATGACAACTCTTGGGCTGCTGAATAAATAGGGACAGGCCGTGAGCCTCCCGTTTAGGCCAATAGGGCCTTCTAGACTGCAATAATATTTAGCATATGAGATTGAATTAAACCTACACCCTAACAATATAGAACGGGCTAGGCCCAAACATTAAATGGGACAAGAGCTAACAATGGGCCATAAATAATACTAGTCTAACTATAACATTGTGTATACACTTTAAGTGAAAGTTTGAGTGTTTAGCAGTGACGAAGGATAATAAGGGCAAGGGGGTGCATTGAATTAAACCTGAGGCCCGGTTAGTATTGTTGCCACCTCCATAAGAATTAGGGCGTCGAGCAGAAGCCTTTCCATGATGCAAATAGCGACAACGTTAAGCAAACCAATAAAAACCTCTTAGTAGAATTCTGACACACTTGTGAATGACCGACTGAGCTGCTGTTTGACTAGGTGCCAGAGTTCGATTGAAAAATTAGAGCGGAGGGGGTTGGAAGAATTTGGAGCTGCTTCTAGTTGCGCACGGTTTTTCGATTCAATGTCAATTCTTCCATTAGAAGCATAGAACAAACTGTGTTAAGGTCCGAAAAATGTTGACGGTGAAGAATAACGTGTAAAGCATGTGCATAGTTATCATTTAATCCGTTAACGATATACATGACTAAGTCACTTTCTTCGATTGTAAAGCCAAGATTGCGTAGATGAGCAGCGATATGGTCAATTTTACAAGAATACGCTTCAACAAATAGTTAGTCGGTATCGATACTGCGGAATTCGACATTAAGTTCCATTGTCTTTATTTGCTTTTTATCTTGGAAAATTTTCGCAAGAAAAGTCCAGGTATCATATGTTGTAGTGGTTCGGAATTAAGAACTCGTTCTAAAAAAAGGTTCGGAGATCGTCAGGAAATTCAACATTGAAACACCGGCATTGGCTTTTTGCCAATCGGAATTGGCTCGTTCTGCTTCGGTAGAGTTGCGCATAATAAAACTAGAATCATCGAAACCGGTACAGTGTGTTGTGAATAGCTTATTCCAGTGTGTATAATTAAGCTTTGCTAGATCGATTTTAACCAGGATGAGGTGATTTAAAGATGTTACATTATATATCATTTAGAATTTATTAGGCACCATGAATATGGACATCGATTGGGAAAGAAGAGTGAAAGAAGAAAGTGGCATGCAGCCTTGAATCGTACGTTGCATATATGAATTGATGATCGTGAACGTACACGGCTGCTAGTATATAAAAGCCTACACCCTAACAATATAGAACGGGCTAGGCCCAAACATTAAATGGGACAAGAGCTAACAATGGGTCATAAATAATACTAGTCTAACAATAACATTGTGTATATACTTTAAGTGAAAGTTTGAGTGTTTAGCAGTGACGAAGGATAATAAGGGCAAGGGGGTGCATTGGTCCCCCCCCCCCCCCCACCCCCCAAAAAAAAAAAACTTTGTCCTCACTAGCAATTTCTGCGATTTTAGGGACTAATTTTGTTAAGTTCGAAACTTAACCTCATCAAATTGAAGTTTGAATATCTAGCATACAGTTTAGTCATTGAATTTATTATTATTTCATCAATTCTTAAAGTTTTGTATTATTTGTATATAGTACTATTTACATTGTATATTATTTTATTGAACAATACCTCCATATTTCATTCAAAATTTAGCGATTTAAAAATACTTTAGTGACCTTAAATAATTAGTTAAGCAAATTGAATGTAACCCTTTATTCATATTGAGACTACATGTTTTGATTGAATTTTTTGGCCCTCTCATTGTTAATATTCAAGCTCCGTCGCTGGTGTTTAGTGTAGTATAACTATTGAACCTGAGTCTGCAGTTGGTTTGCTCTTTGTGGTCTACACAGAAGTTTTTGACCAAGTGCGACAACTTTCTTTCGGCACTCGTTACATGTTTAGTAGGACCATCCTCAACTTGGTTCCACATATTCTATAACTCCAACACAAGTAAACTGCATGAACTATTTTGGGGTTGATTTGTTTTTTTTTTTTCCATCAAATTCGTGTAACATACAGATATCATAACTTTTTAAATTAAAAGTTTGTCTAATGGTTGGCATGATTTTATTTATTTACCTTGTAATTATCAGCTTCCCGAGCTAACAATACTTCTAGTGAGTACTGGTTCCCCGTTATTTTCGAGTCTTCAAATTTGATGGGGTTGATTATGAGGTTTGTTTTTTTTGCAATTCTTGTTTTATACCTGCAAAGTTGTTAACATTGTCAGTTATGTTTCTTCAAGAGTTTTATAATGTATTCGATATTGCTTATTCGTTTAGTTTTTCGTGATAGTATTATATCTGTGGATTAGAGTAATAGTGAGTACCGGACATGTTGGAGAGTTTTAGATTTCCTATTGGCTCATGTATTTTGAATATTAATTATCTTTTATTATACTGAAGTTTTAAACGTTGATGATAAAAACCTCTGTACTAGTTGGCCCAGCATGAGTTTACGCCCACTATTACAGGTTTTTAAAGGGATTCGTACGCATGTATTAATATCAAATTTTGTTGCAAGATCATTCCACATCGTTAAGTATATACATTGATAGATTTAGTAAGTGTTGTGACTGACAAATAGGATGTGAAAGTGTATAATGATTCAATATGTTTTGATGTGATACTTACTTCAAATTCACAATGTCGATTAGTCTTACTTTTGACTCTCATGCGACACCTTGTCAGACTATTTTGATAGGTCCAACGCTTTGTATGCAACCTATGTAATCTGTACATGAAAATATTAGTATTGTTTATTCATTATTTTATGTTTTGTAAATTCATTACCTTTTGCAAATTGTGATTAACTTTTCCACATTCATCTGCCACATAAGTATATGTACACATTAAGAATTTTGATACCATTTCATACATCTTATTCAAGTAAATATTTAATAACTACTTAAACATAGATAACTCACATTATCAGCTTCCTGAGCTAACAATACTTCTAGTGAGTACTGGTTCCCCGTTTTTTCTATTTTTGAGTCTTTAAATTTGATGGGGTTGATTATGAGGTTTGTTTTTTTTGCAATTCTTGTTTTATACCTGCAAAGTTGTTAACATTGTCAGTTATGTTTCTTCAAGAGTTTTATAATGTATTCGATATTGCTTATTCGTTTAGTTTTTCGTGGTAGTATTATATCTGTGGATTAAAGTAATAGTGAGTACCGGACATGTTGGAGAGTTCTAGATTTCCTGTTGGCACATGTATTTTGAATATTAATAACTTTACCGTAGAATAGGTTATCTTTTATTATACTGAAGTTTTAAACGTTGATGATAAAAACCTCTGTACTACTTGGCCCAGCATGAGTTTACGCCCACTATTACACGTTTTTAAAGGGATTCGTATGCATGTATTAATATCAAATTTTGTTGCAAGATCATTCCACATCGTTAAGTATATACTATTGATAGGTTTAGTAAGTGTTGTGACTGACAAATAGGATTTGAAAGTGTATAATGATTCAATATGTTTTGATGTGATACTTACTTCAAATTCACAATGCCGATTAGTCTTACTTTTGACTCTCATGCGACACCGTATCAGACTATTTTGATAGGTCCAACGCTTTGTATGCAACCTATGTAATCTGTACATGAAAATATTAGTATTGTTTATTCATTATTTTATTTTTTGTAAATTCATTACCTTTTGCAAATTGTGATTAACTTTTCCACATTCATCTGCCACATAAGTATATGTACACATTAAGAATTTTGATACCATTTCATACATCTTATTCAAGTAAATATTTAATAGCTACTTAAACATAGATAACTCACATTATAAGCAATAGCTACTTAAACATAGATAACTCACATTATAAGCAACACTAACACATGAAATGGCATAGGATCGTAGAGCATTAGGCTTATAGCTTTCAACTAGAAAATTAACCTACACAACTCCGTCTTTAAACTGCTACAGTTGTTATACATGAGTCCATTAATTTACCATGAATGCATATTCATGCTATAAATAGAAAGACATATAAACAATACAAAGTGTGAAATACTCAAATTAATTTACAAACATAAATAACATTAACACATGAAATGTCATAAAATCACAAATCATGAAATTTTAGCTTGCAATTAGCAAATTAGGTTGCATTTTAAGTAGCTATAGTTAGTATACAGAAACTTATTTGATAGTAAACATAAAATCATACTATTCAATCAATATAATTAGAACGTGAGCATAATTCAAATTTGTTGTTAATTAAAGAAGGAATGGACTTTATTTTGGCGTTGATAGAGATATAAGCGATGAACACGAACTGAAAATTAGGGATAATAACTATTAGTTCACAATAACTTGATTATGAACACTAAACTCTCAATAAACAATAGATACAAATTATATGAACAAAATTGAGAGAACACGAATGATATATAATATGAAAGACAAAGTAATCGTGCTTGAGAGATACAAAATACAATGAACATCGTACCCCTATTTATACAAGGTTAAACCAAATCTCCAAGATTTGGTTTCCAAAACTACTTGACTAAAAGATAGGAAAAGATAAACTAAAACTTATTAATATTCTAAACAAATCAGTGTTTATCTTCTAGAGATAATATCAAATCAAAACGTGATCTTCTAAATATTTATCCAGATCTCCAGAATTCCCATAGCTTCTTTACCAAGTAATTAAACCGTTCACACAAACAGATTCTGCAACTTGCATCTCCAGACTCTAACTTCCAGACTCTAACTTCCTGCAAAACATTTTGACTCATCAGATCTTATTCCAACAATTTCCCCCTATCTGATGATGTCAAAAACTACCCTTTCTACTTCTTCAGTTTTGCAAGCTCTTTTTCGATCAACCTACATTTGCTCTTCATTGACTTAATGCTCTTCAACATAAACAACTTACCTTCCAAATGTTTCAACAATTTAACCCGAAAAGGATGATTCTGTTCATTCGTACACCTAGTTAACAGTCCAAGCAACAAGTTAATGTCAGCACCTTCAAACTGCTCTACTCTAATCAGCATCCTTTGGTTTCTAGTCGTTTTAATCATCAGAGCATCTAGATATTCAACATAACATTCATCAATGAACTGCAAATGTTCTGGAACAGAGTATCTACCAACATGTCCTCTAAATCTTCTCTCTTTCATCTCCAAATTGAACATACTACAGAAAACTTCATAGTCCTTCGAGCTAATAAAACCTTCTTCAAACACAAGATGAACTAAATTACAAACTTTCTTAAACACTTCATCAACAATTTCCTTATCTCCCTCACATCTTTGAATACAAATAGCCAACCCTCTCCATTCACAAAAACCAAGTCTCAAAATATGACTCACTTTCACCTTTATTCTTCTATCAGACAAATGGGTCATGGTTAATAACAAATTCACCTCAGTTTCAATCTTCACAATCTCAACACTGACAACATCTCCTTCATACCTTTTAAACCTAAACCTTTTATTCATCAAAGACCTCAGCCTCTCTTGAGCAGCAGCAATATCAAGAACACTTTCTTGACCACCAACTATGATTTGAGTACCACTTTCACCAACATCGGTTTGAACACCAGATTGATCAACACTAGCACCACACTCTTCAACATTCATTTGTACATCCTCACCTGTGTCAACACCATCACCTGTACCCATTTGACTTACATTTGCAACCACAACTTGAACATTTTCAACATTTTCTTGAGAAACTGCGTGATCACCATCATCTCTAACAACAATCTCATCTTCAACCATTGGAACAACTTCAGCATCAACAACTTCAGTTTCGATAACCTCAGCTTCAGTTTCAGTTCTTTCATTATCATTATTCTCCCCCTCAACCTGTAACTCCCCCTCAATATGAGCCCTTTTGGAAGACTCACCATCACCACCTGCAGCTAACCTCTTTCGTTTCTCCCCCTTTTTGACATCATCTTGAGAGAGAGCAGATAAGAATCTCCAAATTTCAGCTTGATCATCCTTAATAGACTTGATATCTGAGGCAAAACCAGCAAAACACTCTTTAATTTCTTCAACACCCTGCATCTTAGCCTCCAAACTGCTCAATCGATCACCAAAACCTGCAATATCACCAGAACCCTGTACAATCCCAACCAACCTCCTAACCTCCAACACCTCATTATTTGAAACCAAATTATTATTAAAGTTAGAATGAAGTTTATTAATTTGTGACTGCACACCCTGAAGCTTGTCATCAAACTCCTGAGCCATAGAAGTCAAAGCTTGAGAAAAGCCAACCTCTGTGACTGGTGCCTCAGCCTGCAATGTAGAACCAGTTGGGATTAATAAAGGTTGTATGTCCTCAACACTTACCTGTTGTGAAGTAGAGTGATCCTTGGACAAAGAAGTTATTGAGACTTGTACTTCATCCTGTGATCTGAATGAAGCATTGGCAGCCTGTGCAAGGATGTGTAAGGATTGGACATTTGGAGAGTGGAGTGGCAGACTGATGTCTGAGGTAGGTTTAGCCATAGATTGGTCTTGAGTTTGGTTTGATAAGTCCAGGATTGGGACTTGATTTAAGTTATCTGAGGGGGTTAATTCAGTAACTGTAATGAGGTTATCCAAGCTCACTATCCTAGATGGTTTAGGCTGGGTTAAAGTACTCCCCTCACCAACCTCTAGCAGAGGTGATGGAGTTGCACTTGCAGCACCTTGCCTAATAGATGTTTGATGTGCATCTATGGGTGCTGAAACAACTAGGTTTTCAGACATGTGAATATTCTCAATATGAGTTGGTAAGCTCATAAGGTTGTTTAATGGAGAGTGTACCTCTTGAGCAGTGGGAGAAGGTGGGTTTGAATCAAGTTGGAGTTCCTCATTCATGCCTTCTGCCTGCTCTGCTTGTTGATCATTATGTGGTGGAGTAACTGGGGGTGCAGAATCAGAATGATCAGATTCTATAATTGGTTGATCAATGTTTTGATCACCTGCAGACCCTGGTTGATCAGACCCTGCATGTGATTCCCCTTCAGACCCTGATTGCTCATGATCTAAAGGTTGATCTGGTTGACCAGGTTGAGCTGGTTGACCATTGTTGATCCACTGAAGCATAGCTGGAGTGAGTCCAATTTCATTGTTGTGGATGTGACTGTGAAACATCCTTGTGCTACACTCAGGAACAGCTGTAAACTCATAAACCCTGAACACCCTCAACCCATCATACAAATTAGGAGTGATAGCCTGTTCTATCATCAAACTTAAAACCCTTATGAATGGAACATTATGATCTCTGGGTGTTCTTTCAGCTAACAACAACATCTCATTGAAATACAACCTTGCAAAATCGATATTCCTCCCAGTAACAATAGCATGAAACAAGTAAGCCTCAAAATCATTGATTTCAGTCAAGCTACCACTTTTGAAACTCAAACTCCTTACAACATTCGACAAAACAAACATCCATCGAGGTGAAAACATACTCGTTTTAACAGTTGAATCAGTCACTTGTTGACCTACCATATTAAAGCTTAATCTAGCAGCTGATTTAGAAGTCGTTCTAACATAATCGTTTCTCATTGGAAAGTTTAAAGCTAACCTTAGATGATCTTCAGTAAGGACAAGTGTGTTGTTACCGTTTCTGTAAGTCCCTGTAAGCGTCCATGCTTCTCTATCACCAACACAGGTGTACCAAAATTCGGCTAACAACTCAGGAAACATTATGGTCGTTTTGAAGAATGCATCCCTTAGTGGATGATTATGCATGAACTCGATCACCTCTTCATAACCTTCATTCGCAAAATTCTCTGGAATACTATCACAAGCAACTCGATTGTTTGCTGAAACCATAACATCTTTGTTTGCTTTGATCTCTACAGCTCGGATCATGTTTGGAGTGGGTACCAGAACATAAGGAATGTACTTTGTGCGTGCCATTATAATCGATCGAAGGAGAATTGCAGTAAAATTGAGGGAATTTTGAACTTGAAGATCGAAAAGGGGATTTAGGGTTTCAAAGATTGAAATCGATTGTGACAGATGGAGGGATATTTATATCTAACAAGATTTCAAAAAGTTACTTTTAACCCTCCAACTTATTTACCGTTTACCCCTTTTAAAATAACCCTTTTTCCTTTTAAAAACAAAAATAAAAATATACTAAAATACATAATAAAAAAAAATAAAAGAAATAAATAACCTCAGACTCTGGATAAATATGACGTCATCCAGACTCTGAAAATCAGACTTTTTTTTTTTTTTTTTTTTTTTTTTTTTTTTACAACAACAAGATTAGAGAGTGTCTTCACATGTCAACATTTCTGTTGATGGATTTATCATACCAAGTTTTTCTAGAAGATAGAAATGCCTCTCTTCAGAAAGTGCCTTTGTAAAAATATCTGCCAGTTGATCTTTTGTGCCAATATGTTTTAAAACCACTTTGCCTTTCTCAACACAATCTCTTATAAAATGATGTCTGATCTCTATGTGCTTGGTCCTGGAATGAAACACTGGATTTTCAGTAATAGCAATAGCACTTTCATTATCACACATGATTGGAGTTTTGGTTAATGATAATCCAAAATCCAATAACTGATGTTGCATCCAAAGCAATTGAGCACAACAACTCCCTGCAGCTACATATTCAGCTTCTGCTGTTGAAGTAGCAACTGAATTCTGCTTTTTACTTGACCAGCTCACCAATTTGCCACCTAACAATTGACAACCACCAGATGTGCTTTTTCTGTCTAACTTACAACCTGCATAGTCTGCATCTGTATAACCAATTAGATCAAACCCTGAGTCTTTAGCATACCAAAGACCCAGGTTAGGAGTACCTTTCAGGTATCTAAAAATTCTTTTCACAGCCTTATAATGAGACTCTTTAGGATCTGACTGATAACGTGCACACATACACGTAGCAAACATTATATCAGGTCTACTAGCAGTTAAGTATAACAAAGATCCAATCATACCTCTATAGGTTGATTGACAAGTTGGTTTTCCAGATTCATCTTTATCAAGCTTTTCAGAAATACTCATTGGGGTTCTTAAAGTGGAACAATTTTTAAAACCAAACTTAGTAAGCATATCAGAAACATAATTACTTTGGTTAATAAAAATACCCTCTTGACTTTGCTTAATTTGAAGCCCAAGAAAATAGTTTAGAGTACACAAATTACTCATCCTATATTCTTTTGACATTATATCTGAAAACCATTTTCTCAAAGTTGGATTAGTAGACCCAAAAATAATGTCATCAACATAAATTTGAACCAGTAACACATCACCTTTCTCCTTTTTGATGAATAGAGTCTTGTCAATAGCTCCTCTAGAAAATTTCTTTTCTAGAAGAAATGTTGACAGAGTATCATACCAGGCTCTGGGAGCTTGTTTCAGACCATACAAAGCTTTCTTCAACCTGTAAACATGCTTTGGAAACTTCTTATTTTTGAAACCAGGAGGTTGTTTCACATACACCTCTTCTTGCAAAATACCATTCAGAAAAGCACTCTTCACATCCATTTGAAACACCACAAAGTCTTTATCTGAGGCATAAGCTAGAAACAATCTGATTGCTTCAATTCTAGCAACAGGAGCAAATGTCTCATCATAATCTATACCTTCTTCTTGTCTATACCCTTGAGCCACCAACCTTGCTTTGTTTCTAACCACAATACCATCTTTATCAACCTTGTTTCTATAAACCCACTTAGTGCCAATTGCAGTTTTACCTTCAGGTTTTGGAACCAATTCCCACACATCATTTCTTTCAAACTCTGTCAATTCTTCAGTCATAGCTTCAGCCCAATCATTATCTGACAATGCTTCATCTACTTCTTTGGGTTCAATGAGTGAAAGAAAATTTGAGAAGAAACAATAATTAGCAATTGCAAAATCAGACACAGGTGTCTGAGATGAAGAACCAGTTTTAGGTAAACCAGTAGGATCTACAACATAATCTTCAAGATGCTTTGGAATAACAATATTTCTAGAAGATTTTCTAATAGGAACAACAGGATTCACAGTAGTATTGGAAGGTTGATCATCTTCATGAATAACAATTGGCTCATCTTCTTGTTGAACTTCTTCAGTGAGAGCATTATCTGCAGAATGTTTCAGTCCAGACAAATTAAATTCATCTGTCTCAGACTCTGAATCTAGAGTCTGAGTATTGTTACCAGAAATTAAATTTGACAATTCACCAAGTGCAGAATGCTCAGAACTAGAGGATTGATCCATTTCAATGGGACTTTCATCAAAGGAAACATTAATGGATTCTTCAATCTTCATCCTCCTCTTATTATACACTCTATATGCTTTAGACACAGAAGAATAACCAATAAACACACCTTCATCAGATTTTGGCCTCATCTTTTCAAGCTGATCCCTTTGATTCAAAATATAGCACTTACATCCAAATACATGAAAGTAATGAATAGTAGGCACCTTTTTATGATACAATTCATAGGGAGTTTTGCCATGTCTCTTCACAATTAATGACCTGTTTTGAGTATAACAAGCTGTATTGACAGCTTCTGCCCAGAATCTGAGTGCAACATTTGATTGACATAACATGGTTCTGGCTGCCTCAATAAGTGTTCTATTTCTTCTCTCAGCAACTCCATTCTGTTGTGGAGTTCTAACAGCTGAGAAATTTTGACCAATTCCAGATTCTTCACAAAATTCAATTAAAGTAACATTCTTGAACTCAGTGCCATGGTCACTTCTCAATTGTTTAACAAGAACACCTTTTTGAACCTGCTCTTTCTTGATTAAATTAATGATTTCTTCAGGAGCATCACTCTTTGCAGCTAAAAAGATAACCCAGGTAAACCTTGAATACTCATCAACAACAACCAAAGTGTATCTTTTCCCACCTAGACTACTAGTGTTCATTGGACCAAAAAGATCCATATGAAGCATATGAAGTGGATCACTAATAGTAGCTAGGGATTTTGAGGGAAACTTTGTTTTGGTTTGTTTACCCATAATGCAAGCAGAACAAGGTTTATCTTTCTTGAAAGGTTGCTGAGGCAAACCTCTAACAAGCTTCTTTTTGGAAAGCTCATTAATATTTTTAAAATTCAGATGAGATAGCCTTTTATGCCAAAGCCAATTAAGTTCTGGAACAGACTGAGAATACAAGCATGTTTCAATTTCAGAATCAACAGAATCCAAATCCAGCATATACACATTTTGAAATCTCCAGGCAACAAGAGTTGGTCTTCCTTTAGGATCATAAATAATTCCAGCTTTCTTTCTTATTCTGATCTCACAATCTTCATCAGCAATTTGACTCACACTTAGCAGATTATGCTTTAACCCTTCAACTAAAGCAACTTTCTTGAATGACACACTTCCAGCAATAACAGTACCATAACCAATAGTTTTTGCAACAGAATTATCACCATATCTCACAGAAGGACCCTTTTCTTCTACAAACCCTACAAGATGCTCTTTGCATCCAGTCATGTGTCTTGAGCAACCACTGTCTAAATACCACTTATTACCCTGCTACACAAGACACAAGCAAAAGAAAAATGATTAAATCTTAGGGGGAACCCACTTTGCAGTGGGTTCAGATGGAGTGTATTTAACTCTCCATACAAAAGCTTTGTTACCAATCCAGATCAACTTATCCATCACTGTTTTCAAAACACCTTTATTTTCACAAACTTTAGGTTTCCATACCTTTTTGAAATTTTCAGGAAAACAAGATGATTTTGAGAATTTTTCTTGACCCTTTAATCTTTCACTAAGCTTTGAAATTCTCCTTTTCAGTTTTTTAATAGTCTTAGCCTGTTTTGACTTTGACTTTCTTTTAGTTGACCATTTAGGATCTGGACAAGTGACACTATCAGAAGATGATTCAGTATCACTTATGCTACTTGATTCTTGGGTGTCAGATTCTAGGTCAGAACATACACTTTCACTTTTAGAGACTAAACTGTTAGAGTCTGAAGGTTTCAATAGTTCAGACTCTGATGGATTTCTACAGTCTAAAATTATAGTCTCTGAAGGTTTAACAGGTTCTAATGATTTTACAAACTCAGTTGATCTTACAAAAGCATTAGTTAAAATTTTTCTCTCACCATCAAATTTTATAAAAGTATTTGGTAAAATGTCAGGCTTAAATATAATAGGATCAACTTCCACATTATTATCTAATGTGTAGTTTTCACCAAGTATAGCTTTGACATCATTTGGTACTTGCTTAGCAATAGCATCAGAATTCTTTTTGGAAGAAACACACCAAGATTTGCAAATATTTTCATAATGGTTTGCCTTTTTAATTGATCTTCCTAATTCAGTATTTAACCGTTTAGTTTCTTCTGAATATGCCATTTTGTATGTGTCAAGTTCTACCTCACATTCTTTTAATACTTTAATTTCAGCATCTTTATCTTTGATGGTGTTCTTAAGCTCAATGATCTGTGTTCTTAACCTGTCACTATCTTCTAAGCACCAATTGAAATCAAGCAACAAATACTGAAACATTCTCACTTTTTCATTATTAAGATAGTTTACAAAGTTTTGTACCTTATAGGCAGAACCTTTGTTACAAGTAGAGTCTTTATCCATCTTCTCAATAGCTTTCAAATCTTCCTCAAACTTGCTAGACTCACTATCCTTTTCAATTATAGCCATCAGACACTTATCCTCTTCATCATCAGATGATGAATCTTCATCTTCCCATGCTTCTGTGTACAATGCTTTCTCCTGTTCTTTATTCTTCAACTTTTCTGCTTCACCTTTCATCTTCTTGTACTTGAGTTTATACTTTCTTGCTTTGTCAACAGGTTTGTTGAAACTTGAACCTCCTTCACTCTTGGACCAGCAATCAGCAGCTATATGACCTACCTTGCCACACTTGAAACATTTAGCTTTCTTTGGATCAAAAGAACTCTTGCCTTTACCCTTCTTAAAACCAAACTTCTTCTGCTCAATCCTTTGAGTCAAAAGAGCCACTTGACTTTCCAGATCCTGAATCTCCTCATCTACATCAGAATCACTATCATCAGAGGTCTCATCACATTCAGAATCAACCCTACTAGAGTAACTAGAGAACAATTGCTTGTTCTTCTTAGTAGTAGCTATCAATGCAGCTTCTGGATCTTTAACAACTCTCTTAGCATTGATCTTGTTCTTCAACTGTGATTCTTCAAAGTTTGACAATATGCCAAACAACTCACTTAGTTCATAAGTGTCTATCTTTTCACTGATTACCATTGATGTAATCACAGATTCAAAGTTTGAAGGTAACAGTTCAATGAACTTTTGACACAACACTTGTTGTGTTTTCTCTACACCAACACTTTCAAGATCATTAATCAGAACCTGGAATCTTGAATGAAGATCACTCAATGATTCTTTAGGCTGAGCAGCAAAATTTTCATAACACCTTATCAGATTCTTTTTCTTCTGAGTCTTAACAACTGTGACACCTTCATAGTCATTAATCAAGAGATCCCACATAGCTTTTGCAGTTTTAGCATGACTGATCTTCCTGAGAATTGGAACAGTAACACCATTACCTATAATACTTCTTATCTTGCTATCAAGCTTGAACTTTATGGCTTCTGCTTCTGTCCACTTATCTCTTGGTTTTTCACGAAGATAAGCAGGTTGTGCAGAAGCAGTACTTGTAGCAGGAACAGCTTCAACCATTGTACCAGGTATAATAGGTCCTACTGTAAGGACTTGTTCAGCATCTTCATGAATCGAACCAAGAAACCATAGAACTTTTAGTTTCCAGGTTGCAAAGTCTGTGCCATCGAAAATTGGCACTCCTTTACCAGCCATAACTGGAGTTGGGATGGTACTGGAGGACATCTTTGAACAATATATGGATCGTTTTAAGATTACCGAATTGGATTTACACCAAACCCGCTCTGATACCAGTTATTAGTTCACAATAACTTGATTATGAACACTAAACTCTCAATAAACAATAGATACAAATTATATGAACAAAATTGAGAGAACACGAATGATATATAATATGAAAGACAAAGTAATCGTGCTTGAGAGATACAAAATACAATGAACATCGTACCCCTATTTATACAAGGTTAAACCAAATCTCCAAGATTTGGTTTCCAAAACTACTTGACTAAAAGATAGGAAAAGATAAACTAAAACTTATTAATATTCTAAACAAATCAGTGTTTATCTTCTAGAGATAATATCAAATCAAAACGTGATCTTCTAAATATTTATCCAGATCTCCAGAATTCCCATAGCTTCTTTACCAAGTAATTAAACCGTTCACACAAACAGATTCTGCAACTTGCATCTCCAGACTCTAACTTCCAGACTCTAACTTCCTGCAAAACATTTTGACTCATCAGATCTTATTCCAACAATAACTGATAAAACCCGAGCGTCAATATATAGGGCATAATATATACAACCATAAATTTGTAACAGTACATCATAGATTAATCAAAACCTAACACTTAATTCTATATTCAACACACAACCCCTAAAAATTTTTATTACGGTTTACCCCTTCCGATGACATAACACCAATCGTGTACATCAATCGTATGATCGCAACTGAGAGTGCAAGTGGCGGTGGAAATGGTGGATGTAGCCAAAACTCTAGCGACGATGTGGTGGTGTGTGATATGCGTGTTTAATCTTGAATAAATAAAAATAAAAGTCTGTTAAATAGACATGTAGACATACACAACTACGTGGCAAACTAACTTTTTAAAAAAACAACTCATGGTTCGATCCCTCACCAGCTATATGTTATACAATGAAATCCCATGAAATCCCCCATGATTATTATTGAACACTCATACGATATTTATAGTACATAAGAACCCTAATAAACCTATAATCCTAACGGACTCAAGCCCACAATCGGGTTGGGCCACAACCTATCATCTAACACTCCCCCGCAGTCCGAGCGGTGAAATCGCGAAAGCTCGGACTGGAAGAAAACGCTAATATTGAAAAAAACCTAGCAAATAAACAAAGAAAAGTAACTTCTTCTTTTTTTCTTCTCTTGTTTGATGCGCCGAATAGACATATATTCGCGGATGTGGTTGCATATTGCTTGACTGCGTATACCTTTTACGTAGCATTTTTTTTCTCTTACGCCGTGACTTGCTTTGCCTAAGGATTGAGCAGGACTTGAGCATAGAATTTTGTCGACGATAACAGTCATCTTCAACGCTGCAAATGAGAGTTTTGACTATATTCTCTTTTTTTCTGTTTTTTTATTCCTCTTTTTTTTTTCTTATTTGCTGCATTAAATAAACTGATTTCTTGACGGCTTCTCCTTTTCCGTAGCGTTTTTTTTTTCTTTTACGCCGTGGCTTGCTGTGCCTAAGGATCAAGTACCGCTTTGATGACTTGCTCTTGATACCATGTTAAACATTGTAAACCCCGTGAATATTATTCATTATCAAATCGGTATTTATAGAGTACATAGTAACCCTAATCATCTAATTAACTCTAATGGACCCAAGCCCACATATTGGACTTGGGCCTAATATAATATCTCTAACACTATATACAAAGATAGATCCCTAACCAGCTGCGCTAGATTGTTTAACGTAGCAATTCAAAACAGAAATTATGTAAAGTATAATAAAAGAGACAGTTGTGAAATGAAAAAAAGATGAATGCTACTCAGTTTTCACATTATAATATATAGATAATTCTTTGGCTGATGATTAAAACGCTCATTTTTTAAACGAACCATAACAATTCGCCCTAAAAAAGAAAATTGTCAAAATGTCCTCGCAAGTCCCAAGGTGCTCTCGCGACTTGGTCTTGCGACCTTGCAATCGCAAGGTCACAAAGTGGTCTTGCGAACTTGCAATTGGACGTGATCGGGCACGATCGAAAATTTTCAAATAGCGATAACTTTTAATCCCTAGCTCGTATTTAGGCATCGTTTTTTTGAAAGTGTGTAATTTATAGAGATCAATATGTTTTTATTAAAACTAAAGTCCAAATTTTTTTCTATAAAAAACGACCTCATATTATGAGTTGTGAGTACGAATGTGTGATTTTCGAGTTGCGTAATGTAGTTCAAATTGATTGTTGAGATTCTTTTAGTTTTAGTCAATAATGGTGGAACATTAAACGAATCACAAATTAAAATGTTCTATACCAACTTATGAGCGGTTAAAGCGTGTTTAAAAGTCAAAATCAATGAAAAACGGCAAAATTGAAGGTCTTCGAGGACGAAAAACGGTTTCGAAATTCATTAAATTACACTATTTGAAAAAAATGGCGCCTAAATCGGCGCTACGAATCAAAAAATATGATGTTTCAAAGTTTACAACAAACTTATTACAATACTTGCAAGCCCAAGTCTTAAGGCTCGCAAGTCACATTGCGATATGCGAGGTTATATTAACAATTTTTTGAGACGGATCATTATAGTTCGTTTAAAAATTAAGTGTTTGATTAGTTAACTAATAATTCTTTTTTAGCCCATTTATTTGACCCAAATGTGAACATTATGGGCTTGTACACGTGGTATACTTAACTCGTTTATATCTAAATAATTTCATAAATGGTCCAAAATGCATTTTGGATTATCATATGTCTTGCAACTTTTCTTTGTACATGTATTGGAGGTTAGACACATAATTATTACTTCGTATTATTGTTTTATTGATTTGTTGTGTTTTCCAACATGGTGAAGTTGTAGGTATGTTTTGAACTGTGAAGAATGATAGATAAATCTACTAAGAATAAGATATATCTAAATGAGAACTAACAATCAGATTATGACACCAAACGGTCATTGAAACTGTGGTACAACAAGCTCCTCTAATCACTCCGTAGATTATAGGTTCAGAGAAGACAATGTGTATATATTCGTGTGAGTTGCCTTTCTAAAAAACAAGTTAAGTTTATGAGATGTAACTAATTGTATTCAATGTATAAGATAAGGAGAAAACAATGCAGCTAAGTTATGTTTAATACTTTGTATTAACTTTGAACATAAATATTAATTGCTCGTATGATGGCTATTTTAACACATAATATTAAATTTTTACACCGTATGATGCGCAATTCACACGATACCAAGTCTCGCGCTCTGGGGCTTGACTACCCGAGGTTTTACTTTTTATGGGGGAGCCAATGTGCCCGTTCATATGAGGGTTTACTCGTTTACCCAAAAAAAAATATTAATATAACAAGGATTTTTACGCCTTTCGTCTCATTAATTTTGAACTCCTTATTTGACACAAAAAAATGAGTCGTTATAAACGCTAACCTTTTCGATACATATAATAAAATGATTCTACTAAAAGTTATTTGTAGGAAAAAAAAAGTTCTCAAATTAACCGTAACAAAGTATTTTACTCTTAAATATATTTGTCATCCCATTATATTCAAACTAGCTAATTACAATAAATATTCTTTTATCTCAATTATTTAACCTCGATGTACAAATAATGAATTATATGATACATGAATATTAAAAATTCGGACTTTGTTTGCTCGGACACTTTGTACCCCTTCAAACGTTCTAATTAATATTTAATATATTTATAATTTAGAATTTTCTAATAACAGTCTTAAACACTAAGACTTCAATATGCTTAATCTGCTTGTATATGCAATCCACTTCCTTCAAATAGCTTATCACAGACGTCTTATTGTACTACTCGTACATTTTAAGAATACACTTTAAAGTTGTCATTAGAAAAAATCATTATAAATTTAAATTTTACAATTTTTAAAAGTTTGAGTGTTACTTAGACATTTCGTTGTGTATATATGTTTGTGTTAGTATTAGGTGGGTATTTGAGTGTCTTTAAATAAATAAATAAATAAATAAATCCATAATATTAATAATAATTAATAATAATAATAATTTTGAAATTGTTATAATAATAATAATAATATAGATATGGATAGTCAATTTTGGTGTATACATATAGTCAATTTTGGTACACAAAGTATGTATTTTTATATTGAGATTTTAGGCTATAAATACTCATGAATGCAAGCATTAAAATGGCACCATTTCTCACACTTACAAAGTGTTTCTTTCTTTCTCTCCATTATCATCTTTGTTCTTACACTTCATTATTAGTATTCTAAATCAAGAATCAAACCACTAAAGGTAGTTATAAGCCTACTGAATTATAACATCAAGAATCAAACCACTAAAGGTAGTTATAAGCCTACTGAATTATAACATCAAGAATCAAACCACTAAAGGTAGTTATAAGCCTACTGAATTATAACACGTTATCAGCACGATAATCTTAATACTAAATATGGTTGGCTCTGCCACCAAAATGATATATGGTCGGTTATACCACCAAAATGATATATGGTCGGTTATACCACCAAAATGATATATGGTCGGTTATACCACCAGAATGATATAGGTCGGTTATACCACCTGAAAAAATATATGGTCGACACTGTCGCCAAATTTTCATTTATGTTTACTAATATTTATATTTTTGTTATATAACATTTATTTATGATTGCTTACACATGGTCGACACTGTCACCTACTTATCATTTATGTTATATTAAATTTATGTTTAATGTTTATATACTTATGAATATAAATTGAATCTAATTTATCATGATGTTTGTTTTAATTTTTGATAATAGAAAATGTCGAATCTGGAAAAGCTTAAATTTACTACTTTAGAATCAACTGGAAACAACTACATGCCATGGGTTATAAAAGTAAAAATGCATCTTAAATCAATGGGCATTCTTGAAACCATAAATGAAAACAACACTTGTTCTGAAAAAGAACAAGCTACGGCATGTTGCTTTATTCATCAACATATTGATGAATGCTTACAAAATAATTATGTGACTGTAGAAGATCCCCATGTTTTATGGGAAGGTCTCAAAAGCAGATTCAATAATCAAAGAGAAATTTTACTTCCAGCTGCAATGGAACAATGGAGAACATTAAGGTTCCAAGACTTTAAGAAAGTAAATGAATACAGCTCAGCTCTGTATAATACATGTTCACAACTTAAATTCTGTGGACATGAAATTAGTGATGCAGACATGATGGAGAAAACTTTCTCCACAATGAATGCTGCAAACATCACAGTACAAAGAAATTTGAGAATGCTAAAGTTCAAAACATATCCTGAACTTAATTCATATCTCTTAGTTGCAGAGCAAAATGATGAGCTATTAATGAAAAATCAGCAATCCCGTCCTACTGGTACACTTGCAATCCCTGAAGCAAATACTGCAAATAATTATAAACAGGGACAAGGACGCGGGCAAGGTCGTGGTTATAATAACCATCACCATCATCATGCCAAAAGCCATAACTATGGTAGAAACCATCCTTATGGTAATGGTAATGGGCGTGGACGTGGTCGTGGTCGTGGCCGTGGTGGTCAAAGAAATAGTAATCCACGAAAATATAAATATCAACCACAAAACAAGCCCATTAAACAAGATGTTGAAGAAAATTCTTCTAAAAATTCTGAAGAATCTTGCTACAGATGTGGTAGAATGGGCCACTGGGCTAATACTTGCCGAACATCTAAACATCTTGTTAAGATGTATCAGGATTCGCTGAAAGGTAAAGAAAAGGAAGTAAATTTTGTGGATAATATTGATCCAACAGTCACTGAGAAACCATCTGATTTATATGAAGATTTCTTGAATGTTTAAGTTGTGTGTCTTTTGAAAAATAAACGATTTAATATCGTCTGTCTTTGTCATTATGTTTGCTAAATGTTTCAGTACTATCTATTTGCGTTTAAAATATTGTGTAATATTAATGTACTCACTATTTATTTCTTATATATGAAGTTCAATATGAATTTTGCTGGAATACAACATCAATCAAGTGGTGGAGATCTCTGTATAGCAGACAGTGGAACTACACACACTATACTTAAATCCGAGAAATATTTTATTGATCTAAAACCAACGGAAGGAACTATACATACAATATCAGGACCTGCTAACTTGATAAAAGGGATAGGAAAGGCAAATTTCATACTACCAAATGGTACAAAATTTTTAATAAATGATGCCTTATTTTCTCCCAAGTCAAGCAGAAATTTATTGAGTTTCTCCGACATATACCTTAACGGGTATGATTATCAGTCAGTGACAACAGAAAATGAGAAATATTTAAGTATCACTGACAAGAGTCATGTGGTTGAAAAACTGCCAAGACTTAGTTCTGGATTACATTATACACATATAAATGTACCAGAAATACATATGGTAGTTAACGAAAAATATATTGATCCTGGTGTATTCAGTTTATGGCATAACAGATTAGGCCATCCAGGATCAACAATGATGAAAAGGATTATTGAATGTACTCATGGACATCCACTAAAGGATAGAAAAATCCATCATGATACAATGGTTCCATGTACATCTTGCTCTCTTGGAAAATTGATAACTAGACCCTCACCACTTAAGATTGAGAAAGAATCACCAATGTTTCTTGAAAGAATTCAAGGTGATATATGTGGACCAATTCATCCACCATGTGGACCATTTAGATATTTCATGGTTCTAATAGACGCATCTAGCAGATGGTCTCATGTTTGTCTGTTATCAAGCCGTAATGTGGCATTTGCAAAATTTCTTGCCCAAATTATTAAATTGAGAGCTCATTTTCCTGATTACACCATTAAAAGGGTGAGACTTGATAATGCTGGTGAATTTACATCTCAAGCATTTAATGACTATTGCATGTCTATAGGAATTGTTGTTGAACATTCTGTTGCTCATGTGCATACACAAAATGGTTTAGCCGAGTCATTGATTAAACGTTTACAGTTAATCGCTAGACCATTGATAATGAGAACAAAACTCCCTGTATCTATATGGGGTCATGCAATTTTACATGCTGCTGCATTGATTCGCATCAGACCAAGTGCAAGTCATAAATATTCCCCCCTACAACTTGCTTTTGGTCAAGAGCCAAATATTTCCCATCTTAGAACATTTGGTTGTGCAGTGTATGTTCCAATTGCGACACCACAACGTACAAAAATGGGTCCTCAAAGGAGGTTGGGAATATATGTTGGATATGAAACATCTTCAATATTAAGGTATATTGAACCTATGACAGGTGACGTTTTTACAGCACGTTTTGCTGATTGTCATTTTAATGAAACATTGTTCCCTAGATTAGGGGGAGAAATGAAAAATAAAGAAAATGATGTTTCATGGTGTGAACCTCAATTAAAGTATTTTGATCCTCGCACAAAAGAATGCGAGACAGAAGTTCAAAAGATAATGCATATACAAGAACTTGCAAATCAATTGCCTGATGCATTTACAGATACAAAAACGGTGACAAAATCATATATACCAGCAGTAAATACTCCAGCTCGAATTGAAATTCCAAAAGCTGGCAATAACGTCACTCATGAATCTTTGCCACGTCAGAAACGTGGAAGACCAATCGGTTCAAAGGATAAAAATCCTCGAAAAAGAAAATCAGCTGATAATGAAGTAAAAGAAAGTGTTCAAGAAGAACCACAAATCAGTACTCCTACTGCAGAGGAGATTGATGATGTCAATACAGAAATTGCAATCAATTATGCACATTCAAAAATATTATGGAACCGAAATGAAATGAAAAATCTTGATGAGAAATTTTCATTTAATGTTGCATATGACATCATGAATAATGATGATGATCCAGAACCAACATCTATGGTTGAATGTCAAAATAGACATGATTGGGCTCAATGGAAAGAAGCAATACGAGCTGAATTAGAATCACTCAATAAAAGAAAAGTTTTCGGATCCATCATTCTCACTCCTAAAGATGTGAAACCTGTAGGATACAGATGGATTTTTGTCCGAAAAAGAAATGAGAAAAATGAAGTTACAAGGTATAAAGCTAGACTTGTAGCTCAAGGTTTTTCTCAAAGACCGGGAATTGATTATGAAGAAACTTATTCTCCTGTTATGGATGCAATTACTTTTAGGTACTTAATCAGTCTGGCAGTTTCTAAAAATTTAGAAATGCATCTCATGGATGTTGTGACTGCTTATCTATATGGATCACTTGATAGTGATATATATATGAAGATACCTGAAGGATTTAAGGTACCAGAAGCATCAAATGCAAAACCCAAAGAAATGTATTCGATTAAATTACAAAGATCTTTATATGGGTTAAAACAATCGGGACGTATGTGGTATAACCGATTAAGTGATTACTTGATAAGCAAAGGGTATACAAATAATCTTACTTGCCCTTGTGTTTTCATTAAGAAAACAACATCCGGATATGTGATCATAGCTGTTTATGTTGATGATCTTAACATCATAGGTACAAATAAAGAGATCCATGAAGCCATTCAACTTCTAAAGAAAGAATTTGAAATGAAAGATCTCGGAAAAACCAAGTATTGCCTTGGTTTACAAATTGAGCATATGCCTAATGGTTTACTTGTACATCAAACAACATATACTGAAAAGATTTTGAAACGTTTCAATATGGACAAGGCAAAACCATTAAGTACTCCTATGGTTGTTAGATCACTCAATGTTTAAGCTGATCCATTTCGTCCATGTGAAGATCAAGAAGACATTCTTGGACCAGAAGTACCATATCTTAGTGCAATTGGAGCTCTTATGTATCTTACAAATTGTACAAGACCTGACATTTCTTTTGCAGTTAATTTGTTGGCAAGGTTCAGCTCTGCTCCTACCAAAAGACACTGGAATGGGATCAAACACATATTTCGATACCTTCGAGGAACTACTGATTTAGGATTATTTTATTCTAACGAATCAAAACAAGATTTGGTTGGTTATGCAGATGCAGGTTATTTATCTGATCCACATAAAGCTAAATCTCAAACTGGATATGTATTCCTAAATGGAGGTACTGCAATATCATGGCGTTCTCAAAAACAAACACTTGTTGCTACATCGTCAAATCATGCCGAAGTGATTGCATTACATGAAGCTACTCGAGAATGTTTTTGGTTGAGATCAATGACACAACTCATTACTGATTCTTGTGGACTAGAACGCGATAAAAGTCCAACAACTATCTATGAAGATAATGCAGCTTGCATAGCACAGATGAAAGAAGGGTATATCAAAAGTGACCGAACAAAACACATACCACCTAGATTCTTCTCATACACTCAAAATCTCATTAAGGACAACCAGATTGAAATGAGATATGTGCAATCTAGCAAAAACTCTGCTGATCTTTTCACGAAAGCACTTCCAACTGCTATTTTCAGAACACACGTTCATAACATTGGCATGAGACATGTTCAAAAGATGTAACAGCTGAAGCGATGTCTACTTGAGGGGGAGTCAACTCCATGCTGCACTCTTTTTCCCTTAGCTAAAGTTTTTTTCCCACTGGGTTTTCTTTAGCAAGGTTTTTAACGAGGCAGTAATTTATAGTTGATCTTCAACAAAATAAAATTGCTATCCAAGGGGGAGTGTTATAATAATAATAATAATATAGATATGGATAGTCAATTTTGGTGTATACATATAGTCAATTTTGGTACACAAAGTATGTATTTTTATATTGAGATTTTAGGCTATAAATACTCATGAATGCAAGCATTAAAATGGCACCATTTCTCACACTTACAAAGTGTTTCTTTCTTTCTCTCCATTATCATCTTTGTTCTTACACTTCATTATTAGTATTCTAAATCAAGAATCAAACCACTAAAGGTAGTTATAAGCCTACTGAATTATAACATCAAGAATCAAACCACTAAAGGTAGTTATAAGCCTACTGAATTATAACATCAAGAATCAAACCACTAAAGGTAGTTATAAGCCTACTGAATTATAACAGAAATGAAATACTCCATATAATAGAAGACGTGTTTGGTCTGGTAAAAAGCATTCACACGGAATTTGTGTTGGTCAAAGGACAATGGTCTTTTGGTGCGTATACTCAACCATTAAGGGCTACCACTCATTCTCATACGGAGTATATTTTTATTTAGTCCGTATTATTTTTTTAATATTTTTCTTTATTATTTTTGTTGGGAAAAATAGAAATAATAATCTGATGAGTCAAAAGTGTTTTGCAGATTTTAGAGTCTGAAGTTGCAGACTCTGGAATTGCTGGAGTAAACGTTTGAAGATTTCTTGAAGCAAAAGTCATAGAATATTCTGGAGATATGCTTGTTATTTAAGAAGATTTGTTTTGAAGATTTGATTTTATCTCCAGAATTTACTTCCTAGTTATTAGCAAATTTGGTTTGTTTTAAGTTTATCTTTTCTATATTTATAGCTAAGTAGTTTTGGAAACCAAATCTCCAGATTTGGTTTTTATCTGTATAAATAGGGATGTATGGTTCATTTGAAAGATGTACTTTTTGCACGATTAATATTATCTTTCATATATCTTCATATCGTTTTCTCTCAATTATTGTTCTTATAATTCATATTTATTATTCAATTGAGAGTCTGGTGTTCATAGATCAAATACTGTGAATTAATAACTGGTATCAGAGCAGGATCAACATATCTTGTTGATGATCCAGTCATTTTCGAGCAAAAGATGTCTTATTGAAGATACAAAAGAAAAATCGTTTTCAGATTCGTCATACTATGCGCAGCGATATATAAATGATTATATCTCATTCGTTAACCGTTCAATCTTCATAAAATTTTAACTGTAGGTTCACAACACATGGAATTAAATTCTTACCGAAGGAAATTTCGATCGGAGCTTTGGATTGAGAGATTTCAATGGTCGAAATCTGCTGCTGAGATTGGAGGGTTTTCAGTGCAGTTTCAGTAATTTAATTACTGTATCTTCGTTATCATCTATATTTTTATGATTTTCGGATATGTCATTGATTACATATAGATGGTCGTTGTGTAAAAATTTCATCTTGATTGGACGTGTCTACGAAAAGATATAAATTTTTGAATACACGGCAGTCTGCTTGTGTTTCAATCTGTGCAGTCAGTTTAAAACGATTGTTTTAGATTCGTTGGCCGTTGGATCGTCATGATTTTTAGATATGAGGTAAAAGGCATATAGATCTATCTCGTGTAAAAATTTTAGCTTGATCTGATGATTATATTAAAAGATATGTATTTTTAGTTATGCTGTAATTCTGAGTCTGGAAACTCAGACTCAAGACTCTGATTGAGATATGAGTCTGAATTTCGGACTTAACAGTTTGACTCAAATGCAGACTCAAGATCAGACTCAAGATCAGACTCAAGCACAGCTTATAAAGATCAGATTCAGACTTCAGTTTCGCGTGAACTTATACTTAGTAGAAGTCAGACTTACACGAGGTTAGATTCAAAATACTTCAGACTCTAGGACTCCAGACTCAAATCAGGTCAGACCCATTTGAGTTCATCTCTTTTGAACTCAGATTTTGAAGTGGTTATTCTCCAATAAGAAGACCGGATGTTAGCTCAACATAATCAACATTTATGAAGATGAAGATTCAGCAAATATGTTCAACATTTATACGCAAGTGGTTAAGCGGTGGTGAACGCGGTTTTTCATGCATATTTTCAAATGCAGTTTTGTCATGATTATGTTCATGTTAGTTGATAATTTGTCTTCGGAAGTGCTGATGAGATGTTGAGGCTATGTGTACTACAATTATAATAAAGAGGAGGAGAATCAAGATTAAAGAAAGATCAATTTATCAAGAGATCTGAAGATCATACAAGATGATTAAAAGCTTTGAAGACAAAGATTAGATTTATTTTTAGTCTATATTTACATCTTGTAACCGATTGTTTTATCCTAATCAATTAGGGGAAGATTGTTAGGAAAAGATTTCCTATTTTTAGGAAAAGATTTTTCATATATTAGAATTGATTGGATAAAATCGGTATAGGTATAAATCCCTTAATTAGTGGGATTTTCATTTATCTTAAGGGATTTAGTTTCCTAATTCTTATCCCCAAGACTCTATAAATAAAGAGGTCTTGGGGTGAGGTTAGTTGTCTTTGCCTGCAGCAAGAACCGATCTCATAACTTTGAGATCGTCTATCCTCTGTTTTTCATTGTTTATGTTCTTCATTTATTCAATAAAATGTTAAACTTTGAGAAACTTGTTTTGTTCTTCGTTTCCGCACTAAGTTAATGTTTAATTCTTTTGCTTGATCGACTGATAATGCTAAAAACAAACATATATTTCATAGCATTATCCCTCAAGAAAGACAAGCTTTTAGTTGCAATTGTTCTATTTACAAGTAATATTCGTTTAAATAATAAAAGGTGAAGACAAAAGACAGATTCAACGAATTGAAGACGCAAACGACCAAAAAGCTCAAAAGTACAAAGTACAATCAAAGAGGTTCCAATTATTGATAAGAAACGTCTCAAAATTACAAGAGTACAAGACGCGAAACGCAAAATACAAGATATTAAATTGTACGCAAAGACGTTCGAAAATCCGGAACCGGGACCAGAGTCAACTCTCAACGCTCGACGCAACGGACTAAAAATTACAAGTCAACTATGCACATAAATAAAATATAATACTTAAATAATTCTTATAATTATTTATATATTATATTATTATTTATAAACCGTCGGCAAACTAAAAAACAAAGACATGTGAGCCTCCCCAGCTGGCCATGCGATCGCATGAGCTGAAGGAGCAAAACTCATGCGATCGCATGAGCCTCTTTTTCAGTTCACAGGCCTATAAAATTCGCAGTTTGAAGCATCATATAACATCTTTTTCCTTCTTTTTTCATCAACGTATATGTATATATATTATAATTTTAATCTTAATTTTAATTTTAATTCTAATAATAAGGGTATGTTAGCGAATGTTGTAAGGGTGTAAGTCGAAATTCTGTCCGTGTAACGCTACGCTATTTTTAATCATTGTAAGTTATGTTCAACCTTTTTACATTAATGTCTCGTAGCTAAATTATTATTATGCTTATTTAATGCCGAAGTAATCGTGATGTTTGACTAAATATTAAATTTGGGTAATTGGGTTTTGTACCATAATTGGGGTTTGGACAAAAGAACGACACTTGTGGAAATTAGACTATGGGCTATTAATGGGCTTTATATTTGTTTAACTAAATGATAGTTTGTTAATTTTAATATAAAGATTTATAATTGGACGTACCTATAAATAACCATATACACTCAATCGGACACGATGGGCGGGATATTTATATGTATGAATAATCGTTCATTTAACCAGACACGGGAATGGATTAATAGTCTATGGAATTATTAAAACATGGGTGAAATTATGTACAAGGACTCTTGGCATAATTGATAACAAAGTATTAAAACCTTGGGTTACACGCAGTCGATATCCTGGTGTAATTATTAAACACAGTATTAAAACCTTGTTACAGTTTAAGTCCCCAATTAGTTGGAATATTTGACTTCGGGTATAAGGATAATTTGACGAGGACACTCGCACTTTATATTTATGACTGATGGACTGTTATGGACAAAAACCAGACGGACATATTAAATAATTCAGGACAAAGGACAATTAACCCATGGGCATAAAACTAAAATCAACACGTCAAACATCATGATTACGGAAGTTTAAATAAGCATAATTCCTTTATTTTCATATTTAATTGCACTTCTAATTATTGCACTTTTATTTATTGTTATTGTATTTAATTACACTTTTAATTATCGTACTTTTTAAATATCGCAATTTTATTTTATCGCACTTTTATTTATTGCAATTTCATTATCGTTATTTATTTTACGCTTTAAATTAAGTCTTTTATTTATTTAATATTTTACATTAGGTTTTAACTGCGACTAAAGTTTTAAAAATCGACAAACCGGTCATTAAACGGTAAAAACTCCCCTTTATAATAATAATATTACTTATATATATATATATATATTTGTATTTTTATAAATTAAAACTAATATAGCGTTAAGCTTTGTTTAAAAGATTCCCTGTGGAACGAACCGGACTTACTAAAAACTACACTACTGTACGATTAGGTACACTGCCTATAAGTGTTGTAGCAAGGTTTAGGTATATCCATTCTATAAATAAATAAATATCTTGTGTAAAATTGTATCGTATTTAATAGTATTTCCTAGTAAAAATAAAGCTATTTCATATACACCTCGCATAACATCAAGTATTTTTGGCGCCGCTGCCGGGGGATTACACTCTTGCTTAAACGCCGGAAGCGCAACGCTATATAAAAAAAAAATTTAGTTTACTTATATAAAAAATACGCTTTTGTAAAAATACGTTTTAAATATTCGAAAATATAAAAAGAAAAACAAAAATATAAATATTTTTAAGAGTTTATTAAATATTTAAGTTCTATAAAAGTTTCTTTATCTTTATTTTATAAAAATATAAGTTTTATTTAAATTATAAATATATATTATAAATATATAATTCAGCAAAACAGAAAAAAAAATATATATATATATATATAAACTCTCGGCCTGGTACTGTAGCAGCCCGTAACCTGGCCCAAAATCCAAGCTCATGCGATCGCATGAGCCCGAAGGCAAAATCTCATGCGATCGCATGAGAGTGTCCGACACGCCAACTGTTGCCCTAAATCAGCATTAATTACGGAGTTTATTTATATTATTTTTACTTTAACCCTAATTAGGTTATATTAATTTATTATTTAGTTTTAGTTTTTATTTTTAATTTGTATTATTTAGTTTAATTAGTTTAAATAATTTATAAAATTAATAGTTTTATTAAATAAATAATATAAAAATAATATTTTTATAAAAATTGTACTTTTTACAACTTTAAGTATATTTTTATATTTTGTATCTTTTTAATTATTTTAGCGTAATATTTGTATTTTTTCGCTCGTATTTAGTTTTAAATCATAGTATTTGCCATAGTTATTTTTATTTCTAGATTTTTAGGCTTTGCCGTAAAATCCCTTAAGTGCTTTTTCTTTATACTAAGATTTAGGTGCTTTAGAATTTTGCGACGCCTTTTTAAGTTTTAGTACCTTTTTAAGATATTGCCATTTCGGATATAGTTTTTCTTTTAAGCTTTAATATTTTAAGACGCAACTTTTAATTCTTAGTTTTTAGTTCCTTTTTAAGTTTCGACGCGCTACTTTCTTATTTTTATTTTTCGACGCCTATTATTTTTCAATCTTTTATTTTTCGACGTTTTTCGACGCGCTCTTTTTCTTTCTTATTTCTCGTCATCCTAGTTTTTAGGACATAGAATTTTTCTCTATTTCTTATCTAAAATTTCTTTAAATTACGAAAAATTATTTTAAGTGGTTGATAGACATCAAAATTTTCTGATTCGTAGTAATAGTTGGATTTGTACGTGGACCGGGTTATTGGAGCCAAACAGTACTCAATTATATTGAGACCAAACGAATCTTGCCCCTCTGCTGCATCTTTTGGCTATTCGAAACGTGGGCAAAATCAGAAAAAACTATTAATTGGATAACTTATATAATTTTTTTTTCTTTTTAAAAACTAATAAGATATTCAGTGAATGCACCGAGCAAAACGTTCACCACCTTTTGTATGTTCACCACCTGTAACTTGATCAAGACATCTAGCTAATATTGTCGCCGTTGATTTTTCTTTAGAATCGTCATCCAGTCGACCAAGTACTTCAATTCAAATTTCCGATAATCCATTTTTTGAACCCGACCTCACAATTGAGAATCCGGAGAATATTCAGGGACAATTCGTAGATCCTGAACCACTAATCTTTCCTCCGGAACCACCAATCATTCAAACAGAGATTGTTGTGGAACGAACCATTAAATCAGAATCCTCTAGTGATTCAGATTCAAAAAATTCAATCATGGAAAATCTGGAACCTCTAAGTATGGAAGACCGAATGCGAGCTAAACGCACTGGTCAAGGTCACGCAATTACTTATCCAGACATTAATGCGCCAGATTATGAAATCAAAGGACAAATTCTACACATGGTGACTAATCAATGCCAATTTAGTGGTGCACCGAAGGAAGATCCAAATGAACATCTTCGTACCTTTAATAGGATCGGCACTCTATTTAAAATAAGAGAAGTGGAGGATGAACAGATATATCTCATGTTATTTCCCTGGACTTTAAAGGGAGAAGCCAAAGATTGGTTAGAATCGTTACCTGAAGGGACGATTGATACATGGGACGTTTTAGTTGAAAATTTTCTTAAACAATTCTTTCCGGCATCTAAAGCCGTAAGACTTCAAGGAGAAATTGTTACGTTCACACAGAAGCCAAATGAAACTCTATATGAGGCATGGACAAGATTTGGTAAGTTATTGAGAGGATGTCCGCAACATGGTTTAGACACTTGTCAAATATTACAAATATTCTACCAAGGATGCGACATCACTACAAGGAAAGACATCGATATAGCAGCTGGTGGTTCCATTCTGAAGAAAACAGAAACTGATGCTTACAAAATTATTGATAACACTGCTTCCCACTCACATGAGTGGCACCAAGAAAAAGATATCGTTAGATCATCTAAAGCAGCTAGAGCCGATTCTAGCCATGACTTAGATTCCATTTCCGCAAAGATAGATGCTGTCGAGAGACGAATGAAAAAGATGACTAAGGATATTCACTCAATACGAATTAGTTGTGAGCAGTGTGGAGGACCACATTTGACAAAAGATTGTCTTAGTATTGAACTAACAATGGAACAAAGAGAGAATGTTTCATACATAAACCAAAGGCCTGGAAATAATTATCAGAATAATTATCAACCTCCAAGACTGATTTACAACCAAAACCATAATTATAATCGAAATGTTCCATACAACAACCAACAAGGTCCTATTAATCAACAAGTATCCAATAATACTTACAATCAGCAAAGACCTAATTTTCAAAACAAACCACCACAAACCGATGATAAAAATCCGAATTTAGAAGATATGATGACGAAGCTAGTTGAATCTCAAACGCAATTTTTCATATCTCAGAAACAAACAAATGAACAAAATGCTCAAGCATTTAGAAATCAACAAGCTTCTATTCAAAATTTGGAACAAGAAGTAAGTAACCTAGCAAGGTTAATAGGTGAAAGAAAACCGGGAAGTCTACCTAGTGATACAAATGCTAACCCCCGGAATGAAACAGCTAAAGCCATTACCACAAGAAGTGGTATTACACTTAAACCACCTAAAATACCTGTAATTTCTGATGAAGCTATTCCTACTCCACAAGAACCACAACCTGAACAAGATAAGGAAAAAGAACAAGTAGTTGAAAAGGTTAATGAAGATAACACAGTTAAGGCAAAACCTTATGTTAAACCATACCAACCACCACCACTTCCTTACCCAAGTAAAATGAGAAAAGAGAGACTTGAAGCCGAGCAATCCAAATTCTTGGATATGTTTAAACAGATAAATGTAAATCTTCCTTTCATTGATGTGATTTTAGAAATGCCTAGATATGCTAAATTTCTGAAAGATCTAATCTCAAATAGAAAGAAAATGGAAGAACTCTCGGCTGTTACTATGAATGCTAATTGTTCTGCAGTGCTGTTGAATAAGATACCAGAAAAACTATCTGATCCAAGAAGTTTCACAATTCCATGTTTTCTGGGTAGTCTTAGTTCAATAGAAGCATTGGCAGACTTAGGTGCTAGTATAAATTTAATGTCGTATTCACTATACGCTAAACTAGACCTTGGAGAATTGAAACCAACAAGAATAAGCATACAACTAGCCGATAGATCAGTAAAATATCCTAGAGGGATAATGGAGAACATGCTAGTTAAAGTTGGTACTTTAGTATTTCCAGTAGATTTTGTTGTTCTGGACATGGAAGAAGATTCTCAAGTTCCTCTCATATTAGGAAGACCATTCTTAAACACGGCTAAAGCAATGATAGACGTGTTCGGTAAGAAACTGACCCTAAGTATAGAGGACGAGAGTGTTACCTTTTCAGTTGATAGAGCAATGCAACAACCGCAATCTGCAGATGACACATGTTATTATATTCAAACTATAGAATCACATGCAGAATTGTTAGAAGAATTTTCAGAATTACAAGGAACAGGAGAATGTTCTTTAGGAGAAGGAACTGAACCAATTGATGAAACTGAAATGTTAGCTACACTTATGGCTAATGGATATGAACCAACAACATAAGAAATTCAAATGCTAAAAGAAGAAGACAGATATCGATATAAATCATTGATAGAAGAACCTCCGACATTAGAGTTAAAGCCACTTCCAAACCATTTGGAATATGCTTATTTACATGGTGAATCTGAATTACCTGTAATAATATCATCTTTTCTTACTGAAAATAAAAAATCTCAACTTATTTCTGTGTTAAAAGCTCATAAACCAGCCATTGCATGGAAGATTCATGATATTAAAAGAATAAGTCCTTCGTATTGCACACATAAAATCCTTATGGAAGAAGGACATAAAACGTATGTGCAATGCCAACGAAGACTAAATCTGAATATGCAAGATGTTGTTAAGAAAGAAATTATTAAACTGCTTGATGCAGGTTTAATTTATCCAATTTCTGATAGTCCATGGGTAAGCTCAGTTCGATGTGTACCTAAGAAAGGTGGCATGACTGTCATTACAAATGAGAAAAATGAGCTTATTCCTACTAGAACTGTAACAGGATGGCGTGTTTGTATTCATTATAGAAAATTAAATGACGCCACCAGAAAAGATCACTTTCCCTTACCTTTCATTGATCAAATGTTGGAAAGATTAGCCGGAAACAGTTACTATTGTTTTCTTGATGGTTTTTCCGGATATTTTCAGATTCCAATAGCACCCGAGGATCAAGAGAAAACCACATTCACGTGCCCTTATGGTACTTTTGCTTACAAACGCATGCCATTTGGACTTTGCAACGCCCCTGCAACCTTTCAAAGGTGCATGATGGCGATTTTTCACGACATGATAGAAAAATGCATGGAAGTTTTCATGGATAACTTTTCAGTCTTCGGTGATACTTTTGAATCATGTCTAGTTAATCTTGAACGAATGCTTATTAGATGCGAACAATCAAATCTAGTACTTAATTGGGAGAAATGCCATTTCATGGTTAAAGAAGGCATCGTTCTTGGTCATAAAATTTCAAAGGAAGGAATTGAAGTAGATAGAGTTAAAGTAGATGTAGTTGCTAAACTTCCACATCTCACCAATGTTAGAGGAGTTAGGAGTTTTCTAGGGCATGCCGGTTTTTACCGACGTTTTATAAAAGATTTTTCTAAAATTGCCACTCCTATGAATAAACTCCTAGAAAAGGATACTCCATTCATCTTTTCAGATGAATGCATCAAATCTTTTAATATTCTTAAAGAAAAACTCACTAATGCGCCGATATTGATAACACCAAATTAGAATTTATCGTTTGAACTTATGTGCGATGCAAGTGATTTTGCAATGGGAGCCGTTTTAGGACAAAGGATTGAAAAACGATTTCAACCTATATATTATGCTAGTAAGACGTTACAAGGAGCACAAACAAATTACACAACTACTGAAAAAGAACTCCTTGCTATTGTCTTTGCTTTTGACAAATTTCGATCATATCTCGTTCTAGCTAAAACGGTGGCCTATACCGACCATTCTGCTCTTAGATACCTATTTTCGAAACAAGATGCTAAACCACGATTAATCCGTTGGATCTTACTCTTACAAGAGTTTGATATTGAAATCCGAGATAAAAGAGGAGCAGAAAATCTCGCCGCTGATCATCTTTCTCGTCTTGAAAATCTTGAATTAGAAGTTCTAAATGAATCGGCCATACAAGACAACTTTCCTGATGAATATCTATTGAAGATAGATTATAATGAAATTTCATGGTTTACAGACTATGCAAACTATTTAGTATGTGGATTCCTTGAAAAAGGATTATCGTACCAAAAACGAAAGAAATTCTTTAGTGATATAAAACACTATTTCTGGAAAGATCCACATTTGTTTAAAAGTTGTCCCGATGGAATAATACGTCGATGTGTATTCGGAGATGAAGCTAGTAAAATCTTAAACCATTGTCACACAGGACCAACAGGAGGGCATTATGGGCCTCAACTAACAGCAAGAAAAGTTTATGATGCTGGATTCTATTGGCCTACAATTTACAAAGACGCACACCTTCTTTGCAAATCCTGTGATGCTTGTCAAAGGGCTGGAAAAATAAGTCAACGTGATGAAATGCCACAAAATATCATTCAAGTATGTGAAGTATTTTACATTTAGGGTATTGACTTTATGGGTCCATTTCCAAAATCTCATAATAATCTCTATATTCTCGTTGCCATTGATTATGTATCTAAATGGGCGGAAGCACAAGCTTTCCCAACTAACGATGCACGAGTTGTAGTCAACTTTTTAAAACGTCTTTTTGCAAGGTTTGGAACACCGAAAGCTTTAATAAGTGATCGGGGAACTCATTTCTGTAATAATCAACTTGAGAAAGTTCTTAAAAGATATGGAGTAACTCATAAAATCTCCACCGCATATCATCCACAAATAAGTGGACAAGTTGAAAATACCAACCGAGCACTAAAACGTATTCTAGAGAAAACTGTAGGATCAAATCCGAAGGAATGGTCCATTAAATTGAAGGATGCACTCTGGGCTTATAGAACAGCCTACAAAACTCCAATTGGAACCACACCTTTTAGACTCATTTACGGAAAAGCATGTCATCTTCCAGTAGAAATTGAACACAAAGCATTTTGGGCTTTGAAGACATGTAATCTTAATTTACATGAAGCTGGACGTCTACGGTTAAGTCAATTAAACGAATTAGAATAATTGAGACATGAAGCATAGGAAAATTCGTTGATCTATAAAGAAAGAACGAAGAAATGGCATGATAAAAGAATCAGAAGTTCAAAAGAATTTAAAGAAGGAGACAGAGTTCTTCTTTTCAATTCACGATTCAAGCTATTTCCTGGAAAATTGAAATCAAGATGGTCTGGACCATTCATAGTCAAAAGAGTTTTCCCATACGGAATAGTAGAATTAATAAATTCAAATGGGATTGAATTTAAAGTTAATGGTCACAGAGTTAAACATTACATAGATAGTCCGATGGAAGTTGACAACGAAGTTAATCACAATTTCAACACCACAGCTAACTAAGTGTGGGGAGAATCAAGTCTTTAAAGGGTAATATGTATTTCTGTTAGAGTTAGATTTTTTGTTTTCGTGTAGTTCTTGAAAATGGAACCCGAATGGTCTTTCCCTAGCAGACCCTAAAGAACTAGTCTTCTCTCCCCATTCTGAATTTTATTTTTTTTAGGTTTTACGAGATGAAGACTTCCTGTGAATTAAACCATGGTCTAATGCTACACGCTTTGATCACTAAACGTAATAATGACACCCTTCCAAGTGAAATAGTATCATTAATCAGAGGTAAATTGGACGGAGTAAGAAAAGAATCCAGATGCGAAAATAATAAGTTACAATTTGGTAAAGGAAAATCAAAATCCGCAGCGAAAAGAAGAGCACGACACCTTGAAAGATGTCACAAATGCAGAAAATGGTCACTCGAAGGTAAATTTTCAAATAATCAAACCTATTCAAACACCGAATTTGTTACTTTATGCAGAGACGGACCGTTCATATGTTTAGAAGAAAAAACGTTAAATGCTCGAGGTTACGCCTATGTAGCCATGGAAAACCAATTAGTCCGACTATCTTATAAGTGGGCTAGAGCATATCACTAAGAAATCTATTTCACAGGTAAGTATGTACAGTTTTCAATTTTTTATTTTATTTTTATTTTTAACCTTTTGATAATAAACGCTAATTTGTTCGCTATAAAGTATTAAATTGGTATTCGATAAAATTAGGTCTTGCGACCGAAATTATTGATATCATTCAAAAATTTATTACATCACTGCGAAATTTAACGTTTATTCTTAAGGTATAAATATCTTTAATCAATCAACCCAAAATATTTCAAAAATTCGTCATGAGTTAAATTAGGTCGTTTAATCGAAATTACTTTACCGAAAAGAGGGGCGCATATTTTTGATAATATTTGATTGATTAAAGTGGGATAAAAGCCAAAAAGATTTTTAATTTTATTTTTACTTTGTTTTTAAAATTAATATTAAAATAATATTGTAAACTTTTTAAATCAATATATTTAAAATTGTAAATATTTGAAAAATTAATATTTTTAATATAAGTTTGTATGTATAAAAACAAAAATATAATTTAAGTTTGGTGTGAATTTATAATATGAATTTTTAATTTTATGCATTTTAAATTTAAGTTTGGTGTGAATTTAAAAACAAAAATTTACTTTATTTCGTAAGTTAAAAATATGATTTTTTGAAATTCGTCGTGAATTGAAGACTAGGTCGTTGAAATGAAATTGCTTTACCCGAGGGAGGAACGAGAACTTTTATTATCATTATTTTTAATCTTATTGAATTAAAGTATGCCAAAAACATTTAAAAAACCCAAAAATCTTTACTTTTAAAATCGCGCTTTGAATTGACAAATTTTAAAATTTTGTCGAGGGACGGACTAGGACAACGATCCGAAACGCCCTCGCTCCTAAAGGAAAACAAAATTTTTATAATTTAATTAATTAAATGTTTTATTAAAGTATAAGGTTTTAATTAATTAAAAAAAAAGGCCAAAACACTGTTCCCGGATACCCATGCGATCGCATGGGATTTAAACTCCAACTCCATGCGATCGCATGGAGCTGGAAATCAGCTCAGAAACATAAGGCAGTCGCCTGTTCTGTTCTTTCTCCACAACACACACACATACCCGAAAATACACTCAAATCCTCTCTAAAATTCGTAAAAATTCACCGTAAATCATCAAATTTCTTGCTCTAATCATGCCTAGATTCGCATTCTTCAGCAAAAAGGTAAAAATTACACCCCTAAACTCTATAAATTTCTAGTTTTTGTGATAATTACCAATATTTTACCTAATGCAATTTTGTTAATTTTTATTGTAATTAGTGATAAATTGTTAGTATTTTATGCATGTATAACCTAGATTGATGCTATTTAACATGATTTGAAGCCAAAAATTTCAAAATTTTTAGAAATCTAGGGTTTGTGTTCTTGAGCAATTTGGGGCTTTTTGATATAAACAGGTTATGGCCGATTTTTATCATGAATTATTGCTTAATTGAGTAGTGTAACATGTTTAGGTAGTTAAATGATCCAAACATTGATCATAAACATGATTTTTAAAGATTAAAGTGGACTTTTTAGGCGAAAATTCATGAACTTGATTAATTTGATATATTTGTCATTTGAGACTTGTTTAATTGTTAGTAATGACTATTTTGACATGTTATTTGAGTTAAATGCTTATGAACTTTGTTTACATTTTCATATGTGCTTATTTGAAAAAGTATAGAATTGTAAAAAAATGTGAAAATGTGTATAAGTTTAATTTTGATTTAACATGTTATTGTGGTTAATTTAAGTTGTTATTTTGCTAACACTAATGCATATTTGAATGCACAAACTTTGTGTTTAATGTGTTTTGCAGAGAGCCGATACTGGAGGTTCAGGATCATCATCATCTAGACGACCTGCTCCAGCTCCAGAACCAGAACCAGAACCAGAAATGCAATACGAGCCAGAACCTGAACAAGTACCACAACAGGAACCACACCAACAGCCTGATCAGCACGTACCTTATTATGACCCGCTATAGTTACCTAATGAATTCATAGTATTTCCGCCACATCCACTGTAGAATACCCAACGATTCCTGAACACACATTGCATCCTAATTTGAGATTTGATAGATGATGGAGAGATTACCCATCATATCAAAGTAATAAATTCAAATTAGTAACAAAAGAGGTAGAGGTGCCGAGGGTAATTGATTGGAATCCTTTGGAAACGGTCCATCTAGCTGACCGTGTTAGACAGCATTTGATTCAAAGGTATGGCAGTTCTTCTTTTACAGATTGGGAACGTCTTTTCACCATTCGTAGACCTGTATATAAGGAATGGTGTGTTGAGTTGATGAGTACTATAGCGTTAAATGTAGATGTAGATAGGTTAGATGATAGAAGTTTTCTTAGATTTATCCTTGACGGTAGGATGTACAGAATGTCCATGATGGACATGGCCAGGGCATTACAGATTTACACTCCTAGTGAATTGCTACTACCCGATTGTATGAGTTTGATTTATCGTGGTGAAAGGGTAGATAGGAACTTTGACGCGAACGCCGTTTGGAGGCGTATGTCAAACTATAATGTTTTTACACTGTGAGGAAAACACTCCTACTTACATATTAACAAAGCCGAGCTTCGTGTAATTCATAGATTTTTGGCTAATTCGATTACACAGAGAGGTCACAATAAGGAGAAAATGACCTTACATGATTTATTTTACCTAAAGTGTATTCGAGACCCGAGAAGCTTTGTTAATATCCCTTACTGTGTTGGTTTTTATTTATCTAAAATGGTAGAAGGAATGCAGGACGGGGGTATAATAGGAGGAGGTATTTTTGTTACTCTCATTGGAGAGTATTTAGGTGTTGATAGGAACCAAGGGGGTCCATTACAGGTTTGTAGAGAACAGGATGAGACCATAGGATTGCGGGTTTATGTGGGTGCTAAGGTATTGAAGAGTAGACGCAACCAGGCATTACCCTATGAAGGTAATCATCCTCAGGTAGAGAGAGGCTCAGACGAGGAAATGGAGGAAACGGAAGACATTAGGGATGTCTTTCGAGATGCTATTCTTGACAACCACGTTCGTATAGATGAGGAAGCAATGACGAGCGCGGCCAGACATAGTATGTACGAGCAGTGGAACTCCGAGCGAGTATACGAGGATTATAGGTGACGCCAACACGATAGCTGGGTAGTTCATCAGCACCAAATCATGAGCCAGCTATCATATCAGGTACCAAATAATTACGTGTCTACTCGACCTGCTCATTTTCCGCCACACAACCCCGACATCCGACCACCCTTTAAACGGTATGACTATAACCAAGCCTATCAGAACACCTATAACCAACAATGGAACCCACCTGACGAGATGAACTGGAACCCCTATCCAGACTGATTTGGTTCCATTGGTTATTTTTATGATTTTTATGTTTTTATCTTTTTACTTATTCATGTTTAAACTTATGTTATTGGATATATTTATGTAATTTTTATCATTTTTATTATTATTGTGTACTAATATTTCACATTTAGGATTTGAAAGTGGGATATTAAGTCCCATTTCAAATTGTCATGCATGTTTATATTTGTATTGTATGTATATTGTCAATTGTACAAAACAGGGTAAAACAGCGCATTTTCAAAGACTGGCATTAAGTTCAGCAAAAGCTAGTAATTTTGACGACAAAACGAAAAACAAATGTGATGTAACAACAAGACGGAATGAACAAATGATGTGCACCATTTATCATTCAGCAAATAAACGTCAATATGTTTGGAAACTTTGGTAAAATTTAATCATTTTTCTACGCTAATCACCCTCAATAATTTAAATTGTTACTGATTTCTTGCAAATGAAGGCATTGCAAAATCTTAAGTGTGGGAAGGGGTTAAATTCTTTCGAATTTTTAAAATTTTTAACTTATACACTTGGTTACCATTAAAAATACTAGTAACGCAGTAGTTGTATTAGAATCTAGTGCTCTCTGATAATAAAGAACAGCCCTAGTCTTATATACTGACTACCCAATTCTAGTAAAATTTTTCAAAATTTTCAATTAAATGAACTCAAAATCATGTTTATACATATTTATAAACGATAAAACTAGGTGTTAACACCGAAATTATTGTTACCTTGGAAAGGACATAAATTGAGAAACAAACCGAAATGTTAGAATTCATTTAAAATGGAATAGAGGACAATAAAAAGGCAAATAAAAGAAAATAAAAGCCAAGTGTGGAAAAATTTACCAAGTTATTTAAAACATAAGTCACATATTTTGTAACAAATAACTGAAGATACTTTTGTTTTGGACGATCTTAATCAGTTTTACCCGATTTACTGTAATATATTTGAAAGAAAGATGGATCTACACGATGAATCAATTCCATCGTTAAAAGGAAGTAAAATCTTCCGAAAAAGAAACGCGCCTCTTGATTTAGGTCATGAAGTTGTCGTCCAGACCAGCTGTAGGTTGACGAAAAATCTAGAAAAGTCATCTCTAAAATCAGCAGGAAATCCACGGACCTCAGCATAAAACAGGGTCGCCAAGTGGTCAGACTTATCCTAACCATGAGAGGATCTGTCTTGTAAAATAGGAAGGACGTCGTGCAAATTAGCTGGATAAGACTAATGTATCAGATCCCTAGAAAGGATAATCTCCTTAAAAGATCAAAAAATCAGCTTTTAAGCCTGATATTACTCAATCCTAGAGATTGACCTTAAAGATTGAGAATTACAAACTCATGGAATTCAATGATATCTAAACTCGAGCTTGAAAGAGAAAATATTTTGATCAAAATTTCAAACCGATTTGTTTTCTGAAAACCCATTTTTCAATGCGTTCATTACCATTGAACGTAAAATCCTAGGAATTCACCTGGAATTCATTAGGTCACCTGAACCAAATCGGGTGTCAACCGTAAGAACGGTGGTTGCATAGCATGGTCAAAGACAGGACCTTGTGCCAGATCGAAAAATTATAAGGGTGAGCTTTACTATTGCTCCTACAAAGGATAGTAATTGCATCTGACACGTTATAGACCATAATTAAAAGCATGTCAGGGGACATTGCCTTAACAGTTGCTTGTTCAACGCTTTCCTTTACAACCGGACGGTAGTTTACCGAAAGGTAATATAAGGAACAAGTATACTGGACGTGTTGCTTTCCCAATACAAGGTTAGCAAGTGGGTGACACAAAACCACAAGTTTGGAGCTAAAATTTTCAAATCTGAAACCCACCAAACCCACAAAAAAGAATTTGCAAACACCGGTGAAGGGTTATTCCGGAAAACTTATCTAGGGTAAAAGTTAGATTTAATTTTCAAAAAGATCAAATGTTTTCATAAAGATCCAATTTCCCTAATGGATCTAAATTTTATAGTCATGTGGGACTGTAAACCACATCGTTACTACCATTGTTTATACCGCCGTATAGAAATCACTGATGTACAAAGTGTGAAGAATAAAGAAGTGATTCTAGTATATTTCAAGACTATATTGCTTGAGGACAAGCAACGCTCAAGTGTGGAAATATTTGATAATGCTAAAAACAAACATATATTTCATAGCATTATCCCTCAAGAAAGACAAGCTTTTAGTTGCAATTGTTCTATTTATAAGTAATATTCGTTTAAATAATAAAAGGTGAAGACAAAAGACAGATTCGACGAATTGAAGACGCAAGCGACCAAAAAGCTCAAAAGTACAAAGTACAATCAAAGAGGTTCCAATTATTGATAAGAAACGTCTCAAAATTACAAGAGTACAAGACGCGAAACGCAAAATACAAGATATTAAATTGTACGCAAGGACGTTCGAAAATCCGGAACCAGGACCAGAGTCAACTTTCAACGCTCGACGCAACGGACTAAAAATTACAAGTCAACTATGCACATAAATAAAATATAACATTTAAATAATTCTTATAATTATTTATATATTATATTATTACTTATAAACCGTCGGCAAACTAAAAAACAAAGACATGTGAGCCTCCCCAGCTGGCCATACGATCGCATGAGCTGAAGGAGCAAAACTCATGCGATCGCATGAGCCTCTTTTTCAGTTCACAGGCCTATAAAATTCGCAGTTTGGAGCATCATATAACATCTTTTTCCTTCTTCAATCATCAACGTATATGTATATATATTATAATTTTAATTTTAATTTTAATTTTAATTCTAATAATAAGGATATGTTAGCGAATGTTGTAAGGGTGTAAGTCAAAATTCTGTCCGTGTAACGCTACGCTATTTTTAATCATTGTAAGTTATGTTCAACCTTTTTACATTAATGTCTCGTAGCTAAATTATTATTATGCTTATTTAATGCCGAAGTAATCGTGATGTTTGACTAAATATTAAATTTGGGTAATTGGGTTTTGTACCATAATTGGGGTTTGGACAAAAGAACGACACTTGTGGAAATTAGACGATGGACTATTAATGGGCTTTATATTTGTTTAACTAAATGATAGTTTGTTAATTTTAATATAAAGATTTATAATTGGACGTACCTATAAATAACCATATACACTCAAACGAACACGATGGGCGGGATATTTATATGTATGAATAATCGTTCATTTAATCGGACACGGGAATGGATTAATAGTCTATGGAATTATTAAAACAGGGGTGAAGTTATGTACAAGGACACTTGGCATAATTGATAACAAAGTATTAAAACCTTGGGTTACACGCAGTCGATATCCTGGTGTAATTATTAAACAAAGTATTAAAACCTTGTTACAGTTTAAGTCCCCAATTAGTTAGAATATTTGACTTCGGGTATAAGGATAATTTGACGAGGACACTCGCACTTTATATTTATGACTGATGGACTGTTATGGACAAAAACCAGACGGACATATTAAATAATCCAGGATAAAAGACAATTAACCCATGGGCATAAAACTAAAATCAACACGTCAAACATCATGATTACGGAAGTTTAAATAAGCATAATTCCTTTATTTTCATATTTAATTGCACTTCTAATTATTGCACTTTTATTTATTGTTATTGTATTTAATTGCACTTTTAATTATCGTACTTTTTAATTATCGCAATTTTATTTTATCGCACTTTTATTTATTGCAATTTCATTATCGTTATTTATTTTACGCTTTAAATTAAGTCTTTTATTTATTTAATATTTTACATTAGGTTTTAACTGCGACTAAAGTTTTAAAAGTCGACACCCCGGTCATTAAACGGTAAAAACCCCCTTTATAATAATAATATTACTTATATATATATTTGTATTTTTATAAATTAAAACTAATATAGCGTTAAGCTTTGTTTAAAAGATTCCCTGTGGAACGAACCGGACTTACTAAAAACTACACTACTGCACGATTAGGTACACTGCCTATAAGTGTTGTAGCAAGGTTTAGGTATATCCATTCTATAAATAAATAAATATCTTGTGTAAAATTGTATCGTATTTAATTGTATTTCCTAGTAAAAATAAAGTTATTTCATATACACCTCGCATAACATCATCGACGTTATGGGGTCTATCAATTTTTTATTTCTCCTTCATTATTTTAATATTTCGTAGTCCTCAGACAAAAAACACACTGTTTAAGAAAATGTCATACTTTCTGTTTACTTTCCAGTTTTACTCTTACCTCTTCTTTCTACTTTAATCTTGTTCACATCCATTAAAGGCTAAGAGAACTTAAGTTTCTTATTCTTTTCTATTTATAGAAGTGGACTATTAATTTAGAACATCCCAAAATAAAATAGTGCACTATTAATATGGGACGGAGTGAATACTATTTAATACCTCTGTTTCTTTTTGATAGTTAACTATTCATTTTAGTTAATTTTAAATTAATAATTCATTTTATAAATAAATAAATATAAACAATAAAATAAAGTCTATTCTCGCCTTTAGCTTTTGTTTATAAGATAAAAAGATAGGTAAAAAATAAAAAATAAAACTATAAATAAGAAAAATAAAATGTATTGCTGAGAGATTTCTTAAACTGTGTGTTTTTTCTATGAACTGTTGATATGCGACTGAGAGAATAATATTTATTACATATAATAATAAATTTAAATACTTCGTTTTTATATATTAATATTTGATATAAATTAAAACAAATTAATTTGTAATGCGATTCTATGTGTGGTCGCTACGATTTTGTGTTGGGAATCACATTAATTAACTGCTCGAGTTAAGTATATGTATTAACTCGAGCAGTTATTAATTATTATATTTTCATGTATTAGCTTGTCTATCACGACTATGTAAATATATAACATTTTAATATTGACAATACCTGTATTACATCTTTCTACGATTCTAAATCATCAATCCCCTTAATTGATGTATATATTCATTATATCAAGTTCGTTTTAATAGAAAATGTTGTATATGCAATACTATCAAGGTGCATTTTTATTTGTCAAAATCAGCTTTAACAATCAAATTTAGAGAATATAGTTTTGTTCCTGGTGCAATTTGTTAGGCTTATAAATATAATAGTGTATTTCCTATCAAGATAAAATTTATCGTGGTGATAGAGATGATTAGAGTATACATTTGAGGTTTAGTTATTTTAAAAAAGCTAAAATTTATATTGAAATTAGAAACTAACAAGATTGTTATGAATTACAACTTACAAGAGCCATTAAGACCTCGATTACTCTATGAATCACCTTTTCGTGTTTTTTCACTAAGTAATTGTCATTAGGTAACGTGGTTTTACGGATAATGGATGCATTCACGTCTACTTTGTCGCTGTTCGATCAGCACTGTAGTCATGTTTCGCATCCCTTTGGCTTTCCCAAGTTCCTCTCGTTGATCACATTGCTTAATGGCATACCTTAGTGTTTTAGTCGAATGTAGGTCCTTGTATATCTTTGTAATTCGTGGTTACTTTTGTACATCATTTATTATATATATTAATAAAATTTCTTGCTTTTCAAAGAAGAAGGAAAAAAAAAAAAAGTGCCATAATGACAGGGATGTTTCAATCAACATGACCGGGCCATTGTATACTTTTAATTTATTTTTTAATATTAATATTATTATCTTGTATCTTAAAAAAAAAAAAATCAATATGTCCTCAATAAACTTTAACTATAACCATTACTTTAATATTCAACATAACGACCTCATTAACTTCACACTTAACTTAAAACGGACGACTCTACGCATATGAAACGATAAAAGTTAGATGTTTAATGGATGAGAGCGTTGAGGCTCCTCGTATTATTCCGTGTGATATATGTCTTTGTAAAGAAAAGAGATCACTCTATTTTTTTTAACGGCGATATCGACATCGAATACTCTTATTTTGACGACTCTACGCATATGAAACGATAAAAGTTAGATGTTTAATGGATGAGAGCGTTGAGGCTCCTCGTATTATTCCGTGTGATATATGTCTTTGTAAAGAAAAGAGATCACTCTATTTTTTTAACGGCGATGTCGACATCGAATACTCTCATTTGTCACCCACACACGCGTTAGGAGGAAACTTAATTCGCGACGATGTTGGCAGTACCATCTAAGGTTGGAAAAACCCCCCCGAGACCTTCCAAATCGCATTGATGTTGGCAGTACCATCAAATGTTGAAAATTCTTTGCTTGGAGTGAGAATTGAACATGGGTTAGCAGTACCCCAAGTTGAATCCCACCTCATACCACTCAAGTCAAGCTTCGGTAGTAAAAAGAGATCACTCTATTAGTACAAACTAGTTGTGGAGCCCTCGCTTCGCGCCGGAGGCTCCTTTTTGAATGCGAGTTAAAAAAAATCTTTCTTTTTGTGGATCTATTTTGTAAAAAAGAATTTTTTTCGACATCTAACATTGAAGGGTTGTTCCTTTTGTGAAAGTTGCTTCTTTTAGCGTTAAATTTAGTTGATCTATTTTTTTAAAAAAAATATTTTTCGACATCTTTTGGTAGCATTGAAGGGTTGTTCCTTTTAAGAAAATTGCTTCTTTTATCGTTGGAGACAAAAAAAAATGTAGCACAGTTGTAGCCTATGTGGGTCCTACTGATTGAGCGCAGTGTAGAAGCCGGTAAAGCGTGGTGGGTGTTTTTGGTATTAGTGATGGGATAAATAATAATTTATACGTATAAAGTAGGGGACTCGATTTGTATTTTAATGAAAGTTAGGGGTTGGTTTGAAAAAAATAAAAAATTTAATAATACTATTCATAAGAAATAAGACAAATTTTGTCTATTAGTTATGTTGGTAATATATGAGTCGATCTATATGTGAGCTCCAAAGTGAAGATGAATCATTATGTTGTAAGTTGTAAATACCATATTGGGATTACAATAAAACCATGTAAAATTGGTTAGACTCGTTCAAAACTATTACTCCGCACTATATAAGCAAAAACATACAAACGTCTAATAATTTCTTGGTTATTACTTATTACAGGTCATATTTCTAGACGAAAGTCCAACTCATACATCACAAGGAATGAAACCTAGAATTTAATTTTGACTTTTTCAAGCGACTTTTTTGCTTACTTTTTTGAGTTCGTTCATAATACCAAATACAAATACAAATGAATCACAGCCTGTGACCACCTACTATTACCTTTTCAAAGTTTAAATATTTTATATTTCCATTTTAAATTAGAAAGTGCCCGGTTTTCAGCAATTCTAATTATTACATTCCAAACAAATCGTATTTATTTGAACCTAATATAGAGTATTGATTATATTTGCCTTGTAGTTATTGACGCTAACTAGTTATCTTTTTAGGGTTGGTGGCCCGTTAATTAGGCGTGTAGATTTAATGGAATATGTTAACTAACACAAAATCTGTTGGTTCACATAAAATTAATTTTTAAGTCTCAATAAATAACTCACACCTTCAATGAATGAGACATGAGTTTACAAGGTTGATTCAAGATTCAATAATGAATTAACAATCTTACATAAATTGTCTATTACTTTATGCAAATGGTGATAATGAGTATTGTATAACTCTCTAAACTAGTTTTAGAGATGTACGAATAAATTATGGTATACATATCTTTTATGTTTTCAAATGAGATTATCATCATAATACAACAATAACAATACTCAATTTCACATAAACGTGCAAACTTGATAATCACAATTTCAGTTTACATAAATGTGATTTGCTATGGTTGAGTTTTACATTGTCAAACTTTTAGGTGCCATCGATTTCAAAGTCATCAATTGCATAATTGTTCATCGCATGCAATATCTGACCAAAGAATTGTTCCTATTGAGTGCATAATTTTCAATTATGTATGAACGATTGATCGTTAATAATCACGTCTTAATGAGCAAAATCGCTTAAACGCTTCTAATATACACAAATGTCAAGTAAATATATAAAGTTTAACAATGTAAAACTCAAACCATAGCAAATTAATTAATAGAGACCAAAATTTTGAACAAATCAATCAATAGATCAATATATTTTTTCTAGAGGCAAGAAAAAAACAAATTTCACTATACAATCACAAAAATTTTGAAATATCAAGAACTAATCACAACAAATTGGACACCTAATTAGTCCATTTTCATTGCAATCGGGACATCTTTGAAACCCATAGTCACCTTCTTCTTTTTCTTCATCATCAATTTCATCATACTCGTCTTCATAATAAATCTTACAGCTACCAGAACACGTCTCACACGGTACAAATCTTACATCACCACACACCTCACAACCGCAACGAAATCCATCACTATCCACCATTTCACAACCTTCTAACGCCTTCTCGAGATGCCCGTCTTCATGCAATTGCCTAATTTCGATAGCACCACCGATACATTTCTTCCCGATAAACACTTTTGGTAATCCGCTAATAAAACCACCTAATAACTCTTTCAATTCCTCTTTAAACCCGGAATGCATCGATACATCTCGCTCATCGACCCGAACTCCGGTCGAGTTCAAAAGATATCTGACGTGGCAACAATCCTCGTAAGTCTTCCTCACTCCTCGTAAACTAGTGAAATACAAGACCAATTTTTCTTTTACACGTGGCGGACTTTTATTGGTTTTACCATCACTAACAAAATCATAATCTAAACATTTCTTGGAATCTGTGGTATCCAATGAATCATTCTCAAAACCGTCTGATGCCGGCAGATAAAACGGGTTTGTTGGATGTAACAGTTCTAATGATTTTCGAAATGACGTAATCACATCGTTGTCAAAATCCAATGCAACTGACGTATCATTTGAGCTAAAAACAGAATCTGATATGGTATTTTTTTCAGATACGGGTTTGAATTCGGGTTCGGGTTCCGGTTCGGGTTCATCAAGTGGGGATGTAATTGAATTCGGATTAACATGAAACGAGAAGCTACGAAAGTGATTAGCAGCCGAAATTGGTCGTAAGGGGCTGGTATCATCTAATCCTTCCATTAACTCCCACGCATTAATTGTTTCCGGTTCACCGGGAGGCGTTGTGATCGGCGTTCTCGGAGCAAATTTCGGGATCTTTTCTTCGATCATTTTAGACCATGTCTTTGCATCAATCACGCTACCAGCAAATTCATTACTTTCTTTCTCTGAGGCATTTTGCCGAACAGGTTCCGGGCGAATTTGAGCAACTCCGGGATATTTTAACCGGGCAACCTCATCGGAGTCTGATTGATCGAGCTGAAGGTAGCCGAGTGTGGTGGATTTGAGTGCGACGAGATGGTAGCTGTCGTCTTCCGTCTGAGGAGGGTGATGAACGTGCATTGAATAGCTTCGTGTCATCGGAGCGTACGGTGCACGGCAGTTCCGGCACACCGGTTTTTGTTTAGATGTAGCACAACCCATTTGATTGATTGAAAATGAATAAACCCAGCAAAAAAGATTTGGGTTTGAATTACACCCAGTAACAATCAAATATATACTTCGTGTTTACCAATTAAATCAAGTAAAACAAAATCTTGTGTGTGGATATTGGTCGGTAATTAGAATAGATGATTAAGTGAATAAAACATTTTTCCCGACATGAAATAAATTGGTAACTAAAAAGAGTCAAACAAATGTAATTTGTGTTAATCGAGTTAACTAGATTCTAGATTTCATAAAATTTTGTGAAGAAATAGTGTGAAAATAATGAAAGAAAGAAAAAAAGGACAAAAAAAAGTTGGATTTGGAGAAATGGGAATGAGTGGTGTGGTGATAACAACAGTCCAACACCGGCTTCAGCCTTCAAGTCGTGGGGGACATAACATATTACGGGCTACTTTATTATTTTTTATTATTTATTATTACGTGTATTTTTATTTTTATTTTTATTTTTTTTATTATCATCAACAACTAAAAGAAAAGAAAAGTATTTTATTACTCATAGTACTATTTTTTAGGCGCACGAAAACACCGTTGAGTGTGTGAGAGAGAAAGAACGAGAAAACGTGTAAAGCGGGAATTATTCCTTAAATGACTCTTTCCTTTCTTTACCTTTTTACTCGACCGCTAAAAGAGACGATCAAAAAGGGTATGATTTGATTTCCGAAATTAAATTAAATTATTTGTATTTATTTACGGACAACATCTTTCACACTTTCAGTTCTCGCTTTCATGCGGGATTAGGTAAACGTTTATTTATCGTTCAAGAGAATTACTGAATTTACACTATTACCATCAACTTCACTATTATTTTTCAAAAGTTTTATTAACGTGTCGTACAAAACAAATGTTATGTTATAATGTATTTAATTTTAATTTAGATAAAAATGGCTAAATCATCCCTGTGTTTTGCATATTTATCCTAAACCGTCCCCGTGTTAATGAAGATGCTAAAATCATCCTTAATTCGCCAAAATAGTCCCAAAAGTCCCTGTGCTAAACGTCTGTTAATATGAAACGTTAATAACCACCTCGTGCTAGTCACGTGGATGAAACACCCTTTCATATTCCTTCTGTACGTGATTACTGTTTCATTCTTCATCGTTCATCCATATTCAACTATCACGATTTCACTACATTAGCAATGGCAGATGATCATGGTTGGTTTAAGAGGCCAAATAACAACTGTGATTACGATTTCCAAGATACATATAGTTAGTAATTTATACGAAATTATTGTTTCATAAATATTTAAGGTTTACAAGACGGTTACTGTTACATTGAATTTTTTTTTTTTCATTAGCAAGATTACTGTTTCATTAATATTTAGGGTTTACACTAATTCATAAATATTTAAGGTTACTGTATACATTAGCAAGGTTACTGTTTCATAAATATTTAGGGTTTACATTGATTCAACTATGTTACAATGGTTGATATTATTTTTGTTTCAGGTATCTACCAAGAACTTTTTGCCATTAACTTACATCATCATGTAGTGACGAATCTAGGATGAAAGTCCAATGGGGTCCTAAAAAAAATTCAAGGCTAATTATATTTGAAAGGTACTTTAGTGGTTGTTTACCTTCAAAAAAGTATCAATTTTAAAAATTTAAAATATATGAGGTCCTATAGTTAAATTTAGTGGTATCATGTACAATTTGAAGTATACATTGTATAAAATTTATTCTTACTAATGGGGTCATAGGACCCCACTTACACCCCTACCATCATGGTAAATTCATCCATAACCGTAAAAGACACTACGTTGGAGGAATGTAAAATCCATTTGATTTTATTGAAACTTCTACTTTTTGTATGGAAAAGCTAAATGCCATTGTAAAGGAGGTTATTAATGTAGGTGATGAAGTTATGTATTATCATTTTAGAATTCCTGCAGTGATTTGGATAATGGTTTGTCTCCTTTGGCAAGAGAATTTGATGATGTTGTCATTTTAGACACCACGTGGTGGTTATTAACGTTTCATGTTAACAGACGTTTAGCACAGTGACTATTTTGGGACTATTTTGGCCAATTAAGGATGATTTTAGCAGCTTCATTAACATAGGGACGGTTTGAGATAAATAGGTAAAACACAGGGACGATTTAGGCATTTTTATCTTTAATTTTTTTAAAATATTATTTAGTCAAATACGATTTAATAGGTGTCATAGTGATGTAAGTTAACAAAACACGTGTTTGAATATTACCGTTGAAGCATGGGCGAAACATAGTGTTACTCAACGTGGATATCCACCTCACCTAAATTTATCGAGAAAAATAATTTACACTAAAAGAAAAAATGTTTCAAAAAAGTAAAGTTTTTTTTTAGTGTTTATCCCTGCTGAATTAAAAATTTATTAAAATTTTACACTCGTATCATCTGTATTCAGGTTACAAGTTCCGCTACTACGTTAAAGATGTATGTTTTGTTAAATACTACGATAATCAATTTTAAATATAATTATTGTATTTGTTATAAGAAAAGGGGTATGAGAGATATTATCTTGATTATTCCTTAATCGTGAAACACTTTCCTAATTAAATATTTCACTCCTGCAGTGGCGAAATTTTAACCCGGATACAGATGGGACGGGTGTAAAGATTTAATAAAATTTTTATTGTCAGCAGGAGCAAACACTAAAAAACATTATTTTTAGTATATTTTTTAATTTTTTAGTATAAATTTCTTCCCCGATAATTCAAGTGGAGCGGATACCCCCTTTGCGCCCCTCGCAAACCTCAAGTTTACACAAATTCTTATCGGGATAACACAAGAACGATTTTGTTTCAAGCAAAAAAATCAAAATCAAGTATTAGAAAATTGTATATTTCTGTATGAGTTTTCTGTATATATATGCAGTCGTGCAAAAAACGAAAATATAAAATTAGTTAATGGTAGTTAAACATGAAAGGAGGTAACCCTTCACTTTTTGGCGGAAAAAAATGTTGGAAACTACCTTTTTCTTAAAACGTATAGTGCCTTTTCGGTTGAGGTTTTGTAGCGGCTACCCATTGGACCCTGCAAGGGGCGCTGCCCCTTGACCTCGTTAGGGGGTGCGGTCCCCTCGACCCCTGCAATTTCCACGATAGTAATTACCTAACTCTTACAGACGTGTACTCCACACTCTTCGAACTCGTTAATAAGTATAACCATTTAACTCTTCCATTCAAGTAAATCCCAATCAAATCAAATAAATGATGGATGACACTAAAATCACCAACATTGGTGGTGCAATGATATTCACTACACATTTAACTAAACATAATTACTCCATCCGTTCCAAAATAATAGTCTCGCTTTAACGTTCGAAGTTTTCTTCTTCAAATTTGACTTTATATTTATTTGTTTAAATTATATTTTATTTGATGATAATTATGTGAATAAAGTGATTTTTAATTGCATTTTTCATTAATATAACCTTCATCAAAAATTATATAATAAACAAATAAATTTTAAATTAAAGTTGAAGGAGAAATATTTTAATAGTCAAATTGTGACTATTAATTTGAGACTGATGGAGTATATTTTGATTTTTGGTGTTTATCGGATTATAATAGATACAAAGATTAAAGTCATAAGATAAGATAGATTTTTGGGTAAAATCTATAAATACGTCATATACTTTCACTTTTGTTTCAATATAGGTTGTGTAACAAAAAAATACCAGTGTCCCACCTTTTTCGAATGTGAAGTTGCAACAGATAATCTGGCGACGAGTTTGAATTTGGGTGGATATTGATCTTCCTATTTTCACAGAATGGCGGGATTGAATCGCTTGGTATGATGATTAGCGCACTGCGAAGGAGACAAAGACTAGATCATTTGCTATCATCGCCTCCACAGTTTGGCATCTATGTCGGTACCGGAACATCGTATTATTCTAGTCTCATGTGATGAAGAAATGTAACATCCCGTTTTTCTCGTACGTATCGAAAGGTACATACTTAATCATTTGTACGTTTATAACTCGCTAGCTTACGCGTTGATGTATGAATATATGTATATATATATATATATATATATATATATATATATATATATATATATATATATATATATATAAGTATGTGTATACTTGATAATGTGTGCATAAGCAAGACTATATGTGGGTTTTGGTAGCGTTAAGTCTTGCGAAGCTATAGTTGAAGGTTAGGTGAGAATAGGAAGCGGGTTTGGGACGTACAAAATTAATTATTGTCGAAATTCGTTTAAGATGGTCGAAATGGCCAGACAGTGCCTTAGGCCGCGCCGTGACCTTATGGTTCGCGCCGCGGCATATTAAGCAAACCAGGATCAGAACATGAGTTAAAGAGGGTAGAATTTCCCGTTGTATGTCGCGCCGCGACAATTAATGTCGCGCCGCGATAGTTCTGCTGAACTGGTGCCGGTTTTAGCTCAAATTAAATGACTTCAAGGGGCAAATTGGTAATTTCGTGTATAAATCTGTTGGGAGCATTAAATCCCAACCACTCATCCATTTCATTTATTTTCTTTTATCTTTTCTTTCATTTTCTCTCCCAAAAACTCAACACCCATTTAGATTAAAAGTGAGATTTGAGAGGGAAGAATTGAGGGTTGATCTTTGGAGCAAGAATTAAGGTTGTTCCTTGTGTCTCTAGCTACGCGTTGTTAGTCTCGGTAAGTTCTAACTCTTTGAGTTTTAATTGGTTGTAAGCTAGGATTTTGCTAATGAAGATCTTGTATGACCCATTTGAGGGTTTAAGGGGTGGGTTTTGGGTTAGATTGGTGAAAGTAAACCCAAATGGCCATAACCTAGGGTTTGGTCTTATGATTTGGGGTTATAAATGTTAAATGGAGTTTTTAGTCATTAACACGCTTGTTAAAGTTGAAAGAGATGTTATTTGGGTCATGTTTGACAAGTTTGGTAGTGAAAGTGTTAAATGGATCCAAAATGGGCAAGTTGACCTAGTTTGGGTGAAATGGGTATAAATTACCCCAAGTTGGTGTTAGTTGAAGTTAGTAGACTTTAATTCACTAGCTTTAAGTGACTAAGTCGAGTCTTGGCCATTTAAGGGCGGTTGTGGTGTGTTTGAGTCATTTAATGCTAATTGGGTCATTAAATGCTCAAGTAGGTGTAATGTGGTTAATTCCACTAGTTGTGTAATTGAATGTGTACTTAATGTATTAGGTACTTTGCTTTGAAGCTCGGAAGTGCATAATCACCACCGAAGTGCAAAGGTGAGTGGGATAATTATGTGCATGCATATATGATGTATTTATTTGTGTAGTATGAGTTGTGAAGTGTCGAGGTGTTAAGGCACCACTTCTTATGTGATGGGTGAAGCATCGAGGTGTTAAGATGCCACTCGGGGTGAAGCATCGAGGTGTTAAGATGCCACCTAGGGGTGAAGTATCGAGGTGTTAAGACACCACTCCGTAGAATAGATGGGTGAAGCATCGAAGTGTTAAGATGCCACTCGGGGTGAAGTATCGAAGTGTTAAGATGCCACCCGTGGGGTTAGTGTACGAGGTGTTAAGTGCACTAATGGTTGTTATGAACTCCGACGGTCCTTAAACACCGTTCCCTTGTTCGATTGGTTAACCATGGTTGTGTGCAGATTGTAGCATATTATATTGTTTAAATAATATGCTATTGTTATGCTAGCTTATGTTGTTGGAAGTTTAGTATTATACTTGCGATGGTATGATTAATTATATTGCTAGCATGTATGCGGGAATGTGTAAGTGATTGCAAGTATGTAGGTTGTATATGTAAACATATAATTATTGCACTCACTAAGCGTTAGCTTACCCCTCTCGTTGTTCATATTTTTAGATGCAGGTGCGGATAAAGGCAAGGGGGTTATTGGGCACTAGGTGTCCTTGTTGATGTTATGTTGAAGCTTTTGGAAGTTGGCCTACGTTTTGGGTAGTTTAGTCCCAAACCATGCTCAAGGGGTCGTTTGGATTATAAACTATTATTTGTAGTTGGTCAAACTTGTATCACATTCGTTAATGGCCTTTGTGCCTTTTTGTAAACATTAAACTCGTAATATGTTTTGACGAATCGTGTGGAATGGGTTACATATTTAATTGGCGCGTAAATGTGTATTATATTTTTTAAAAAAAAAATTTATCGTACGGAGTACGGGTTGGGTTGTTTCAAGTGGTATCAGAGCATGGTCTAAGGGATTTAGGCGACTTGAGATAGGTGCCTAGACTTGGACTTTATTGTGAGAGCGCTTTATGCGGGACTTGTAGGACTTTGGGTCTAATCGGGAATTGTTAGTGCTTTGGTTTATGTGAGCTAACCTTGTGCTAATTGTTTTATATTGTGTTTAGCAATCATCAAGCAAGACGGACGTTGTACTAGCGAGTTAGTGCGACTTGCTCGCGTAACAACGATTAGCTACCGTTGTTACGAGTGCAAATCGTGCCAAACAGTAATGTACGACGATTATCGAGCAAGATGGAGTAGTGTGGTGTACATGTATATACTTACAAGTTATGTCTTTTCGTTCTTTGTATAATCCTTTCCATTTTATAGAACGAAGACGAGAAACGGACACGATAATGATAACGGTGGTACGAGTGAGGATGTTGAATTCACGGCCAAGGTTGAGGCCATCTTTAAACGTCAAAAGGTGGAATATCTTGAGGAGATTAAGAAGATGTTTCTAGACTCGATTGACGAGCAATTAGTCAATGTAGTCAAAGAGCAAGTCAAGGCCGTCCTTCATGATGATAATATGGGAAGGCGCGACTTTCTCTTTAAGAATTTCAAAGATGCTCAACCACCTATTTTTGAGGGCGAAAGAGACCCGTTAAAGAGTGCCCGGTGGATCTCCGATATGGAGGGGGCCTTTCGAACTTGTGAATGCCCGATTGATAAAAAGACAAGGTACGGTTGTAGCATGCTAAGAGGTGATGCAAAGCTATGGTGGGATGCAAAAATCCAAGTTTATGGCGAGGAACAATGCATGGATTTTACTTGGGATGAGTTCAAAACGGAGTTCTTCCAAGAGTACCGAACTTCGGCCGATCTTACTAGGCTTAAGGACGAGTTGCGTTCCTTGAGGCAAGGGTCGATGGATTTGAATACTCTTAAATCCGTTTACTTGTTAAAAACTCAATTTTTCCCGGAGTATGTCGGGAATGATAAGATGTTGAAGGAAAACTTTTACCGAATATTGAATGACAATTATCAAGAAAAGATTAGTGTGAACGTGGTGAAGAGTTTTGATGAGTTGTTTGATATGGCCAAAGGGTTTGAGTCGCTCATCTTGAGAAAGAGTGGCTTTACCTTCGGTAAAAAGAAGTTTGAAGCTATTAGTCATTCGAACTTTTATAACAAGAGGCACAAAAAGGGCTCCGAGAGTGTTGGTGATGTTAAGAAGGGTGCTTCCGGTGATTTTACTTACGCTTGCTACAATTGTGGGCAAAGGGGGCAGATGGCTCGTGAGTGCCCACAACAATCATCCACAACCAAGCTCACTTGTTTTAATTGCGGTAAAGAAGGGCATAAGAAGCCGGAGTGTCCCGACTTGCGGGGTGATCATGTTAGGAGGTTAGAGAAGGCGGCGGGCACGGCTAAGGGTCGAAATTATTTGATGACCAATGATGAGGCCAAGCATTCCAATAAAGTTGTCTCAGGTACTTTCATGGTTAACTCTAATCCGGAAAGGATATTATTTGATAGCGGTGCTAATTTGTCTTTTGTGTCGCCCCGATTTGTGTCTAAGATTAACAAACTGCTAGCTAAGTTAAGTCATCCGGTAGAAGTTGAAATAGCGGATGGTAAGTCGGTGCTAGGGGTTGATGTGTGTAAAGATTGTAATGTTGTGTTTGGTACCGAAACGTTTAAAATCGATCTCATTCCGATGACTTTGGGTGAGTTTGATATTGTTGTTGGTATGGATTGGCTCGATCGTTATAGAGCCGATATTGCATGCCATGATAAGTTCATTCGTGTCAAGACCCCAAGTGGGGGAGAGTTGATTATTCATGGCGACAAACGAAGAAGACTCGTACCATTATGCACTTATGCACGAGCGCGACGTTTTCTCAAGAGTGGTGGTATATGTCATCTTGCTCATATAGTTGATACTCGTGACGAGCCACCACCTATTCGTGAAATTCCGGTGGTTAATGAATTTGAAGACGTTTTTCCGGATGAGTTACCGGGTGTTCCGGAGGGAAGACAAGTAGAATTTCGCATTGAGTTGGTTCCGGGAGCTACTCCCATTGCTAAAACTCCTTATTGTTTAGCACCGACGGAAATGCAAGAGTTGTTAAATCAAACCCAAGAGTTGCTTGAGAAGGATTTCATTCGACCGAGCTCCTCGTCATGGGGTGCTCCGATTTTGTTTGTGAAAAAGAAAGATGGAAGTATGCGGATGTGCATCGATTTTCAGGAGTTGAATAAAGTGACGATCCTGAATCGCTATCCATTACCTAGGATTGACGATTTGTTTGACCAACTCCAAGGTGCAACATATTTTTCTAAGATTGACTTACGGTCCGGCTATCATCAAGTGCGGGTCCGTGAGGAAGACATAGAGAAAACGGCTTTTCGAATGCGTTACGGGCACTATGAGTTTGTAGTTAAGCCTTTTGGTCTTACGAATGCACCGGCGGCATTCATGGATCTTATGAACCGGGTGTGCCAACCTATGTTGGACAAGTCGGTAGTTGTGTTCATCGACGACATACTTGTTTATTCTAAGAGTATGAAGGAACATGAGCACCATTTGCGTGAAGTGTTGAAGACATTGCGGAAGGAGAAGTTGTATTCAAAATTCTCCAAATGTGAATTTTGGCTAAGGGAAGTCCAATTCCTTGGCCATATTGTGAATCAAGAAGGTATTCAAGTAGATCCGGGGAAGATAGAAACGGTGAAGAGTTAGGGACAACCGACTACGCCTACGGAAATCCGAAGTTTTCTCGGATTGGCCGGTTATTATCGTCGGTTCATCCAAGTCTTTTCTAAGATTGCTTCTCCTTTGACTAAATTGACGAGGAAGAATGTAAGATTTAATTGGGAGAACGATCAAGAAATCGCTTTTCAATTGTTAAAAGAGAAATTGTGTCAAGCTCTGGTGTTAGTGTTGCCGGAAGGGGTAGAAGACATGACGGTTTATTGTGATGCTTCTTTAAATGGGCTCGGGTGTGTTTTGATGCAAAGAGGTAAGGTCATCGCTTACGCCTCTCGACAATTAAAGGAACACGAAAAGAGATACCCGACTCACGATCTTGAATTGGCTGCGGTGGTTCATGCGTTGAAAATTTGGCGCCACTACTTGTATGGTGTCAAGTGTACGATTTATTCGGACCATAAGAGTTTGAAACATCTCTTTACCCAACGAGATTTGAATTATCGTCAACGTAGGTGGATGGATGTGGTAAAGGATTATGATTGTGAGATACTTTACCATCCGGGAAAGGCGAACGTGGTCGCGGACTCCTTGAGTCGTAAGAGTCAACATCCGGCGATACGAGTAGGATCGTTACGCATGATTATTACTAACGATTTCCTTGTAAAGCTTGGTGAAGTTCAAATAGAAGCGTATGTTCACAACAAGTACGAAGAGCGGATTGTGGGGCAAACGGAGTTCATTACTATGGGCTCGCGTGGTTTGTTGTCATTTCAAGGAAGAGTGTGGGTACCTAAGATGGGTGGTAACCGACAAGTGCTACTAGATGAAGCACATAAGTCAAGGTATTCCATTCATCCGGGTGCAACAAAGATGTACTATGATTTGAAGAAAGATTATTGGTGGCCCGGTATGAAACGTGATGTGGTTAAGTATGTTGAACAATGCTTCACTTGTTTGCAAGTTAAAGCCGAACACCAAAAGCCGTACGGTAAGTTACAACCCTTGGAAGTCCCGAAATGGAAATGGGAGCACATTACCATGGACTTCATTACTAAGTTACCAAAGACGGCGAGAACCCAATATGATACGATTTGGGTGATAGTTGATCGATTGACGAAAAGTGCTTTGTTTCTTCCCATTCGGGAAACGATATCATCGGAGACTTTATCCAAGTTGTTTATCAAGGAGGTGATATCGAGACATGGGGTTCCTATATCTATTGTTTCGGATCGAGATACTCGTTTCACGTCCCGGTTTTGGAACAAGTTTCATGAAGATATGGGTACTCAATTGAAAATGAGCACGGCGTATCATCCTCAAACGGATGGTCAAACCGAGCGTACGAACCAAACGTTGGAGGATATGTTAAGGGCGTGTATTATTGATTTTGGTGGAAGTTGGGATGAGCACTTACCATTGGTGGAATTCTCGTACAATAATAGTCACCACACTAGTATTGGAATGCCACCGTATAAGATGCTCTATGGGCGTAGGTGTCGAACTCCCATTTGTTGGGGAGAGGTGGGTCAACAAGAAATCGGAAGTTCGGATTTGGTTTTGGAAACGAATAGTAAAATTGAGATGATTCGGGCTCGACTTAAAGCGGTGCAAGATCGACAAAAGTCTTATGCCGATAAAGGTAGGAGAATAATTGAGTTTCAAGAAGGTGACATGGTGATGCTTAAGGTTTCTCCATGGAAGGGTGTTATCCGGTTTCGGAAACGAGGAAAGTTAGCTCCTCGGTTTATTGGTCCTTTCATGGTTTTGGCACGTGTTGGTGAGGTTTCTTATCGACTAGAGTTACCCGAAGAACTTGCGGGAATCCATAACACGTTTCATGTTTCCCATCTTCGTAAGTGTCTTGCTGATGACTCGAATTGGGTGCCTTTAGATGAGATTACGTTGAATAACAAGCTAGAGTATGCGGAAGAACCGGTTGCAATCCTTGATGAGAAGGTTAAGATGTTGCGGAACAAGGAAATTAGAACTTTCAAGGTGCAATGGCGACATCGAAAGGGTTCCGAGTTTACGTGGGAATCCGAAGAGTTTGTTTTGGTTTATCTCCCGGCTTGTCATGCGGCTTGGATCGCGAGGACGCACTCCGATTCAAGTGGGGGAGAGTTGTAACATCCCGGTTTTCTCGTACGTATCGAAAGGTACATACTTAATCATTTGTACGTTTATAACTCGCTAGCTTACGCGTTGATGTATGAATATATGTATAGATATATATATATAAGTATGTGTATACTTGATAATGTGCGCATAAGCAAGACTATATGTGGGTTTTGGTACCGTTAAGTCTTGCAAAGCTACAGTTGAAGGTTAGGTGAGAATAGGAAGCGGGTTTGGGACGTACAAAATTAATTATTGTCGAAATTCGTTTAAGATGGTCGAAATGGCCAGACAGTGCCTTAGGCAGCGCCGCGACCTTATGGTCCGCGCCGCGGCATATTAAGCAAACCAGGATCAGAACATGAGTTAAAGAGGGTAGAATTTCCCGTTGTATGTCGCGCCGCGACGATTAATGTCGCGCCGCGACAGTTCTGCTGAACTGGTGCCGGTTTTAGCTCAAATTAAATGACTTCAAGGGGCAAATTGGTAATTTTGCGTATAAATATGATGGGAGCATTAAATCCCAACCACTCATCCATTTCATTTATTTTCTTTTATCTTTTCTTTCATTTTCTCTCCCAAAAACTCAACACCCATTTAGATTAAAAGTGAGATTTGAGAGGGTAGAATTGAGGGTTGATCTTTGGAGCAAGAATTAAGGTTGTTCCTTGTGTCTCTAGCTACTCGTTGGCAGTCTCGGTAACTTCTAACTCTAAGTTTTGAGTTTTAATTGGTTGTAAGCTAGGATTTTGCTAATGAAGATCTTGTATGACCCATTTGAGGGTTTAAGGGGTGGGTTTTGGGTTAGATTGGTGAAAGTAAACCCAAATGGCCATAACCTAGGGTTTGGTCTTATGATTTGGGGTTATAAATGTTAAATGGCGTTTTTAGTCATTAACACGCTTGTTAAAGTTGAAAGAGATGTTATTTGGGTCATGTTTGACAAGTTTGGTAGTGAAAGTGTTAAATGGATCCAAAATGGGCAAGTTGACCTAGTTTGGGCGAAATGGGTATAAATTACCCCAAGTTGGTGTTAGTTGAAGTTAGTAGACTTTAATTCACTAGCTTTAAGTGACTAAGTCGAGTCTTGGCCATTTAAGGGCGGTTGTGGTGTGTTTGAGTCATTTAATGCGAATTGGGTCATTAAATGCTCAAGTAGGTGTAATGTGGTTAATTCCACTAGTTGTGTAATTGAATGTGTACTTAATGTATTAGGTACTTTGCTTTGAAGCTCGGAAGTGCATAATCACCACCGAAGTGCTAAGGTGAGTGGGATAATTATGTGCATGCATATATGATGTATTTATTTGTGTAGTATGAGTTGTGAAGTGTCGAGGTGTTAAGGCACCACTTCTTATGTGATGGGTGAAGCATCGAGGTGTTAAGATGCCACTCGGGGTGAAGCATCGAGGTGTTAAGATGCCACCTAGGGGTGAAGTGTCGAGGTGTTAAGACACCACTCCGTAGAATAGATGGGTGAAGCATCGAAGTGTTAAGATGCCACTCGGGGTGAAGTATCGAAGTGTTAAGATGCCACCCGTGGGGTTAGTGTACGAGGTGTTAAGTGCACTAATGGTTGTTATGAACTCCGACGGTCCTTAAACACCGTTCCCTTGTTCGATTGGTTAGCCATGGTTGTGTGCGGATTGTAGCATATTATATTGTTTAAATAATATGCTATTGTTATGCTAGCTTATGTTGTTGGAAGTTTAGTATTATACTTGCGATGGTATGATTAATTATATTGCTAGCATGTATGCGGGAATGTGTAAGTGATTGCAAGTAAGTAGGTTGTATATGTAAACATATAATTATTGCACTCACTAAGCGTTAGCTTACCCCTCTCGTTGTTCATATTTTTAGATGCAGGTGCGGATAAAGGCAAGGGGGTTATTGGGCACTAGGTGTCCTTGTTGATTTTATGTTGAAGCTTTTGGAAGTTGGCCTACGTTTTGGGTAGTTTAGTCCCAAACCATGCTCAAGGGGTCGTTTGGATTATAAACTATCATTTGTAGTTGGTCAAACTTGTATCACATTCGTTAATGGCCTTTGTGCCTTTTTGTAAACATTAAACTCGTAATATGTTTTGACGAATCGTGTGGAATGAGTTACATATTTAATTGGCGCGTAAATGTGTATTATATTTAAAAAAAAAAAATATTTATCGTACGGAGTACGGGTTGGGTTGTTTCAAGAAACCTTTATTTTTTGATTCTATTTCTTTGTTTACTTTTAATTGGTTATGTAGTATAGGTAAATCGGCTGTAATTTGGAACGATTGGTGCATTAAATCGTTATAATCTGTGTGTCTTTCCTAGCAGCTGGCTAGGAAGGTTGGTTTTTAATAATATTTTATTTTGTTTCAAAAAAACAAAACATATAGAATTAAAGTAATAGCAGTGTTTTTATTGATAATATTTTGTATGAACTTTTGTTGATTAATATGTCGCATACACGTAATGTATTTTCTTCGTGCACATATTTTTTCGGTTGTGTGAAAGTGCTCTGTAATATTTACTTGGTAGTATGTAGTGTTCAAACATAAATTAATTACAAAATTCATACGAAACATAACCAAACAAAAAGATTTCAGATATTAAGAAGTATATATTTTGCAAAATAATATCGATAACAATTTCCTAAATTTATGTATATTAGTTTACCGATAAGTGAAGATAATATATTTATAATATTTAAATGTATTAATTTTAAAATTATGTAAAAAAATTTCGAACGGCAGAAATTTTATTAAAAAACTAGCGAACCGCTAGAAAGAATGAAATACCAAAATTACAAGAAAGACATAAAGAAAATTACAAGAAATATAAAGGAGACAACAACCATTTGTTACAGATGCATCTCTTCTTATGAAATCTAGCAGAAATCCAGTTAAAACTTGTTGTCACGATGCTATCAAACACATGGCATTTTCTGAAAGAGTGATCGTCAAAGGTGATGCAATTCCGTACTCTCCAAATATTCCACAGTGTGGCATACACAATAATTTTTACAATGAGTCATTGACACCCATGAATAGTAACACCATCTATCTAAGCCCAAACATTATCTAATGAACCCCAAGTAGGTAGTGAAAGATTCATCCAATGAGCAATCTTGAACCAAATCAATTTACTTGTATCGTAAAATAAGAAAATATGAGCTTCATCTTCAAGTTGCAAGTGACATAAAGAACAATGAGCATCCTCTAAATCCATACCTCGATCCAAAATGTTTTATTTTGTAGCTAACCTTGATAACTTTAGGCGCCAGATAAATACATTATTTTAATTGGACTTTCTTACACCAACTACTTGGCGAGACAAAAGATGTCATATCTCGGGCATCAATCAACTTACGTGCTTTCGAGACCAAATATGTATCCCCTTCCCAAGTCCAAATATTATGCGATTGGGATAAAGTTAATGTACCAATCGAATCTGAGTTTGTGATAAATTATGTAATTTATGAGGTTGTGACATGTGGCAAATTGAATCCGATAGTGACACGTGACAAATTGAATTTGATAATAACATGTGACAAAATTGCACACGCTTTATATATAATTTATATAATAAAATAATGTAATAGAAGAGATATATATATATATATATATATATATATATATATATATATATATATATATATATATATATATATATATATATATATATATATATATATATATATATATATATATATATATATATATAGGGTGAGGATCCAGAGAGAACCAGAGGTGGTAGAGAACCGAAAGAACCAACAGCTCGACCTTCAATCTGCGTGCATCTCAAGTCATTCTGCGTGCAGATCGAGTCAATCTGCGTGCAGCTCGAGTCAAGCTGGGTGCAGATGGAGTCAAGCTGGGTGCAAATTGAGTCAATCTGCGTGCAGATTGAGCTTGTTTTTGGGTGCAGGCACACTCTGTTCTTCGTAAGAAATTGAATCTCTGAAAATCAAACCTATAGCAAAAATTAAAAACGCAGATTTATTAGGTTTCATCTCGTGAATCTATGTGCAAAGTTTCAGATTCTAACACCTAGATTTGAGCTCGAATTCGTGAGTTCATCTACAAAATTCACCTAGTCAATCGAATGTGCAGATTCTTAAATCAATCGAATTAATGTTTGAAATTGATGTTACCTTGTTCCAATAGCCGCGACTAGAAGATTTTGTGAAGGATTCAAGGTCTGAAAACAACTGAATCATAAAAATCAAAGTTACAGTTCATCTTCATCCATTCGTTCACTGTTCATCATGAAATTGAGGAATTCGATGATGATTTGGAATATAATCCTTCAAGGAAGTAGATAATATCAGCCTTAGGATCTTGTTTCATCGATTTTAACTTTCAATTTTGTTGATTTTGATGTCTGATAAAATTGGTAAAATCGACAGGTGAAGGTTCGCTGGGTTCTCTGCTATGCAGAGTTCTTCCAGGATCCTTTCACTATATATATATATATATATATATATATATATATATATATATATATATATATATATATATATATATATATATATATATATATAACATTTCCACGCAATAGATTATTTGGGATAATTTTAATTTGAAAGGAGCTTAAATTATAAATATAAGTGGTTTTTATAATTATTTTAAAAAAAATTAATTACTTTTTCGAGAATATGTCCTCGCAATAGGTACGCGGGATAATCCTTATTTTAGGCGGAACTTACAATATAAATATAATATAATTAATTTTAATAAAAATAAAATTTTTAAGAAAAGTGAATTTTTTGTTGCGAAGACGTTTCCTGATAATAGATTACCTGAAATTTTGTATCTTATTTATGAGAGAACTAAAATTATAAACAGTGGCAGAGCTTGAACAATTTTTTTAGAAGGGCCGAACATGACATATTATATCTAGATACCAAATGATTTTATAAAGAATAATAATTTTGAGTATGTTGGTGATATCTCCAAGAGGAAAGGGCCTCTCAGGAACCCATGACTCTTAAATTCATATAGCAATCACATGAAATTTGTAGTACTTTGAGTTACGAGCGTTTGAGCTTTTGAATCAACTAAATTCGAGTCCGTTTGAAGGAGATATAATCAAAATGGTGGCAACTTGCAAATTCTGTGAGCCTTCACTATATTGACTTAAACGGACTCCAGTTTAGTTGATTCAAAAGCTCAAACGTCCGTAACTCAGAGGGCTACAAATGCCCACTAGCTACTCAAACTTTTGGAGGGGCGAGGGTCCCCTTTTGTTCTAAGAAAGTTCTGCCCTTGAATATAAATATAATTCTTTAATGAATAGAATATTTATTTAAGTTAATTTCCAATTGCAATGTCTTGGTGCATATAATCCCCAGTCGTAGATAGCTTATCGTTTTAATACATTTGGTCATGAAATAACGTATCGTTGTGATTATTGATTATATATGTGATTGTGCGTGCTTAATTAGTTAAACAATCAATAAGTTAAACTGCATACACAGTCGGCCGAGTGTGTCCACACACTCGACCGACTGTGTGACTCAGTCGACCGACTGTCTAACACAGTCGACCGACTGTGTCTGGCATGCAGTATATATATACGGGTTTAAGCCTCATTGTTGAGGTTACACACTCTAATAAACCTAATCGGTTGTCATACATTTCATTCGATCCCTAACACTGATTACCACCGAAATCAATCGTTTAGGCTCCGTTCTAATCTAGATTAAACCCTAGGTTTGACCGATACGAACCCAACGCGGCCCGAATCTCGGTTTATTCGTTTCTAGTGAATTCCACCTCTAGTAACGATCATAAGCGACCTAAGATCCGTCAAAACAACGTCTACAAAGTGGTATCAGAGCTGGAGTCTCTGGTTTTGCTTATCAAAATCGTTTTTGGGGCAAACTTTTAGGTTTTTGGTGTTTTTACTCATTTTTACAAATTAATCTGAGTTTTTACGTTATAGTGCGAGTGTTTTGTATTAAATCGTGCTTTCGGTGGTTTTAGCAAAGTTTCCTACGTTTTAGTTTAGGTGATCTCGTCAAAAATCGATCGAAAAATCAAATTTTCCCTAGAAAACCCTAAAAATCGACCTGCTACTATCAAGAACACACTCGGCCGTGTGAGTCTTGACATTCAACCAAGTGAATCCTTCAATCGACCGAGTGAGTCATCAGTCAACCGTGTGAGTATTCATTAAGACGTGTGAGTTTTACCTAGTCAATCGGCCGTGTGAGTCCAGACACCCGACCGTGTGAGTAAGACAATCGACCGAGTGACCATAGACACTCGATCGTGGGAGTAGTAATACCATAGTGAACTATTGTAACGAAGTGCTGCCAAATTTTTGTTAGACATTCTACCGTGTGACTTTGACACTCGACTGTGTGACCTAGACACTCGACCGTGTGACTTACACAATCGGCCATGTGACATAGACAATCGACCGTGTGTCTGTTTAACCAGAATTTTAATAAACTTTAATCACACTTAATTAATCAGAATGTCAGACAGTAATGAACAAGTGACTAATGAATACAGTGCTCTCGTGATAGTGCCTGGACTTCAAAAAATGTTACTTTCCGAGAGTGAGTCGGGAACTGCGAATAAGGTTCCTAAACTAGAGAACCTCAAAGACTTCTTGGGCTGAAAAGCCCGATTTATGATTTACTTGAATGGTATAGACTCTAGATTGTGGGAATTAATTGAGACTGAGTATGTATGGCCAGTAGGAGCTGATGGTGAACCTAAAGAAACTTCACATTTTAATCCAGTTAAACGCGAACAATATAACTTGGAGTGTAATTCTTATGCTCAGCTTACTCAGGCATTGTCAAAGGACATTATTCAGCAGTTTAAGAACAAGAACAAGACATCGTATACACTTTGGCTTGCTCTTCAGTCAGCCACAGAGGGTACTGCAACTTACCGTGCAACTAAGGGTAACATTTTGAAAGATGAATGGAGAGTGTTTGCTGCTCTTCCTTCTGAGACTCTTGCACAGACTTTGTCTAGATATCGTCTTCTTATCTCTGAGATGACTGATTATGGAATTGTAGTGTCAGATACTAAGGCTATCAGGGTTTTGAAAGATGGTCTTCCTGAAAGATGGGATACTGAGATTGAACAGATTCAGAACAGGTACATTGCATCAGGTCGAGCGTTGACATTGACAGCGTTTACCTCCAAGCTTATGGAAAAGGATGTTCAAGTTGAAGCTAAGAGAAAAAGACTTGGTACTGTAGTGACCCGAACTTTTCCATGTTTTATATATTAAATGAAATTGTTATTTACATGATTAAGTGTTTCCAACATGTTAAGCAATCAAACTTGTTAAGACTTGATTAATTGAAATAGGTTTCATATAGACAATTGACCACCCAAGTTGACCGGTGATTCACAACTATACGATGACATATATATGGTTATATATATAGTTAACATGATTTTATTATAAGTATGTATCTCATTAGGTATTTTAACAATGAGTTATATACATAAAAATGAGACTATTAATTTAAGAAACTCGAAAACGATATATATAACGATTATCGTTATAACAACATCTTACTAGGTACATATGAATCATATTAAGATATTGATACACTTGGTTAATTATTTTAAATGATAAGTAAATATATTATTAAGTGTATTAACAATGAAATACATATGTAAAAATAAGACTACTAACTTAATGATTTCGAAACGAGACATATATGTAACGATTATCGTTGTAACGGCATTTAACTGTATATATATCATACTAAGATATATTATATATCATAATATCATGATAATATAACAATTTAACATCTCATTTGTTATAATAAACAATGGGTTAACAACATTCAACAAGATCGTTAACCTAAAGGTTTTAAAACAACATTTACATGTAACGACTAACGATGACTTAACGACTCAGTTAAAATGTATATACATTTAGTGTTTTAATATGTATTCATACACTTTTGAAAGACTTCAAGACACTTATCAAAATACTTCTACTTAACAAAAATGCTTACAATTACATCCTCGTTCAGTTTCATCAACAATTCTACTCGTATGCACCCGTATTCGTACTCGTACAATACACAGCTTTTAGATGTATGTACTATTGGTATATATAATCCAATGATCAGCTCTTAGTAGCCCATGTGAGTCACCTAACACATGTGGGAACCATCATTTGGCAACTAGCATGATATATCTCATAAAATTACAAAAATATGAGTAATCATTCATGACTTATTTACATGAAAACAAAATTACATATCCTTAATATCTAATCCATACACCAATGACCAAAAACACCTATAAACACTTTCATTCTTCAATTTTCTTCATCTAATTGATCTCTCTCAAGTTCTATCTTCAAGTTCTAAGTGTTCTTCATAAATTCTAAAAGTTCTAGTTTCATAAAATCAAGAATACTTCCAAGATTGCAAGTTTACTTCCAAGTTTTCTAAATCCATTCCAAGTAATCATCCAAGATCAAGAAACCTTTGTTACTTACAGTAGGTTATCTTTCTAATACAAGGTAATAATCATATTCAAACTTTAATTCAATTTCTATAACTATAACAATCTTATTTCGAGTGGAAATCTTACTTGAAATTGTTTTCGTGTCATGATTCTGCTTCAAGAACTTTCAAGCCATCCAAGGATCCTTTGAAGCTAGATCTATTTTTCTCATTTCCAGTAGGTTTATCCAAGGAACTTGAGGTAGTAATGATGTTCATAACATCATTCAATTCATACATATAAAGCTATCTTATTCGAAGGTTTAAACTTGTAATCACTAGAACATAGTTTAGTTAATTCTAAACTTGTTCGCAAATAAAAGTTAATCCTTCTAACTTGACTTTTAAAATCAACTAAACACATTTTCTATATCTATATGATATGCTAACTTAATGATTTAAAACCTGGAAACACGAAAAACACCGTAAAACCGGATTTACGCCGTCGTAGTAACACCGCGGGCTGTTTTGGGTTAGTTAATTAAAAACTATGATAAACTTTGATTTAAAAGTTGTTATTCTGGGAAAATGATTTTTATTATGACCATGAAACTATATCCAAAAATTATGGTTAAACTCAAAGTGGAAGTATGTTTTCTAAAATGGTCGTCTAGACGTCGTTCTTTCGACTAAAATGACTACCTTTACAAAAATAACTTGTAACTTATTTTTCTGACTATAAACCTATACTTTTTCTGTTTATATTCATAAAATAGAGTTCAATATGAAACCATAGCAATTTGATTCACTCAAAACGGATTTAAAATGAAGAAGTTATGGGTAAAACAAGATTGAATAATTTTTCTCATTTTAGCTACGTGAAAATTGGTAACAAATCTATTCCAACCATAACTTAATCAACTTGTATTGTATATTATGTAATCTTGTGATACCATAGACACGTATACAATGTTTCGACCTATCATGTCGACACATCTATATATATTTCGGAACAACCATAGACACTCTATATGTGAATGTTGGAGTTAGCTATACAGGGTTGAGGTTGATTCCAAAATATATATAGTTTGAGTTGTGATCAATACTGAGATACGTATACACTGGGTCGTGGATTGATTCAAGATAATATTTATCGATTTATTTCTGTACATCTAACTGTGGACAACTAGTTGTAGGTTACTAATGAGGACAGCTGACTTAATAAACTTAAAACATCAAAATATATTAAAAGTGTTGTAAATATATTTTGAACATACTTTGATATATATGTATATATTGTTACAGGTTCGTGAATCAACCAGTGGCCAAGTCTTACTTCCCGACGAAGTAAAAATCTGTGAAAGTGAGTTATAGTCCCACTTTTAAAATCTAATATTTTTGGGATGAGAATACATGCAGGTTTTATAAATGATTTACAAAATAGACACAAGTACGTGAAACTACATTCTATGGTTGAATTATCGAAATCAAATATGCCCCTTTTTATTAAGTCTGGTAATCTAAGAATTAGGGAACAGACACCCTAATTGACGCGAATCCTAAAGATAGATCTATTGGGCCTAACAAACCCTATCCAAAGTACCGGATGCTTTGGTACTTCGAAATTTATATCATATCCGAAGGGTGTCCCGGAATGATGGGGATATTCTTATATATATGCATCTTGTTAATGTTGGTTACCAGGTGTTCACCATATGAATGATTTTTATCTCTATGTATGGGATGTGTATTGAAATATGAAATCTTGTGGTCTATTGTTACGATTTGATATATATAGGTTAAACCTATAACTCACCAACATTTTTGTTGACGTTTAAAGCATGTTTATTCTCAGGTGAATACTAAGAGCTTCCGCTGTTGCATACTAAAATAAGGACAAGATTTGGAGTCCATGTTTGTATGATATTGTGTAAAAATTGCATTCAAGAAACTGATTTCGATGTAAAATATTTGTATTGTAAACCATTATGTAATGGTCGTGTGTAAACAGGATATTTTAGATTATCATTATTTGATAATCTACGTAAAGCTTTTTAAACCTTTATTTATGAAATAAAGGTTATGGTTTATTTTAAAAATGAATGCAGTCCTTGAAAAACGTCTCATATAGAGGTCAAAACCTCGCAACGAAATCAATTAATATGGAACGTTTTTAATCAATAAGAACGGGACATTTCAGTTGGTATCCGAGCGTTGGTCTTAGAGAACCAGAAAATTTGCATTAGTGTGTCTTATCGAGTTTGTTAGGATGCATTAGTGAGTCTGGACTTCGACCGTGTTTTCTTTAAAAATGATTGCTTAACATTTTTGTTGGAAACTATATATTATTAACATGTATATAATATGTGATATATTAATCTATTAACATGTTTGATATTGTGTGATAGATGTCTACCTCTAGCACAAATCCCATTGACTCACCTAATAATAACGAAGAGTCAAATATATATTGGACTGATTCACAAGTTCTCGAAGAAGAACCGGAAGAAGAATCAGAACCGGAAGAAGAATCAGAACCGGAAGAAGAATCAGAACCGGAAGAGGAGGAACCGGAGGAGGAAATAGAACCGGTGGGGAAAACAATAAAACGGTTAAGTAAAAGAAAATCCTCAACCAACCGACCAAGGTTAATTATGGTCAATGGTATTTCCGCCAAGGAAGCAAAATATTGGGAGGATTACCAATTCTCCGGTGAATCGGATTCCGACGAGAATTCCGATGATGTTATAGAAATTACCCCAACTGAATTTAAAAAGGCAAAAGAAAATAATAAGGGAAAGGGCATAAAAATAGAGAAATCTAATTCCAACCCCGATGAACTTTATATGTATCGTCAACCCCCGAAGCCCTTAAGTTGTAACAATGACCCGGGAACCTCTAAACCACCAGGTTTTTCTAAACCGTTGTGGAAAACGACAGCTCGTATTAGGGGAACATCATATATCCCTAGAAACTTGGCAAAACGAACCAAAACCGAAGAAGAAGAAACGAGCGAGTCGGAATAAGATAGTTGTATTCGTGTGGTGTAATATATGTAATATAGTGTGCATATGCTTTATGATATATGTAAAAATTGCTTGTATTAATAAGTATTTTTTTTATGAATCTAACTCTTGTCTATTTTACAGTATAAAAACACAAAATGGATAGACAACCCAATATTTTAAGAGAGCTACCCGGAGACATGATTGATGAAATCTTGTCTAGAGTCGGTCAGAATTCTTCGGCACAACTATTTACGGCGAAATCAGTTTGTAAGACATTCGAAGAACTTTCCAAGAATGCCTTGGTTTATAAGAGACTTTCGTTTGAAAGATGGGGGATATCACATTGGGAAACCCATAAGTTACGATGTGTTTACTTTGATGCATATATTGCGGGGAACCCAAATGCTATTTTACGCAACGGGTTAAGAAATTATTTTGACTCAATGTATCCGAATATAGGACTTCATGATTTAGAAAAAGCGGCTAACATGCAACATAAAGAAGCATGCTATGCTTACGGGTTAGTAATGTTCGCTTCTCACCAAAGTGAGAACAAGAACATCGGGCTACAACTATTAAACAAAACGTTCCCACAAGTAACGGAGTCGGTAATTGGGGTAAGAAATGAGGTTTTTAGATTGTTACGGGACTGTTGGACATTACGTAACCCTCGTCCCTTTGACGACGTTACAACACGCTGTCTTATCAACGACCATAACGGTTATGTTCCACAAGACCAAGGATGGGAAGTAGTCCTTGTAAAACCAGAATGCATGACTTGTTTCTGGACGTATGAATTACGTGTCTTTATTGAAAGGACCCGTCCTAATCCATCCGGACGAAGTCCATATTGATTACAAACGATTCACAATAGTTGATTACATCGCGAGGTACTTGACCTCTATATGATACATTTTACAAACATTGCATTCGTTTTTAAAAGACAAACTTTCATTTACATCGACAGTTAACAGCATGCATACCATTTTATAATATAACCATCTATAATTGACTTAATAATAATCTTGATGAACTCAACGACTCGAATGCAACGTCTTTTGAAATATGTAATGAATGACTCCAAGTAATATCTCTAAAATGAGCAAATGCACAGCGGAAGATTTCTTTCGTACCTGAGAATAAACATGCTTTAAAGTGTCAACCAAAAGGTTGGTGAGTTCATTAGTTTAACATAAATAATTATTTCCATCATTTTAATAGACCACAAGATTTCCTATTCAGTTCTCATAAATATACGTCCCATACATAGAGACAAAATATCATTCATATGGATTGAACACCTGGTAATCGACATTCACAATATATATATAAGAATATCCCCATCATTCCGGGATCCTCCATCGGACATGATATTAATTTCGAAGTACTAAAGCATCCAGTACTTTGGATGGGGCTTGTTGGGCCCGATAGATCTATCTTTAGAGTTCGCCTCAATTAGGGTGTCTGTTCCCTAATTCTTAGATTACTAGACTTAATAAAAAGGGGTATATTCGATTTCGATAATTCAACCATATAATATAGTTTCGATTACTTGTGTCTATTTCGTAAAACATTTATAAAAATTTGCGCATGTATTCTCAGCCCAAAAATATAAAGGGTAAAAAAAGGTAAATGAAACTCACGTATATAAATATTGTAAAATAGTTATTAAAACATTGCATGTATTCTCAGCCCAAAAATGTAAAGAGTAAAAGGGGAGCAAATGAAACTCACCTAATGTATTTTGTAGTAAAAATACATATAATGATAATGAACAAAGGTAGGGTTGGCCTCGGATTCACGAACCTATATCATTTGTATAGATATTAAAACATATAATGGAAACCACATAATTTTATTTATTAATATATATATATATTTGTAGTTTATAGGATTTACATTAAATTCCATTTAAAAACATATATTTATATTATATCTCAAATTCTATGTTATATATATTTATTTGGTATATATATTTAAAAAAAATTAATATCTATACATTTAGTTATATTAATATGTATATCCATGTATGTATAAGTATTTATTATTATGTTTGAAAATCAATAGTTTGTTACATGTAAATATTTATCTAGATAATGTTAATATATAGTTATATGGAACCTTAATATAATTATTGTATGTGTAGTAAGTATATTTATTTATTTGCTATCATAATACTCATAATACAATATTAATATTAATCATAATAATAATAATAATGCTAGTAATTAAATTACTTTATTAAAAAAAACATAACCATATTCATGATCAAGTTCAGATTATAGCTCATGATTTTATTGATCATCTTTTTATAAAAAGAATCTTCGTAATACATCTTTTAACTTTACATTCATGTTTTGAATCTTTACATTTTATAATCAATTGTAACAACACATATAGTCTTAATTATATTCGTAACTAATTCGTAATACTTATAATCTTTTATTATCACATTCATTCATCATGTTACAATTATACTTAGTCAAATCCTAATAAAGTTATTATCCTTTTATGATATCAATAACAATATTAGTAATAATAATAATAATAAACAAAATATATATATATATATATATATATATATATATATATATATATATATATATATATATATATATATATATATATATATATATATATATATATATATATATATATATATATATATATATATATTTGATACTTAATAATACTTATATTGTTAATCCTAATTCTAATAATAATACTAATAACAATAATACTTGGATAATAATGACATTAATAATTAATAACAATAATAATAACAATAATAATAATAATAATAATAATAATAATAATAATAATAATAATAATAATAATAATAATAATAATAATAATAATAATAATAATAATAATAATAATAATAATAATAATAAAGGAGATAATAACTACCTCAATAAGTCTTTTAAAAAAAATGGCAGCTACAACACTCGAACCTGAGACCTCTAGGTATTCAACACAATCCCACAACCATCGGACCATTACTGCATATCTGTTTTAATCCCAACCTCGTTTATATTTAACCATTAACACATCTGTTTCATCTTCTTCATTGCTTTAGGCCAACCAAAGACATAATCGAATCCATGAATTAATTATTCGCTTTAGGCCTAGCAATCAGTATATCAACGACATTTATAAACCTTGAATTATCTAAAACTAATAAAAAAAATAAGAACAAAGTAGCTGCTGTGCAGCTTACGGTATAAAAAAAAGAATTTTAGTTTTAGAATTTGGGTACGTAATAGCTTATGATCTCAACATAAGATAGTTTATAAATCATGTATAGAAACTATTTAAATCATCAATTTACCTTGAAACACACACACACGAATTCGAATTTTTGCTATGAACGATTCGTTTTACTTTTTGAAATTTAAGTTTGACTTCAAAATTGGAGATCGATAGAAGGAATTGAAACCCCAATTTTTGCAGTTAGTTTGAGTAAAAGAATGTGAACAAAACTGCGTTACTGGATTTTGAAGATTGATTCTATTTTTGATTTTTACCAAAAAGTGTAACCTATAGAGTACCGATGGGTTTAAAAAGAAAAGAAAAAAAATTATTACTCTGTGTTCTTATTTACGAATGGCAGACTGTATATATATCATCCCCTGATTGAATGATTTATCTACAATAATTAAAAGAAGTTTTGTTTTGGTGTGTATGAAAGTCGACATAGGTTCACGAGAGGGCAAAGGAGTAGGTAAAGAACTAGTAACATGAATGTGATATATTTGTACATATGTGTATATATATCTGTATGTATATCTAAATTTATATATCCTAATTAATCTTATAAATATAATTACAATAATAATATTACTCTTGATATTAATTATAATAATAATAATAATACTAATATTAATAATAAAAATTATAATCTTTTTACTAAGTATAATAATAATAATAGTTATATTAATGATGACAATAATAATATTAGTAATTTTATAACAATTTAAATATATCAACTTCCATATTTATAACATATAATATTAATAATACAGATATTAATATTAACATTATTTATCTTAATGAAGTAATGTTATTTATTTTTGTATAGTAATTATATGTTTAACTTGTAATCTCATTTAATCTATTATTATTGTATGTTATACAATATTCAATAATCGATAATAACGTATGATAGTTAGTCTTTATACATACAATCTCATATACCTAATAATTGTTTAGAGATATTATATACCTTTATATATAGGTTTCAGTTTTATAACTATTTTATTATCTTATATTTTATTTTATATTCTTACTTCTACGTATTATATTGAGATTTGTTTATTCCAAGTTATTATATTTATATTATATATACATGTTTATTTACAAACAATTTTTCGTGAATCGTTGGGACTGGTCGAATGGTTAAATAAACTATGTAAACAGTTCAAAAGTTTTGAGACTCAACATTATAGACTTTGCTTATCGTATCAGGAACATTAAATTATATAAAGATTAAGTTTAAATTTGGTCGGAAATTCTCGGGTCGTCACAGTACCTACCCGTTAAAGAAATTTCGTCCTGAAATTTGATTGAGGTGGTCATGGCTAACAATAAAAATGTTTTCATGACAAATATGGGTTGATAAATAGAGTTTTATCTTTATTGAGTAATATGAATAAGATAATTCGATTACTCGAAGAGTACGAATGAAGCTATCACCAAATAGTGAAATGAGAATGACAAGTTTCACTATAACTTTTCACTAGTCATAGTTAAATTACCAGAATTCAAGGGATTTAAAGAAAATCTTGAAAATCAATAAGATCTGATTCTTTGGGATTTATGGAAAATAAGGTCTCTATAATTAAATGCGATCATCTGTCTCGATTGCTCTGTCTGGTATTTTCACTATAAATGAACTCCTCCCGTTCCATTACTTCCCATCACTCCCAGTTTCTATATTTTGATTCATTCTTCCAAATCATCAATCGGTATACTTCATCCAGTTTTAATTCTGGATATATTCCTGACTTTCAAATTGATCATTCTCCTTTTCCATCTACCACTGGAGGAATCTGTCTACTTCTACTATGCTCTTGGGTTTATAGTATTTTTAGTTCTCCCGAGTCTTTATATTTCTATTCATATTAATATTCACGGTTTATAATTTCAGTGTTGTCATTAGGATTTATATTTTCTCTTATATTTTATATTTCTTTGCCTTTTTATTATCCTCTCGACCTCTAGTAAAGCGAGCAACGGTCTAGAATTCATAGATATGAATTTCGAAATGAACATAGTTAATGTTCTAAGAAAGAAATGGTAATAGCACGATCTTGATTCGTCAAATTACCAGAATATCCGGGAAAGATAAAACTATCAAGAAAATATGTTCTTGATATGTTTATATATCAGATAAAATGTAAGAGTCGTGTAACATGACACATGATGACGTTATAATCTGTGAATCATCATGTTCAATTTAGAAATTCAGCATGACTTACTATAATATAATTACGTTGATCAAGTGTCATTATATTATACTAACTCATGCATCAGTTCCCAACATTACTTCAATAGCATTCATATTTTAAGCTTGAAAGTTTACAAAATATAGAAACTAACAGTTTCTATATGATGTAACACTGATATCATGAAGAAATTAATGATTTCAGATATGGATACTTATGAAAATATCTTCAGAAATATGGAGGATATTTATAATGAAAGATACGATGATATCTTGGAATTTATAATATCGATGGATGATGGAGACTATTGTCCGCAAGGGTTTAGAGTAAGGAGCAAGATATTCGCGAAAGACTTCAGCAGGCATTGAATCATTTGGATTCTTTGAAGTCAAACTTATTCTTTGTGATTTGTCCACGGCTTTCTTCATAGTTTCGCATAATCTGCTTTTCGGTACTAAATTTTCTATTGAATATTTCCAATATAATGATACACAGGAAGCACGAAGAGGTATATAATTTCGAACGAGAATATTTATGAAAATATCCTCAGAAATATCGAAGATATTGATGATGATATTTTGGAATTTCTAAGTTCGATGGTTGATGGAGAAAGATTTTTTGTAAGATTTTAACATGACTTCGGAGCAAGATATTCTCTAAAGATTTCAACGGATCCAGAATTATCTAGATTCTTTGAATATAGGGTATGGTCCTTGTATTTGTCCTTGGTCTCCTTCATGGTTAACTCTATCCGTTTTCCAGTTCCAACGTTTCTGAGCTTTTCCAACATATTATTCTTTATCATCAAACTTTTGACGATTAAGGTCGTTTACGGTTGCCTACAGTTTCTGCTTCTTCATTCAGCTTTTTCAACATTCATAGTATCAATTTGTAAATTGGGTGCCTTTTCAAAATTTCAGAATTGAAGATCGTAATTCAAGGAGATAATTGTTATATGTATACATATAGCTATTGATGTAGAAATACTACGAGATTCGAAATACTGATTGTTGATTCCTGGTAATTGGTATGTCAATTATTGTTACAGGGTATAGATGAATACAAGATGGGGTTTCAATGAATATAATGATTTTTCGGAAAGTCCAAATTCATTGAAGTTGCTGGAAATTTTACTGCTGATGTGGTGAAATATAAACGGTTCTCCGGTAACGATGACGACAGGCAACTTATATCGAGGTTATAATAAGGCTAATTTGAATGGAAGTTGAAGTTGATTTGCTGAAGCTGTGATAAAATTGGCTAATTTGAAATAGAGTTACAATGTTATTTTTGCTAATAACTGCCAAAGGATCTGACGCGGCTATGTGTTAAACTTTTACTCAGTTGCTGAGAGTTTCTCAGGTGCATAACTATATGCATAAATCTTTCCTTCTGTAGATGAAGTGCGGTTGATTCATCCTATCGATTGAGGTGTTTTCAAGAATAATGAAAGGTTTGAACGCAGATCGTAATCGTTGAGATACAAATGAGATTTAAGTTGAAATCAAGTGGCAAATTTGAAGAATTGTTTAGTTTCATATGTTATAATCAATATTTTAATTCATTTTAATTATCCAAAGTTGGTAGTCATCAGTTGATAGTCCACAGTTAGCAATTCAATAATTCATGTATAGTTTAATATATAATATTCGAATTAATTAATACGTATCGTGACTCGTGTACATGTCTCAGACTCGATCACAACTCAAACTATATATATTATTATAGAATCAACCTCAACTCTGTATAGAGAACTCGATCATTACTGCATATAGAGTGTCTTTGGTGATTCCAAATAATATATATAGATGCGTCGATATGATATGTCAAAACCTTGTATACGTGTCCCGATATTTTAAGTGCGTAAAATAAATAACAGGAATTAAATGACGATAAATAAAGTGCGTAAAGTAAAAAAACTGAAATTAAATGACAATAAATAAAATTGCGAGAATATAAATTGCGATAATTAATTTGCGATAAATAAAATGTAACCAGTTAGCTAGGAACAGTTACTAGGAACAGTTAGTGTGGATTCTTAACAAAATTTTTCTTCATAGTTAATTTGTTTGTTTCTAACAAATTTTATTTTGTTCAATGTTTTCTTCATTATGCCACTTGTTGGATTCTGAGAAGTCAAAATCCAAATATGAAATTGAATAAGAATGGTTATTCTGTGGTGAACGGATACGTATATCTGTGGATGTACATAGGATAGTAAATGATTGTTGAATCAGATTCGAAGAATGTACAATGTAACTTATTAATGTGAAATCTAATTATTCCTCGGGTATTACCTACCCGTTAAAATATTTTCACCATTAACATCTTGTACGAAAGAATTTTTAATTACAATCTTTATGAAAATATATATACATATATATTTTCTTCAGATATAATCATGGATTTAATGAATTAATGTGATATTAAACTCATTTGATTTACCGTTAGAATAAGAATATATAATCTCTAAAACATTAAAGATTATATAATCGCCATGTCGAATGAAGATAAATAATGTAGAATGATTCGTAGAACGATGATTATACTCGAGGTACAGAATGATATTGAAGCTTGGATTGTTGATGGTACTGTTGGTGCCGGTGATTTTGCTGAAGCTGGTATGTTTTGCACCATATTCTCCAAATTGATTACTCGAGCGTGAAGTTCGTTGACTTCTTTCATTATCCCAGAATGATTGTCGGTTGGAACGAGCGGATGAATAAGGTTTAGAATTGTGGATAGAATATAATCGTGTTGAGATATTCGGGAAATGAGGGTGAAAATGGTATTTCGGACTGGTTTGCCGGTAAGTGCTTCATGTTCATCGCCAAGAGGTAAATTCGGTTGGTGGAAAGGATCGCCTTCTTCGTGTCTCCATTGATTATGTCGACTACGAACCCATCAGATGAATTGGGGATGACTGATTGGTTGATTCATACTGGTGACGCTGATAGGTGAAACTCCATATCGGAATAGCTGTCGAAATCCGAAGAATTCGAACTGGTTGATGGATTCATCTCGTACGATCAGATGAAGGACTTTTCGATAAGAGTTAGATTATAGGATGTAGATTAGTACCCTGAAATACATAATTTACATATGCATATATAATACTAAAATCCCATAAGTTACGGAGGAATCTACGGAAGCTGTCAGGCAAAGGTAACAATAACAGATACACTAAGATATGAATTTTGTCTATACACTATTCATGCAATCAATGCAGTAAGATGTGTCTAGACTAAGAATGATAAGCAGATGATTTCCTAAGGATGATAAACATATGATTTCCGACAAAAATGATAAGCAAAACTTTTGACATGCAAACACGGTCGAAGTCCAGACTTTCTAATGCATCCTAACGACTATCAGTTAGACACACTATGAAAGGACCCGTTCATATCCATCCGGACAAAGTCCATATCGATTACAAACGATTCACAATAGTTGGTTACATCGCGAGGTACTTGACCTCTATATGATACATTTTACAAAAATTGCATTCGTTTTTAAAAGACAAACTTGCTTTATATCGAAAATTGATGACATGCAAATCATTTCATAATATATTCAACTATAATTGTCTAAATAATAATCTTGATGAACCCGACGACTCGAATGCAACATCTTTTGAAATATGTCATGAATGACTCCAAGTAATATCTTTTAAATGAGCAATTGCACAGTGGAAGACTTCTTTTATACCTGAGAATAAACATGCTTTCAAGTGTCAACCAAAAGGTTGGTGAGTTCATTAGTTTAGCATAAAGAAACATTTCCATCATTTTAATAGACCACAAGATTTTCATTTCCAGTTCTCATAAATATATGTCCCACACATGGAGACAAAAATCATTCATATGGATTGAACACCTGGTAACCGACATTCACAATATACATATAAGAATATCCCCATCATTCAGGGATCCTCCTTCGGACATGATATAAATTTCGAAGTACTAAAGCATCCGGTACTTTGGATGGGGCTTGTTGGGCCCGATAGATCTATCTTTAGAGTTCGCGTCAATTAGGGTGTCTGTTCCCTAATTCTTAGATTACCAGACTTAATAAAAAGGGGCATATTCGATTTCGATCATTCAACCATATAATGTAGTTTTAATTACTTGTGTCTATTTCGTAAAACAGTTATAAAAACAGCGCATGTATTCTCAGTCCCAAAAATATATATTGCAAAAGCATTTAAAAAGGGATTAATGAAAACTCACGCATATAAATATTGTAAAACAGTTAATAAAGCATTTGCATGTATTCTCAGCCCAAAAATGTAGAGGGTAAAAGGGAGCAAATGAAACTCACGTATATAAAGATTGTAAAACAGTTAATAAAGTATTTGCATGTATTCTCAGCCCAAAAATGTAAAGAGTAAAAGGGATCAAATGAAACTCACCTAATGTATTTTGTAGTAAAAATACATATGACTATATTGAACAATGCAGGGTTGACCTCGAATTCACGAACCTATATCATTTATATATATATTAACACATATAATGGTAATCGAATAAATTTATGTTTTATTAGTGAATTAATTATTATTTTAATTATGTGTTTCATTAATAACCTAGTTAATTATATTTATTAATATTTATTATAAGAATATTATTATAGTTATGTCATATGTAGTAAGTATGGTTTTATATAACTAATAGTTATTTGATAAAATAATATTGATAAAAAAAAATTTGTTTCATTCTATAATAATAGTAATAGTTATAATAATAAAAATGATAATTTTATAAAAATGATACTTTTAACAATAATGAATACTAATAATAATAACTATAAAAATAATGATTTTACTAATAATAATAATAATAATAATAACTTTATTAATAATGATAATACTAATAACAAAAATGATATCGTTAATAAGGATACTTATGTTAATAATAATAATATTAATAATACTCTTAATATTTAACGATAATACTTAGTAATAACAATAATAATATTAATAATAATAATAATGATAACAATAATGAAAATCATAATAATAATAATAATAGTTTTGATATTTAAAACTACCTTAGGAGTCCTAAAAAAACAAATAGTTGCACCGAGAGAGGATTGAACCCGTGGCCTCTCGAAACCCGCAAAACACCTTAACCATTCCTTCAACCTTTCTTTTCTGATTTATTAATCATCCTAAATCTATTTACTCGTATTCTCAGTTTCCTTTTTCTGCAATTCTTCACAAGATTCCAATCGATGAATTTCGAATCCAGGCCCAAGTTTCTAAACCCAAATGAAAATTTCAGTTGTATAGTCTATTAATAACCATGGTGGAGTCTTTAATCGATCCAAATCAAGAACATACTACAGTGTAAAAAAATATAGGGTTTTTGGTTCTTCGTTTTTCCATCATCACCTCGTCATTCTCCACTAACAAAGATCCAATATATCACCGACACTTTGAATGATAGTGGTTTGTAAAGTTGGATAAATAATTATGTAGGGTGTTCAGTATTCTCTTCCTTTATATTAAAAGCTATCCTTTATCTCCTTCTTCAATATATTTAAACAAGAACACAAAAAGAAAAACTGCATTAGCAGTGGTCTGTAAACGAAAATTTAATTTACAGTTGATCAGGAACCTGAATCACGACAGCAGCAGATGGTTTTCAATAATGGTGATGCGTGTTGATTTGTGTTTTTACGTTCAAGAAGAGAGGAAGGCTCGATAGGTGATTCAAGGAAGTTGATTTGTGGTGTTTCGAATCATAAATATAGAAGTATGATAGAGAGGGGAGAGAGAAAATAGTGGCGGTTTGTTACTAAGGTGAGTGTGGTGGATACAAGATTTCAAGTGGTGGTTGAATGGGTGGTTTCTGGTGGTGAAACAGAAGCAACAGCAGCAGGTTTAATGGTGATGTTTTGTTGACAGATTAGCAGCAAACAGATAGGTTATAGCAGTGGCGAATAGCTGTAGGTGATGGTGATTTGGTTGTGGTATTGTTTGATGATGATGGTGATCGGTTTGGTTGAAAGCTCGAAGGTGTTGTGTGTATGTATCTAACTATGGATACTTGTACTGATTTTAATACTACAAGGCTTTTGGATGTAAATGAATCAAAAATTTAGAGAGAGTGAGAACAGATTATAGGGACAAAGGAGGTAGAGAGATAAAGGAATGGTCGATGAGGAAAAGAGTGGTGATGGAGGTTCAAGGTGATAGCCGGGAGTGGTGGTGTTCAATAAGGATCAACAAGGTTATAGGTAAGAGTTGATTTGCAGAAGAATTAATATGCTCATATGGTGACCTAGTTTGATCGACGTGTTGTTGGAACAGGAATAGCACACGCAGCAGTAACTTGGTTGGTTCATGTTGGTTGTTCACCAAGGTAGTTTGATTGGGTGTCAATGAATATGATGATGAATGAAGGTGAAAGGTGACGATGAAAATGATCTTAGTGATCTTGTGATGCTGTTTAAACATAGAGGTGTTATTGTAATAATATTATTATTGTTATCATTAAGAAACTAGAAACAGATTAGGTAAATGATGGAATATAATATGATGTATGTGATGTTGATTTTTTTTACTGCTTCTTGTTATCTTGTGCAATGGGATCGGTTTCTATGGATTTGCAGACAGGAAAATCACAATTTATAAAGTTTGATTTTTGATAGATAACAACTTTGTACCTTGATCTTGATTTTTAATATATCTTTAATTAATATTAATAATTTAATAATCATATTAATAAAAAAAATAATAACAATATCCATGATAAATATAATTAATGATAAAAAAAATGATAAATGTATTAAAAATAATGATGATAATAATTTTAAATAATAATGAATTTAATAATGATAACAATACTATTAGTGATATTACCAATAATATAACAAACTAAATGTATAAATTTTATATCTATATATTATATAATATCGTATACTATTTAGCATATAATAACATGTATTGAATATTTAATTTATTATAACAAACATACAATTAATAAATATGTATATCCATCATATATGTATTTCAACTACTACATTTTTAATTATATTTTAAATATCAATATATCATTTATAAATAATCTCAGAGTATAATATTGATATACTATAACACGCTTTAGTTATTTTAGGTTATATTTTATAATAACTAAGTTTCATATTATTTCATTAATATATTTAATTTATCATATATATTTATTTATATACAATCATTTATATTCCTGTTTACAATTAAAGGTTCGTGAATCATCGAAAATAGTTGAAGGTCAAATAGATATCTGAAACAGTTCAAAAATTTTGAGATTTAGTTTAACAGGCTTTGCTTATCGTGTCGAAACATATAAAGATTAAGTTTAAATTTGGTCGGAAATTTCTGGATCATCACAGTACCTACCCGTTAAAGAAATTTCGTCCCGAAATTTGAATGTGGTTGTCAAGACTAACAATAAAAATGTTTTCATGACGAATATGAGTTGATAAATAGAGTTTTATCATCATTGAGTAATATGAATAAGACAATTCGATTAATCGAAAAGTACGAGTGAAGCTATCACTAAATAGTGAAATGAGAAATACATGTTTCATCATAACTTTTGACTAGTCATGGTTGAATTTAGAAAAGTAAGGTGCGTCTTAGCTTTTAACGTTGTCTTGGTTGAATTCCGGAATTCAAGGGATTTAAAGAAAATCTTCGAAATCTAAAAGATTTGATTCTTCGGCGAATAAGGAAATTAAGATCTCTGTAATTAAATACGGTGATCCGCTTCAATTATTCTGTCTGTTTTTTTTCTTCCTTATAACTTAAATTCTTCCGTTCAATTATTCTCATCATTCCTATATTTTTTTTTCTTAGTTCATACATCCAAACGATCGTAAAAATGCTTAATCCAGTTCTAATCCTTGATATTTTGCTAATTATCATTTCTGTCATCCTTCTTTTCAATCTTCCACCAGAAAAATCTATTTACTTCTAATATTACCTTGGGGTGATACTATTCTTAATTCTACCGTGTCTTTATATTGCTATTCGTATTAATATCCACAGTTTGTAATTTCCGCGTTGTTGTTGGGTTTTATATTCTCCCTTATATTTTGAAGCTCTATGCTTATGTTTTCTCTTCCCGACTTCAAGTCAAGCGAAGAATGGTCCAGAATTTGTAGGTATGAAATTTCAAATGAACATGACTAATGTTCTAAGAGAGAAATTGTAATAGCACGATCTTAATTGGTTAAATTACCAGAGTTCAAGAGAAAAGATGGAACTATCAAGATAATATGTTCTTGATATGTTTAGAAGTTAAGCAGAATGAAAGAGTTATGTAACATGGCACATGATGACGTTATGATCTGTGAATCATCACGTTCCATTAGAAACTCAGCATGACTTACTGTAATATAATCACGTTGATCAAGTGTCATTATATTATACTAACTCATGCATCAGTTCCCAACATTACTTCAATAACATTCATATTTTAAGCTTGAAAGTTTACAGAATATAGAAACTAACAGTTTCTATATGATGTAACACTGATAGCACGAAGCGATAAATAATTTCCGATAAGAGTAGTTATAAAAATATATTTGGAAATATCGAGGATATTTATAATGACAGATACGATAATATCTTTGAATATCTAAGATCAGAGGATGATGGAGACTATTGTCCGCAAGAGTTTAGAGTAAGGAGCAAGATATTTGCTAAAGACTTCAGCAGACATTGAATCATTTAGATTCTTTGAAGTCAAACTTATTCTTTGTGATTTGTCCACGGCTTCTTTCATAGTTTCGCATAATCCGCTTTTCGGTACTAAATTTTCTATTGATTGTTTCCAATACTCCATTCTTTATCATCAACTTTTGACTGTTACGATTGTCTATAGTTACTGCTGCTTCAATCAGCCTTTTTAATATTTAGAGTATTGATTTGTAGACTGAGTGCTTTTCAGAATTTCAGAATGAAAGATCATAGTTCTAAGAGATAAATGTTATATGGATACATATAACTGTTGATGTGGAAACGTTACGAGACTCATAATACAGATTTGCTGATTCCCGGTAACAACAAAAGAGCACGTATATATAACAAGATTATAATAGGGTTGCTTCGAACGAGAAGTCCAAGTTGATTTGCTGGAGCTGTGACAAAATTAGCTATCTCGAACAGGAGTTACAAGGTTATTTTCGGTAATAATACCGCTAAAGAAGCTAGCACAGATACGTGTTAAACGTTTACTCAGATTTCGAGTATTTTCAGGTGCATGACTATATGCATCAATCTTTTCTTCCGTAGATGAAATGCGATTGATTCATCCTCTCGATTGAGATGTTTTCAAGGATCATGAAATGTTTGAACGCAGATTGTAATCATCAAGATACAAATGAGATTTAAGATGAAATCAAGTGGTAAACTTGAAGAATTGTTTAGTTTCATATGTTATAATCAATATTTTAATTCATTTTTAATTATCCAATCTTGATAGTCCACATTCGATAGTCCACAGTTACCAGTCCAATAATTCATATATAGTTTAATTTATAATATTTGAATTAATTAATACGTATCGTGACCCGTGTACATGTCTCAGACTCGATCACAACTCAAAGTATATATATTACTTGAGATTCAACCTCAACCCTGTATAGAGAACTCGATCATTACTGCATATAGAGTGTCTATGGTGATTCCAAATAATATATATAGATGCGTCGATATGATATGTCAAAACCTTGTATGCGTGTCCCGATATTTAAAGTGCGTAAAATAAATAACAGAAATTAAATAACGATAAATAAAGTGCGTAAAGTAAATAACAGAAATTAAATGACGATAAATAAAATTGCGAGAATGTAAATTGCGATAATTAAATTGCAATAAATAAACTGCTATAAATAAAATGTAATCAGTCAGCTAGGAACAGTTAGCTAGGATCTTGTTAGCGTGTTTTCTTAACAAAATTTCATATTGTTAATTAGTCTGTTTCTAATCCATTTTTATTGTGTTCATTATTTCTTCATTATGCCACTTGTTGGATTCTGATACGTCAAAATCCAAGTATGTAATTGGATGAATATGGTTATTCTGTGGTGAACGGATTTGTATATCGGTGGATGTAAGTAGGATAGTATATGACTGTTGAAACAGGTTCGAAGAACGTACAATGTAACTTATTAATGTGGAATCTAAATATTCCTCGGGTATTACCTACCCGTTAAAATATTTTCATCATTAACAGTTTGTACGAAAGAATTTTTAATCACAATCTTTATAAAAACATATATACATATATATTTCCTTCAGATGTAATCATGGATTCCTTGAGTTAATATGATATTAAACTCATTTGGTTTACCGTTATAACTAGAATACATAATCTCTAAAACATTAAGAGATTACTTAATCGCCATGAAGAACGAAGATAATCGATGTAGAACGATACGTAGAACGATGATTATACTCGAGGTACAGAATGAGATGTTGAGGCATGGATTGTTGATGGTACTGGTGCTGTTATTGATGGTACTGTTGGTGCCGGTGATGTTGCTGAAGCTGGTACATTTTGCACCATATTCTCCAAATTTATTTTTCGAGCTCTAAGTTTGTTGACTTCTTCTATTATTCTGGGGTGATTGTCGGCTGGAACGAGCAAATGAATAAGGTTTAGAATTTTAGATAGAATATAATTGTGACGAGATATCTTGGGAATAAGGGTGGAAATGGTGTTTCGGGCTGATTCGCCAGTAAGTGTTTCAGGTTCATCGTCAAGAGGGTAATTTGGTTGGTGGAAAGGATCGCCTTCTTCGCATCTCCATTGATTAAGTCGACTGCGAACTCATCAGATGAATTGGGGATGGATGATTGGTTGATCCATTTTGGTGACACTGCTTTCGGAACTTAGGTGAACATCCATGTCGGAATAGCTGTCGGAATAACTATCGAATTAGCTATCGAAGTCTGAGGGACTCGAACTGGTTGAGGGATTCATCTCGTATGATCAGATGAAGTATTTTCGATAAGAAACAGATTATAGGATGTAGATTAGTACCCTGCAATACATAAGTTACATATGCATATATAATACTAAAATCCCATAAGTTACGGAGGAATATACGGAGTATGTCAGGCAGAGTTTACAGTAATAGATATGCTAAGATATGAATTAGCGGATACGCTAGGATATGAGTTTTATCTATACACTATTTATGCAATCAATGCAGTAAGATTTGCCTAGACTAAGAATGATAAGCAGGTAATTTCCTAAGGAGGATAAGCAGATGATTTCTGACTAGAAATGATAAGAAAAAACTTTTAACATGAAGACACGTTCGAAGTCCAGACTCACTAATGCATCCTAACGACTATCAGTTAGACTCACTAATGCAAGACCTGGTTCGCTAAGACCTCCGCTCTGATACCAACTGAAAGGACCCGTTCATATCCATCCGGACGAAGTCCATATTGATTACAAATGATTCACAATAGTTGGTTACATCGCGAGGTACTTGACCTCTATATGATACATTTTACAAACATTGCATTCGTTTTTAAAAGACAAACTTGCTTTATATCGAAAATTGATGACATGCAAATCATTTCATAATATATTCAACTATAATTGTCTAAATAATAATCTTGATGAACCCGACGACTCGAATGCAACATCTTTTGAAATATGTCATGAATGACTCCAAGTAATATCTTTTAAATGAGCAATTACACAGCGGAAGACTTCTTTTATACCTGAGAATAAACATGCTTTCAAGTGTCAACCAAAAGATTGGTGAGTTCATTAGTTTAGCATAAAGAAACATTTCCATCATTTTAATAGACCACAAGATTTTCATTTCCAGTTCTCATAAATATATGTCCCACACATGGAGACAAAAATCATTCATATGGATTGAACACCTGGTAACCGACATTCACAATATACATATAAGAATATCCCCATCATTCCGGGATCCTCCTTCGAACATGATATAAATATCGAAGTACTAAAGCATCCGGTACTTTGGATGGGGCTTGTTGGGCCCGATAGATCTATCTTTAGAGTTCGCGTCAATTAGGGTGTCTGTTCCCTAATTCTTAGATTACCAGACTTAATAAAAAGGGGCATATTCGATTTCGATCATTCAACCATATAATGTAGTTTCAATTACTTGTGTCTATTTCGTAAAACAGTTATAAAAACAGCGCATGTATTCTAAGTCCCAAAAATATATATTGCAAAAGCATTTAAAAAGGGATTAATGAAAACTCATGCATATAAATATTGTAAAACAGTTAATAAAGCATTTGCATGTATTCTCAGCCCAAAAATGTAAAGAGTAAAAGGGAGCAAATGAAACTCACGTATATAAAGATTGTAAAACAGTTAATAAAGTATTTGCATGTATTCTCAGCCCAAAAATGTAAAGAGTAAAAGGGATCAAATGAAACTCACCTAATGTATTTTGTAGTAAAAATACATATGACTATATTGAACAATGCAGGGTTGACCTCGAATTCACGAACCTATATCATTTATATATATATTAACACATATAATGGTAATCGAATAAATTTATGTTTTATTAGTGAATTAATTATTATTTTAATTATGTGTTTCATTAATAACCTAGTTAATTATATTTATTAATATTTATTATAAGAATATTATTATAGTTATGTCATATGTAGTAAGTATGGTTTTATATAACTAATAGTTATTTGATAAAATAATATTGATAAAAAAAAATTTGTTTCATTCTATAATAATAGTAATAGTTATAATAATAAAAATGATAATTTTATAAAAATGATACTTTTAACAATAATGAATACTAATAATAATAACTATAAAAATAATGATTTTACTAATAATAATAATAATAATAACTTTATTAATAATGATAATACTAATAACAAAAATGATATCGTTAATAAGGATACTTATGTTAATAATAATAATATTAATAATACTCTTAATATTTAACGATAATACTTAGTAATAACAATAATAATATTAATAATAATAATAATGATAACAATAATGAAAATCATAATAATAATAATAATAGTTTTGATATTTAAAACTACCTTAGGAGTCTTAAAAAAACAAATAGTTGCACCGAGAGAGGATTGAACCCGTGACCTCTCGAAACCCGCAAAACACCTTAACCATTCCTCCAACCTTTCTTTTCTGATTTATTAATCATCCTAAATCTATTTACTCGTATTCTCAGTTTCCTTTTTCTGCAATTCTTCACAAGATTCCAATCCATGAATTTCGAATCCAGGCCCAAGTTTCTAAACCCAAATGAAAATTTCAGTTGTATAGTCTATTAATAACCATGGTGGAGTCTTTAATCGATCCAAATCAAGAACATACTACAGTGTAAAAAAATATAGGGTTTTTGGTTCTTCGTTTTTCCATCATCACCTCGTCATTCTCCACTAACAAAGATCCAATATATCACCGACACTTTGAATGATAGTGGTTTGTAAAGTTGGATAAATAATTATGTAGGGTGTTCAGTATTCTCTTCCTTTATATTAAAAGCTATCCTTTATCTCCTTCTTCAATATATTTAAACAAGAACACAAAAAGAAAAACTGCATTAGCAGTGGTCTGTAAACGAAAATTTAATTTACAGTTGATCAGGAACCTGAATCACGACAGCAGCAGATGGTTTTTAATGATGGTGATGCGTGTTGATTTGTGTTTTTACGTTCAAGAAGAGAGGAAGGCTCGATAGGTGATTCAAGGAAGTTGATTTGTGGTGTTTCGAATCATAAATATAGAAGTATGATAGAGAGGGGAGAGAGAAAATAGTGGCGGTTTGTTACTAAGGTGAGTGGTGGATACAAGATTTCAAGTGGTGGTTGAATGGGTGGTTTCTGGTGGTGAAACAGAAGCAACAGCAGCAGGTTTAATGGTGATGTTTTGGTGACAGATTAGCAGCAAACAGATAGGTTATAGCAGTGGTGAATAGCTGTAGGTGATGGTGATTTGGTTGTGGTATTGTTTGATGATGATGGTGATCGGTTTGGTTGAAAGCTCGAAGGTGTTGTGTGTATGTATCTAACTATGGATACTTGTACTGATTTTAATACTACAAGGCTTTTGGATGTAAATGAATCAAAAATTTAGAGAGAGTGAGAACAGATTATAGGGACAAAGGAGGTAGAGAGATAAAGGAATGGTCGATGAGGAAAAGAGTGGTGATGGAGGTTCAAGGTGATAGCCGGGAGTGGTGGTGTTCAAAAAGGATCAACAAGGTTATAGGTAAGAGTCGATTTGCAGAAGAATTAATATGCTCATATGGTGACCTAGTTTGATCGACGTGTTGTTGGAACATGAATAGCACACGCAGCAGTAACTTGGTTGGTTCATGTTGGTTGTTCACCAAGGTAGTTTGATTGGGTGTCAATGAATATGATGATGAATGAAGGTGAAAGGTGACGATGAAAATGATCTTAGTGATCTTATGATGCTGTTTAAACATAGAGGTGTTATTGTAATAATATTATTATTGTTATCATTAAGAAACTAGAAACAGATTAGGTAAATGATGGAATATAATATGATGTATGTGATGTTGATTTTTTTTACTGCTTCTTGTTATCTTGTGCAATGGGATCGGTTTCTATGGATTTGCAGACAGGAAAATCACAATTTATAAAGTTTGATTTTTGATAGATAACAACTTTGTACCTTGATCTTGATTTTTAATATATCTTTAATTAATATTAATAATTTAATAATCATATTAATAAAAAAAATAATAACAATATCCATGATCCATGATAAATATAATTAATGATAAAAAAAATGATAAATGTATTAAAAATAATGATGATAATAATTTTAAATAATAATGAATTTAATAATGATAACAATACTATTAGTGATATTACCAATAATATAACAAACTAAATGTATAAATTTTATATCTATATATTATATAATATCGTATACTATTTAGCATATAATAACATGTATTGAATATTTAATTTATTATAACAAACATACAATTAATAAATTTGTATATCCATCATATATGTATTTCAACTACTACATTTTTAATTATATTTTAAATATCAATATATCATTTATAAATAATCTCAGAGTATGATATTGATATACTATAACACGCTTTAGTTATTTTAGGTTATATTTTATAATAACTAAGTTTCATATTATTTCATTAATATATTTAATTTATCATATATATTTATTTATATACAATCATTTATATTCCTGTTTACAATTAAAGGTTCGTGAATCATCGAAAATAGTTGAAGGTCAAATAGATATCTGAAACAGTTCAAAAATTTTGAGATTTAGTTTAACAGGCTTTGCTTATCGTGTCGAAACATATAAAGATTAAGTTTAAATTTGGTCGGAAATTTCCGGGTCATCGCACACTAATGCAAGACCTGATTCGCTAAGACCACCGCTCTGATACCAACTGAAAGGACCCGTCCTAATCCATCCGGACGAAGTCCATATTGATTACAAACGATTCACAATAGTTGATTACATCGCGAGGTACTTGACCTCTATATGATACATTTTACAAACATTGCATTCGTTTTTAAAAGACAAACTTTCATTTACATCGACAGTTAACAGCATGCATACCATTTTATAATATAACCATCTATAATTGACTTAATAATAATCTTGATGAACTCAATGACTCGAATGCAACGTCTTTTGAAATATGTAATGAATGACTCCAAGTAATATCTCTAAAATGAGCAAATGCACAGCGGAAGATTTCTTTCGTACCTGAGAATAAACATGCTTTAAAGTGTCAACCAAAAGGTTGGTGAGTTCATTAGTTTAACATAAATAATCATTTCCATCATTTTAATAGACCACAAGATTTCATATTCAGTTCTCATAAATATACGTCCCATACATAGAGATCATTCATATGGATTGAACACCTGGTAATCGACATTCACAATATATATATAAGAATATCCCCATCATTCCGGGATCCTCCATCGGACATGATATTAATTTCGAAGTACTAAAGCATTCGGTACTTTGGATGGGGCTTGTTGGGCCCGATAGATCTATCTTTAGAGTTCGCGTCAATTAGGGTGTCTGTTCCCTAATTCCTAGATTACCAGACTTAATAAAAAGGGGCATATTCGATTTCGATAATTCAACCATATAATATAGTTTCGATTACTTGTGTCTATTTCGTAAAACATTTATAAAAATTTGCACATGTATTCTCAGCTCAAAAATATAAAGGGTAAAAAAAGGTAAATGAAACTCACGTATATAAATATTGTAAAATAGTTATTAAAACATTGCATGTATTCTTAGCCCAAAAATGTAAAGAGTAAAAGGGGAGCAAATGAAACTCACCTAATGTATTTTGTAGTAAAAATACATATAATGATAATGAACAAAGGTAGGGTTGGCCTCGGATTCACGAACCTATATCATTTGTATAGATATTAAAACATATAATGGAAACCACATAATTTTATTTATTAATATATATATATATATATATATATATATATATATATATATATATATATATATATATATATATATATATATATATATATATATATATATTGTAGTTATATAGGATTTACATTAAATTCCATTTAAAAACATATATTTATATTATATCTCAAATTCTATGTTATATATATTTATTTGGTATATATATTTTAAAAAAATTAATATCTATACATTTAGTTATATTAATATGTATATCCATGTATGTATACGTATTTATTATTATGTTTGAAAATCAATAGTTTGTTACATGTAAATATTTATCTAGATAATGTTAATATATAGTTATATGGAACGTTAATATAATTATTTTATGTGTAGTAAGTATATTTATTTATTTGCTATCATAATACTCATAATACAATATTAATATTAATCATAATAATAATAATAATGCTAGTAATTAAATTACTTTATTAAAAAAAACATAACCATATTCATGATCAAGTTCAGATTATAGCTCATGATTTTATTGATCATCTTTTTATAAAAAGAATCTTCGTAATACATCTTTTAACTTTACATTCATGTTTTGAATCTTTACATTTTATAATCAATTGTAACAACACATATAGTCTTAATTATATTCGTAACTAATTCGTAATACTTATAATCTTTTATTATCACATTCATTCATCATGTTACAATTATACTTAGTCAAATCCTAATAAAGTTATTATCCTTTTATGATATCAATAACAATATTAGTAATAATAATAATAATAAACAAAATATATATATATATATATATATATATATATATATATATATATATATATATATATATATATATATATATATATATATATATTTGATACTTAATAATACTTATATTGTTAATCCTAATTCTAATAATAATACTAATAACAATAATACTTGGATAATAATGACATTAATAATTAATAACAATAATAATAACAACAACAATAATAATAATAATAATAATAATAATAATAATAATAATAATAATAATAATAATAATAATAATAATAATAATAATAATAATATAATAATAATAATAATAATAATAATAAAGGAGATAATAACTACCTCAATAAGTCTTTTAAAAAAATGGCAGCTACAACACTCGAACCCGAGACCTCTAGGTATTCAACACAATCCCACAACCATCGGACCATTACTGCATATCTGATTTAATCCTAACCTCGTTTATATTTAACCATTAACACATCTGTTTCATCTTCTTCATTGCTTCAGGCCAACCAAAGACATAATCGAATCCATGAATTAATTATTCGTTTTAGGCCTAGCAATTAGTATATCAACGACATTTATAAACCTTGAATTATCTAAAACTAATAAAAAAAATAAGAACAAAGTAGCTGCTGTGCAGCTTACGGTATAAAAAAAAGAATTTTAGTTTTAGAATTTGGGTACGTAATAGCTTATGATCTCAACATAAGATAGTTTATAAATCATGTATAGAAACTATTTAAATCATCAATTTACCTTGAAACACACACACGAATTCGAATTTTTGCTATGAACGATTCGTTTGACTTTTTGAAATTTAAGTTTGACTTCAAAATTGGAGATCGATAGAAGGAATTGAAACCCCAATTTTTGCAGTTAGTTTGAGTAAAAGAATGTGAAAAAAACTGCGTTACTGGATTTTGAAGATTGATTCTATTTTTGATTTTTGCCAAAAAGTGTAACCTATAGAGTACCGATGGGTTTAAAAAGAAAAGAAAAAAAATTATTACTCTGTGTTCTTATTTACGAATGGCAGACTGTATATATCATCCCCTGATTGAATGATTTATCCACAATAATTAAAAGAAGTTTTGTTTTGGTGTGTATGGAAGTCAACATAGGTTCACGAGAGGGCAAAGGAGTAGGTAAAGAACTAGTAACATGAATGTGATATATTTGTACATATGTGTATATATATCTGTATGTATATCTAAATTTATATATCCTAATTAATCTTATAAATATAATTTCAATAATAATATTACTCTTGATATTAATTATAATAATAATACTAATATTAATAATAAAAATTATAATCTTTTTACTAAGTATAATAATAATAATAGTTATATTAATGATGACAATAATAATATTAGTAATTTTATAACAATTTAAATATATCAACTTCCATATTTATAACATATAATATTAATAATACAGATATTAATATTAACATTATTTATCTTAATGAAGTAATGTTATTTATTTTTGTATAGTAATTATATGTTTAACTTGTAATCTCATTTCATCTATTATTATTGTATGTTATACAATATTCAATAATCGATAATAACGTATGATAGTTAGTCTTTATACATACAATCTCATATACCTAATAATTGTTTAGAGATATTATATACCTTTATATATAGGTTTCAGTTTTATAACTATTTTATTATCTTATATTTTATTTTATATTCTTACTTCTACATATTATATTGAGATTTGTTTATTCCAAGTTATTATATTTATATTATATATACATGTTTATTTACAAACAATTTTTCGTGAATCGTCGGGACTGGTCGAATGGTTAAATAAACTATGTAAACAGTTCAAAAGTTTTGAGACTCAACATTATAGACTTTGCTTATCGTATCAGGAACATTAAATTATATAAAGATTAAGTTTAAATTTGGTCGGAAATTCTCGGGTCGTCACATTTATTGCCTTTGCTGAACGACTTGTGTACTAGCTAGAATTATCTTCACAACTATCTTGTATCAAAGTTATTGTGTGCTATATTTCATGCTTTATGTAAAATAAGCGGTATTGTAAGTTTATAAAATATTGTATAAAAGTTTGAACGCGAAATATTATTATAATCAGTTTTTCATATAGAATTGTAGTAGTTGAATTGTATATTAGCTACTAACTATGAACTTAACGGGTAGTACCTACCAGAATTTAAACTTATAAAACGCTAATATGAAGAAAAAGCTTTTATAAATGAGTTCACATTATGCTACGAAATATTATTAACTACTCTTAATATTCTGTATGATTAACTTGTTCCATTTGACTATTTTGAAGGAAATGGCACCGACTACTCGACACACCGTGAATATGAATGAAGAAGAATTCCATACTTTTCTAGCTTCAAACATAGCCGCAGTACAGGCTGCGCTACATACCAACAATAACCTTGGATCTAGCAGTACAGGAAATCGTGTAGGATGCACCTACAAAGAATTCACTGCCTGCAAACCTTTGGAATTTGATGGAACCGAAGGACCGATCGGATTGAAACGGTGGACCGAGAAGGTCGAATCAGTGTTTGCTATAAGTAAGTGTACTGAAGAGGACAAAGTGAAGTACGCTACGCATACCTTCACAGGTTCTGCGTTAACATGGTGGAATACCTATCTAGAGCAAGTGGGACAAGATGATGCGTACGCACTACCGTGGTCAGCATTCAAGCACTTGATGAACGAGAAGTACCGTCCCAAAACCGAGGTCAATAAGCTCAAGACAGAACTTAGAGGGTTACGAACCCAAGGATTTGATATTACCACGTACGAAAGACGATTCACAGAATTGTGCCTATTGTGTCCGGGAGCATTCGAAGATGAGGAAGAGAAGATCGACGCGTTTGTGAAAGGATTACCGGAAAGAATTCAAGAAGATATAAGTTCACACGAGCCCGCCTCCATACAACAGGCATGTAGAATGGCTCACAAACTAGTGAACCAGATTGAAGAAAGAATTAAAGAACAGACTGCTGAAGAGGCCAATGTGAAGCAAGTCAAAAGAAAGTGGGAGGAAAACGGTGATAAGAACCACCAATACAACAACAACAGCAATTACAACAATAATCGCAACAATTATCCCAACAATCGCAACATCAATCGCAACTACAACAAACGGCCCAACAACAACAACAACAACAACAACAACAACAACAACAACAACAACAACAACAACAACAACAATCATCCCAACAACAATAACAACCGCAACAACAACAACAATCAGAAGCAGCTATGCCAAAGGTGTGAAAAGTATCACTCGGGGTTCTGCACCAAATTTTGCAACAAGTGTAAAAGAAAAGATCATAGCGCAGCGAAGTGTGAGGTCTACGGACCAGGGGTTAACAGAATGAAAGGAATAAAATGGTGTCGGAACGAGTAATGGTGGAGCAAGTAGCGTCGGAGCAAGTTATGCCAATGTAGTTTGTTATAAATATGGAAAACCGGGCCACATTATTAGAAATTTCCCGAACCTTGAGAACACGAATGGACAAGGCCGCGGAAGAGTTTTTAATATTAATGCGACAGAGGCACAGGAAGACCCGGAGCTTGTTACGGGTACGTTTCTTATTGACAATAAATCTGCTTACGTTTTATTTGATTCGGGTGCGGATAGAAGCTATATGAGTAGAGATTTTTGTGCTAAATTAAGTTGTCCATTGACGCCGTTGGATAGTAAATTTTTACTCGAATTAGCAAACGGTAAATTAATTTCAGCAGATAATATATGCTGGAATCGAGAAATTAAACTGGGTAGCGAAATATTTAAGATTGATTTGATACCAGTAGAGTTAGGGAGTTTTGATGTAATAGTTGGCATGGACTGGCTGAAGAAGGTGAAAGCAGAGATCGTATGTTATAAAAATGCAATTTGCATTGTACGAGAAGAAGGAGAACCCTTAATGGTGTACGGAGAAAAGGGCAACATGAAGCTACATCTTATTAGTAATTTGAAGGCACAAAAACTAATAAGAAAAGGTTGCTATGCTGTTCTAGCACACGTCAAGAAAGTACAAACTGAAGAAAAGAGCATCAATGATGTTCCCGTCGCAAAAGAATTTCCCGATGTATTTCTGAAAGAATTACCTGGACTACCTCCACATCGATCTGTTGAATTTCAAATAGATCTTGTACCAGGAGCTGTACCAATAGTTCGTGCTCCTTATAGACTCGCACCCAGCGAGATGAAAGAACTGCAAAGCCAACTGCAATAACTATTAGAACGTGGTTTCATTCGACCAAGCACATCATCATGGGGAGCTCCTGTTTTGTTTGTCAAGAAGAAGGATGGTACATTTAGGTTGTGTATTGACTACAGAGAGTTGAACAAACTTACCATCAAAAACCGTTATCCACTGCCGAGAATTGACGACTTATTTGATCAACTACAAGGCTCGTCGGTTTATTCGAAGATCAATTTACGTTCTGGATATCATCAAATGCGAGTAAAGGAGGATGATATTCCAAAAACTGCTTTTAGGACGCGTTATGGTCATTACGAGTTTATGGTTATGCCGTTTGGATTGACTAACGCACCAACTGTGTTCATGGACCTTATGAACCGAGTGTGTGGGCCATATCTTGACAAGTTTGTCATTGTTTTCATCGATGACATACTTATTTACTCAAAGAATGATCAAGAGCACGAAGAACATTTGAGAAAAGTGCTAGAAGTAATGAGGAAAGAAAAACTGTACGCTAAGTTTTCAAAGTGTGCATTTTGGTTGGAAGAAGTTCAATTCCTCGGTCACATAGTGAACAAAGAAGGTATCCAGGTGGACCCGGCAAAGATCGAAACTGTTGAAAAGGGGGAAACCCCAAAAACTCCGAAGCATATACGTCAATTTTTAGGATTGGCTGGTTACTACAGAAGATTCATCCAAGATTTCTCCAAAATAGCAAAACCCTTGACTGCATTAACGCATAAAGGGAAGAAATTTGAATGGAAGGATGAACAAGAAAAGGCGTTTCAATTATTGAAGAAAAAGCTAACTACGGCACCTATATTGTCATGGCCTGAAGGGAATGATGATTTTGTGATTTATTGTGACGCATCAAAGCAAGGTCTCGGTTGTGTATTAATGCAACGGACGAAGGTGATTGCTTATGCGTCTAGACAATTGAAGATTCACGAGCAAAATTATACGACGCATGATTTGGAATTAGGCGCGGTTGTTTTTGCATTAAAGACTTGGAGGCACTACTTATATGGGGTCAAAAGTATTATATATACCGACCACAAAAGTCTTCAACACATATTTAATCAGAAACAACTGAATATGAGGCAGCGTAGGTGGATTGAATTGTTGAATGATTACGACTTTGAGATTCGTTACCACCCAGGGAAGGCAAATGTGGTAGCCGACGCCTTGAGCAGAAAGGACAGAGAACCCATTCGAGTAAAATCTATGAATATAATGATTCACACTAACCTTACTACTCAAATATAGGAGGCGCAACAAGGAGTTTTAAAAGAGGGAAATTTAAAGGATGAAATACCCAAAGGATCGGAGAAGCATCTTAATATTCGAGAAGACGGAACCCGGTATAGGGCTGAAAGAATTTGGGTACCAAAATTTGGAGATATGAGAGAAATGGTACTTAGAGAAGCTCATAAAACCAGATACTCAATACATCCTGGAATGGGGAAGATGTACAAGGATCTCAAGAAACATTTTTGGTGGCCGGGTATGAAAGCCGATGTTGCTAAATATGTAGGAGAATGTTTGACGTGTTCTAAGGTCAAAGCTGAGCATCAGAAACCATCAGGTCTGCTTCAACAACCCGAAATCCCGGAATGGAAATGGGAAAACATTACCATGGATTTCATCACTAAATTGCCAAGGACTGCAAGTGGTTTTGATACTATTTGGGTAATAGTTGATCGTCTCACCAAGTCAGCACACTTCCTGCCAATAAGAGAAGATGACAAGATGGAGAAGTTAGCACGACTGTATTTGAAGGAAGTCGTCTCCAGACATGGAATACCAATCTCTATTATCTCTGATAGGGATGGCAGATTTATTTCAAGATTCTGGCAGACATTACAGCAAGCATTAGGAACTCGTCTAGATATGAGTACTGCCTATCATCCACAAACTGATGGGCAGAGCGAAAGGACGATACAAACACTTGAAGACATGCTACGAGCATGTGTTATTGATTTCGGAAACAGTTGGGATCGACATCTACCGTTAGCAGAATTTTCCTACAACAACAGCTACCATTCAAGCATTGAGATGGCACCGTTTGAAGCACTTTATGGTAGAAAGTGCAGGTCTCCGATTTGTTGGAGTGAAGTGGGGGATAGATAGATTACGGGTCCGGAGATAATACAAGAAACTACCGAGAAAATCATCCAAATTCAACAAAGATTGAAAACCGCCCAGAGTCGACAAAAGAGCTACGCAGACAGTAAAAGAAAAGATATAGAGTTTGAAATTCGAGAAATGGTCATGCTTAAGGTTTCACCTTGGAAAGGCGTTGTTCGATTTGGTAAACGGGGGAAACTAAATCCAAGGTACATTGGACCATTCAAGATTATAGATCGTGTCGGACCAGTAGCTTACCAACTGGAGCTACCTCAACAACTCGCGGCTGTACATAACACTTTCCACGTCTCAAATTTGAAGAAATGTTTTGCTAAAGAAGATCTCACTATTCCGTTGGACGAAATCCAAATCAATGAAAAACTTCAATTCATTGAAGAACCCGTCAAAATAATGGATCGTGAGGTTAAGAGACTTAAACAAAACAAGATACCGATTGTTAAGGTTCGATGGAATGCTTGTAGAGGACCCGAGTTCACCTGGGAGCGTGAAGATCAGATGAAGAAGAAATACCCGCATTTATTTCCAGAAGATAGGTCAACACCTCCAACTGCTTAAAATTTCGGGACGAAATTTATTTAACGGGTAGGTACTGTAGTGACCCGAACTTTTCCATGTTTATATATATATATATTAAATGAAATTATTATTTACATGATTAAGTGTTTCCAACATGTTAAGCAATCAAACTTGTTAAGACTTGATTAATTGAAATAGGTTTCATATAGACAATTGACCACCCAAGTTGACCGGTGATTCACGAACGTTAAAACTTGTAAAAACTATACGATGACATATATATGGTTACATATATAGTTAACATGATTTTATTATAAGTATGTATCTCATTAGGTATTTTAATAATGAGTTATATACATAAAAATGAGACTATTAATTTAAGAAACTCAAAAACGATATATATATAACGATTATCGTTATAACAACGTCTTACTAGGTACATATGAATCATATTAAGATATTGATACACTTGGTTAATTATGTTAAATGATAAGTAAATATATTATTAAGTGTATTAACAATGAAATACATATGTAAAAATAAGACAACTAACTTAATGATTTCGAAACGAGACATATATGTAACGATTATCGTTGTAATGGCATTTAACTGTATATATATCATACTAAGATATATTATATATCATAATATCATGATAATATAACAATTTAACATCTCATTTGTTATAATAAACAATGGGTTAACAACATTCAACAAGATCGTTAACCTAAAGGTTTCAAAACAACATTTACATGTAACGACTAACGATGACTTAACGACTCAGTTAAAATGTACATACATGTAGTGTTTTAATATGTATTCATACACTTTTGAAAGACTTCAAGAAACTTATCAAAATACTTCTACTTAACAAAAATTCTTACAATTACATCCTCGTTCAGTTTCATCAACAATTCTACTCGTATGCACCCGTATTCGTACTCGTACAATACACAGCTTTTAGATGTATGTACTATTGGTATATACACTCTAATGATCAGCTCTTAGTAGCCCATGTGAGTCACCTAACACATTTGGGAACCATCATTTGGCAACTAGCATGAAATATCTCATAAAATTACAAAAATATGAGTAATCATTCATGACTTATTTACATGAAAACAAAATTACATATCCTTTATATCTAATCCATACACCAACGACCAAAAACACCTACAAACACTTTCATTCTTCAATTTTCTTCATCTAATTGATCTCTCTCAAGTTCTATCTTCAATTTCTAAGTGTTCTTCATAAATTCCAAAAGTTCTAGTTTCATAAAATCAAGAATACTTCCAAGATTGCAAGTTTACTTCCAAGTTTTCTCAATCCATTCCAAGTAATCATCCAAGATCAAGAAACCTTTGTTACTTACAGTAGGTTATCTTTCTAATACAATGTAATAATCATATTCAAACTTTAATTCAATTTCTATAACTATAACAATCTTATTTCGAGTGGAAATCTTACTTGAAATTGTTTTCGTGTCATGATTCTGCTTCAAGAACTTTCAAGCCATCCAAGGATCCTTTGAAGCTAGATCTATTTTTCTCATTTCCAGTAGGTTTATCCAAGGAAATTGAGGTAGTAATGATGTTCATAACATCATTCGATTCATACATATAAAGCTATCTTATTCGAAGGTTTAAACTTGTAATCACTAGAACATAGTTTAGTTAATTCTAAACTTGTTCGCAAATAAAAGTTAATCCTTCTAACTTGACTTTTAAAAGCAACTAAACACATGTTCTATATCTATATGATATGCTAACTTAATGATTTAAAATCTGGAAACACGAAAAACACCGTAAAACCGGATTTACGCCGTCGTAGTAACACCGCGGGCTGTTTTGGGTTAGTTAATTAAAAACTATTATAAACTTTGATTTAAAAGTTGTTATTCTGGAAAAATGATTTTTATTATGAACATGAAACTATATCCAAAAATTATGGTTAAACTCAAAGTGGAAGTATGTTTTCTAAAATGGTCATCTAGACGTCGTTCTTTCGACTGAAATGACTACCTTTACAAAAACGACTTGTAACTTATTTTTCCGACTATAAACCTATAATTTTTATGTTTAGATTCATAAAATAGAGTTCAATATGAAACCATAGCAATTTGATTCACTCAAAACGGATTTAAAATGAAGAAGTTATGGGTAAAACAAGATTGGATAATTTTTCTCATTTTAGCTACGTGAAAATTGGTAACAAATCTATTCCAACCATAACTTAATCAACTTGTATTGTATATTATGTAATCTTGAGATACCATAGACACGTATACAATGTTTCGACCTATCATGTCGACACATCTATATATATTTCGGAACAACCATAGACACTCTATATGTGAATGTTGGAGTTAGCTATACAGGGTTGAGGTTGATTCCAAAATATATATAGTTTGAGTTGTGATCAATACTGAGATACGTATACACTGGGTCGTGGATTGATTCAAGATAATATTTATCGATTTATTTCTGTACATCTAACTGTGGACAACTAGTTGTAGGTTAGTAACGAGGACAGCTGACTTAATAAACTTAAAACATCAAAATATATTAAAAGTGTTGTAAATATATTTTGAACATACTTTGATATATATGTATATATTGTTATAGGTTCGTGAATCAACCAGTGGCCAAGTCTTACTTCCCGACGAAGTAAAAATCTGTGAAAGTGAGTTATAGTCCCACTTTTAAAATCTAATATTTTTGGGATGAGAATACATGCAGGTTTTATAAATGATTTACGAAATAGACACAAGTACGTGAAACTACATTCTATGGTTGAATTATCGAAATCGAATATGCCCCTTTTTATTAAGTCTGGTAATCTAAGAATTAGGGAACAGACACCCTAATTGACGCGAATCCTAAAGATAGATCTATTGGGCCTAACAAACCCCATCCAAAGTACCGAATTCTTTAGTACTTCGAAATTTATATCATATCCGAAGGGTGTCCCGGAATGATGGGGATATTCTTATATATATGCATCTTTTGAATGTCGGTTACCAGGTGTTCACCATATGAATGATTTTTTTCTCTATGTATGGGATGTGTATTGAAATATGAAATCTTGTGGTCTATTGTTACGATTTGATTATATAGGTTAAACCTATAACTCACCAACATTTTTGTTGACGTTTAAAGCATGTTTATTCTCAGGTGAATACTAAGAGCTTCCGCTGTTGCATACTAAAATAAGGACAAGATTTGGAGTCCATGTTTGTATGATATTGTGTAAAAAATGCATTCAAGAAACTGATTTCGATGTAACATATTTGTATTGTAAACCATTATGTAATGGTCGTGTGTAAACAGGATATTTTAGATTATCATTATTTGATAATCTACGTAAAGCTTTTTAAACCTTTATTTATGAAATAAAGGTTATGGTTTGTTTTAAAAATGAATGCAGTCCTTGAAAAACGTCTCATATAGAGGTCAAAACCTCGCAACGAAATCAATTAATATGGAACGTTTTTAATCAATAAGAACGGGACATTTCAGGTGCTGTAGCTGCTTCTTCCACTGTTGGGTCATCCTCATGAGCACATACTCCGTTACATACAACTTACATCTCAACCAGTGCTTCACAGACCTCGGCATCGCATTCAGATTCTGGGTACTTTCAAGCTAAAATACAAGCACTGAACTCATCTGCTAAAACATTTGATTCCTCTCCTATGCAATAGAGTCAGACATCAGTGCTGAAGACTGAGAACATCAAAAAGAGACCTCTATAATTGATTCAGGAGGATATGGCACTGACGACTATTGTTGTCAACTCTTATAACGATATGATTAGTGGGCAGATAATTAATAGTCATCTTGAGAATGAAGATTATGATCAAATTGATTAGGATGAGATAGAGAGAATGGATATCTTGTATGAAATGGGTAGTATTGTGAGACGTGCACGAAAGTATTTGAAAATAACAGGTCAGATAACTTTGAGTTTACATCGTAATACTAAATTTGGTTTTGATATGTCCAAGGTTAGATGCCATAATTGTAATTGTGACGATCGCTCCAAATCCATATGGACGAACACGTCATTCATTGATTTCATTACGAGGTATTTGACCTCTATATGATACATTTTGTAAACATTGCATTCTTTTGAAAAGGCACACCATAAATGAATATTTAAATCAAAGGTTTTTGACATCTGATGATTTCTACATATAGACAATCACCATGAATAATAGTTTACAACATTATTTCCGTTGACAATGCAGTCAAAATAAAATACATGGTGATGATTTGGTGAATGCAGCGTTTCCTTGAAAAATGTGTCATATAAGACTCCATGCACATAGCTTGTCTAACATCTAAGCAAACAGCGGAAGACTTCTAGGAAACCTGAGAATAAACATGTTAACAAGTGTCAACACAAAGGTTGGTGAGTTCATAGTTTTAATGTTTCGTATAATCTGTATATAAAGATGGATCACAAGATTTCAGTTGTTTCATCCAGAAACGTTTATCAAAAATATTCTACGAAATTGAGCACCCTGGTAACTAAACTTTAACGTATATATAATTTGTACCCTTTGTATAATCATCTTAATAATACACGCAAACCAACGTGTACGCTTCTCAAATAGCATACGTCTGTTAAAAGGCTAGTGCTCTAGCTCGGACGGGGATATCAAGCCCTATGGATCCATATACTACTACTCGCGCCCACCAGTTCTTATAACTGGCAGTTACTAGTTACCAAAGCTAAGGGATTTTCGGTTCAAACTCAGTGTAGAATTTAGTATGTACTTGTATCCATTGCGTTTAAAATAAAGTGCATGTATTCTCAGCCCAAAAATATAGATTGCAAAAGCAATTAAAAAGGGAGCAAATGAAACTCATGCATATAAATATTGTATATCGGTTAATAAAGCATTTGCATGTATTCTCAGCCCAAAAATGTAGAGAGTAAAAGGGATCATATGAAACTCACGCATATAAATATTGTATATCGGTTAATAAAGCATTTGCATGTATTCTCAGCCCAAAAATGTAGAGAGTAAAAGGGATCATATGAAACTCACGCATATAAATATTGTATATCGGTTAATAAAGCATTTGCATGTATTCTCAGCCCAAAAATGTAGAGAGTAAAAGGGATCATATGAAACTCACGCATATAAATATTGTATATCGGTTAATAAAGCATTTGCATGTATTCTCAGCCCAAAAATGTAGAGAGTAAAAGGGATCATATGAAACTCACTGTTTAATATTGATATACAATATTGCAGGAAAGCACGTAGACACATCGGAGATGATAAACACGAGGTTTGATTCACAAAAAATACCCCCGAACATTACCCATAACCTCCTTGGCAATAACCCATAATTTCCTTAGCTCTAGCTTGCTCGAAAACTCATTTTGAAAATTACTTGGACAGCACTCCGTCGTAATATTTTATGTACATTATTATTTTTGTATCGCAAAAAAAAATAACACTAATAATAAAAAAATAATAAGATTAATAATAATCTTAATAATAATAATAATAATAATAATAATAATAATAATAATAATAATAAATAATAAATAATATTACGGAGTATATATATATTAGTGTATGTGTGTGATTTAAATCGAGCGAAAACACTGGAATTTATAGATGTGGCCTGAAATCTGGAGTCATGCGACTCGCATGGAAATGGCCTTCTGGCCATGCGACTCGCATGAGGACCAGGGACAGCTCACATTGTTTTGGCTCCTAGCTTGTCGACATAATATAAAATAAATATAAATATATAAATAATTAATATAATTATTTATATATTATATTTTATTCTTGTGCATAGTAGACTAGATATTTTTGGTCCGTTGCGTCGGGCGTTTCTTCTTGACTCGGGTCCCGGTTCCGGATTTTCAGACGTCCTTGCGTACTATTTTATATCGTGTACTTTGCGTTCCGCAACTTGTACTCTTGTCATTTTTAGACGTTCTTCATCAATAATTTGAACCTTTTTAATTGTATCTTGTACATTTGAGCATTTTGGACCTTTCCGTCTTCAATTCTTCGTTTTCGCCTTTTGTCTTCGCACTTATTAAATATAAACGAATATTACTTGAATATGGAACACTTACAACTAAAATCCTGTCTTTCTTGGGGGATAATGCTATGAAATATATGTTCATTTTTAGCCTTATCAATAGCCTTAAATTATCCCTTAATTATATCACTCAAAGTGTATCTTAAACTTTCGAGTGTTTTGGTCATTTACTTCTATAAATCATCGTCTCGCTATTTGTTAAAATACATTTTTATAATAGCGTTTTACTGTAGCAAAGTTACTGTAGCAAAGTCAAATTTTACTGTAGCAAAGTCAATTTCACTGTAGCAAATAGTGATTTTCGAAAACACTGTAGCATTTTGAGTAATGTGGCAATTTGAAAACACTGTAACAAATTAGTGTTTAACTGGTTCATCTTAAACGCTTTAGTTAACTTATCTAAATATCAATTGAATCAATAAACGAATGTTACTATCGTTTATTATATATATGTATATATCTTTTTAATATACATAAATCAGTTTTTAAATACACATTGGAAGTTATTTATAAATAAATTTTAATAATAAATATTTCAACTTATCATATACATTCAAATAGATATTTAAACCAATAAGTTTAATGTACGGTATCAAACAATTAATACATTGTTACCTTTTCATGTTATAGTATATATGTATCTATTTACATATAATTATTCGCGAATCGTCGAAAACAACCGAAGGGTATTTAAATATATAAAAGTAATTCAAAAATTTTGAGATTCAGTTTTACAGACTTTGCTTATCGTGTCGGAAATGTTAATCATACAAAGATTAAGTTTAAATTTAGTCGAAATTTCTGGGTCATCACAGTAATGAACTTGGTCACTTCAAGAGGATGTGTACAAGACCTCCTAAGCCTGATTTTCATAACCCATTTCATACTACTTCTATTGATGTGAATCCATGACATACTGGTCCAACTGTGAATAAGGATGCTACAGCTAGTGGTCAATTTAAACCTTTGACTACTACCTATGCTGATGGGGTGTGTGATTGGTCCATTTATGTGGATACTGAGAAAGCTAATGTGGTTTTTTTTGGTAAGAGTGAGGCTGAGATAGAAGAAGAAAGGGTTGTGAGAAAGAATGCTGGTTGTGTTGGTAAAGTTAATCCTAATTGCAATTGCTATGTTTGCAAATGTGATGCTAGGATGACGAGGGTCGAAGAGATGATGAAAATGTGTCTTAAGAAGAGGATTAAGGATCGTTTGTATGATAAGTTTCGTAAAGCTAAAGACTTGTCTGATTTGGAGTTTACAACCGAATCTTCCTATGAGGACGAGCCACTGGGTCTTGAACTGCCTTCATGCACATGGTTCACAAAAGAAAAGGATGAGTTGATTACAGTTTGCAGCAACGGTGCTGATCAAAAGGTTGTTACAGTGAAAGAATCTGAGGGTAATGCTAAGGCTGAAGGCGTAGAAGGTTATGATGTTGATTATTAGGACAGTACGAGTTCAGAGTCTGAATCAAAATCAGATGCAGATTCTCAAGATGGTAGAAATGATTATGCTTTCATGGCCAACACGTCTACTAATGACAAGGTATGTAATGACTCAGTTTCTGTATGTTCTAAATGCATTGATCTTGAACAGGAAACAGCTAGACTTGAATGCGTAGTTTCTAAGCTTAGTGAAATTCCTGTTACTTGTGAAACTTGTCCGAAACGTAGACTTGAACTTAAAAATCCGAGTCTTGAAAATCAGACAAATAAAAAGAACTATGAGGATGCTGTCTACTACCTTAATAAACAGAAAGAGTATGTTGATGTCATTAAGGCTTTAGAGAATCAGGTAGGTTACTTGAAAGCAACTGTTGTAGATGATTAGAAAGTGATTAATTTGTATTTGAGACAGATAGAAGCACTTAAGGTAGAAAAGGATTCATATAAGTTAAATTATGAATCAGAAAAGGCTAGAATTGATAAGTGGCAGAGAACATCATATGTGATGCAAACCTTTAACCATACTAAGACTGAAAAACATCAAGGTTTAGGTTATAATCAGGTTGCACCACCATTTATGGATGAGTATGTTAAGAAGCCTGTAGAAAAGTGTAAGGATGACATTGTAGAGCAGAAGTTTAGTGAGCCTAAAGAGAAATCTGTTAAGCTTAAAGGTGAGGATGTTAAAAGTAAGAAACCATTAGATGTTATCTATGAAACGGAGTTCGATACTGATATCGACACCGAAAAGGACAGCAAACCTTTTGAGCTTGTAACTAAACGCATCACGATTCTTAAGAATCTTAAGAACACTAGTAAAGGGAGTGATAGTCGGAAAACTCTGATAAAGAGTCTTGAAAAGCCTAATCAATCTAGAAAGAAGAACACTCAGTTCACTCCTGTTAAGTTTTTTTAAGGAAAGTAGTGCCTTGAACTCTCATGTTGTTGATCCTAAGGCCGAACATCCACCAAAAGGTGGGAGTTCTAATTTCGACGGCGTGCTGAAGTACGTTCCCCCTAGTCGGAGATAGACTATTAAACAACATGTTTCGTCACTCCCACCGACTAGACAACAGACCACAACACCTAGGAGATAGTTTTCACCACCTAGACGTAATGTGTTTAATGCTAATAACTTTGGTAGTGTGAATTGTTACAATTGTGGGATGTTGGGACATCGGGCTGTGAATTGCAAACCCTTTAATTAGACACCACATAGAAAGATTGATCTTAGTCCTAAAAGAACGTTTAATAGAAGATCATCTTCGCCTGTGTCAAAATCGTCTTTTGTTAAATCAAATAAGCTTAAAATTTTTCAAAATAATAATTATTACAGAAAAACCTGTACCCAAGAATGCTATGTGGTTACGTAAAGCAGATTGTCTGTCTGAAACCAAGGGAAAATGGGTCGAGTTGCCAGTGGTTGGCGTTGATGGGAAACCCACTACTGTCAGGGCATGGGTGGCCCTCTCTAACTAATCTCCTTATTTTCATGTGCAGATCGTCTACAATCCACGTTGCAGTACATGGATTGTTGATAGTGGGGCATCCAGGCACATGACAGGGAACTTGTCCTTACTTTCAAATGTTAAAACAGTGAATGGAGGACAAGTTTCTTTTGCAGGTAGTGTAACATCCCGCCTTTTTCTGTTTACTTTTCCGTTTAATTATTTAAAGTCCGTTATATGTTTATAACACCTCCCGTTAATACACGTTTTAAATTATCTCGTTTAGGTAATTCACGCACCCGATTAAAACTTGAGGGACCAATCTTGCCATGTGACCAAACTTTTAACTAGGTCAAAGTGGTCAAACCACTCCCATCCATTCATCTTTTTCATTTTCATTTTTCCTTTTCTCTTCATACTTTCCATTTTTCTTTCAATTCTCCAAACAAAGGAATCATCATCTAAATTTGTTCAAGAAAGCTTCAATCAAAACAAATTACATATTTGAACTCCTTGCAACTTCCTCTTCGATTCCATACCGATTACATCTCATTTGGGTAACTTTCTAAAATCACTAGATTTTGTATTCTTGATGTTTTTAACTTATAAAGTTGTTAATTAGTGTCTATGGCTCAAGTCTAACATGAATATATGATTTATATGTTCGGTCTTGTTATTTTTGATAACTAGCATGAACTTGAAAGTTTGGTGTGTTTGATTGATGATTTGGTTGCTTAAATGTTGTTAAATGTTATAAATGCATGTATTAAATGTGTTCCTAGTATCACTAGCTTCAATTTGATGTGTAGGTTGCTTGAGAAAGCTCCATAAACTTGATTAGTGAATTTGGTGAATTTGAGTTAGGGTTTGATAAGCTTGAAATGAATATTTGATGCATTGAATGACATGAATTATTGTTAGTAAGTAGTTAGTTATATTGTATGCTTGATTATCTACAAAACGGCGTGTTTTATGTATGCATTAAATGCCCGAATCATAAATGTGCACTTGTAAAATTTGAAGCATTAAATGTGTGCATTGATTGATCATTTGATTTGAAAAGTCGGTTATTGAAAATAAGGTTTTCGGTTGGTGAAATGTGTTTAGTTGGGTTCCTTGTCAAATTAGCTTTCTAACGATATAAGGTGCGAGTTCTAAGTGTTAGCGGTTTGTAATTTATGCTTGAAAGAGTTTTGATTTGGGACTTGAACAATTGAGACTGACCAGATACCAGCACACGACCAATGCCACGGCGCGACAATCCTGGGTCGCGGCGTGACCTAAGCCGTGTCCAGCTTCTGACCTACTTGTCAATTATACGGAAAATGTTTGGCACGCTATGGACCTCCGATTCACATGAGACTTGTTCTAACATACTTATATATGAATAATTAGCACATAAAAATAGTTCGGGACCCGATCCGAATGCGTTGACTTTTTCGTTGACTTTGACCGACCAAAGTTTGACTTTTTGTCAAACTTAACCAAATGATTATGCAATCTTTCTAACATGATCCTATACTTGTATCTTGCATGAAACTTGACAATTTGATTCACATGCTACATAATCGAGTCGTATTGAGCCATATGACTAATTGGACATCTTTAACCTATCGTGTTTACCGTTATTGATACGACCTATTTGTTTAGATCAAGACTAGCATTGTTCTTTGCACACGTTACTTGTTGAAGTACTTATTTGCTCTTGCACTCAAGGTGAGATCATAGTCCCACTTTGTACTCTATTGAACTTACTTTTGGGATGAGAAAACATAAACGCTTCTTTTAACTAAGTGAACACAAGTACATGAAAACAAACATTCTACATACGAGTTTAGAATGAAAATCCTCAATTCGATTATCATTAGTTACACTTGACGGTGTAAGCGAGAACTTATGTTATATGGCCATATGGGTTTGACAAACCCTCATTCGGACGGTTCGCTACCGTTATTCGGATGAAATATATTTTCGAGAAACAGTGTATGTTCTAGCACTATTGTGATGGGGTACTATGGAAGGAAACGTTAAGCTTTGATAATTGGGTGCTTGTGAATATTAACTTTTAGAATGTATTACTATTTTATCAATGTGCAAATCTTGTGGTTCGACTTACATTTACTCACTTACCTATTTAAACCTATGATTTCACCAACGTTTTTGTTGACAGATTCCCTATGTTTTTCTCAGGTCCTTGATCATTAGGTGATACATGCTTCCGCACATTCTTTTTGATACTTGCTTTGGATGTCGAGTATACTTGCATATGTGGAGCGTCTTTTGACTACTTTAAACTGAGTCGCACGTGTTTCATTTGTACTTTAAACACCGTTATGTACTAGTTATGGAAACTACTTTTGTAAACTTTGAAACATCCACACTTATGAAATGAATGCGACATATTTTCGGTCAAACTTTGTCTTAAAGACTTATGACCATGTAATGGGACCTACGTAGACGGTGCCGTCAAACATGATTTGGTCGGGTCGCTACAGATGGTATCAGAGCATTGGTTGTAGGGATTTAGATTTCAATGGTGTCAACCCCGCGTCATAGGGTACATTGGTGAGTCTAGACTACAACCGGCATATAGACTTGACGTAGGAATTACTTGACTACTTGTGCATTTATACTCGAACTCTCCTACTCATATCTATTCTTATTCTACCTTAATCTCACGTTGACTAATTTGATTGACACACCACCTTGATTATATGAAGTAATGTCGAATGCACATATGAATTAGGGTAATATAATTTCCGGGATTATATTACGGTGACTCATATGAACGTTTCGACATTATGACATAAAGAATTTAAGGCGAGTCAAGGAAAATTTTCTCTCTATCTTTATTCCATATCACGGTTAGTATTATTTAGAATACTAACCAACGGTATTCTTTTGTTTTGAAGGAACAATGCCTCCTCGCCGTGTGCCACGTCGTGAAACTCCCGAACAAGCACTACAACGAATGGTGGCCACCACCGTAGAGGCGGCCATGGCCGGTCACTCCTCCAACAACAACAATAACAATAACAACAACAACAATCAAGGGGCCGGTAACTCAAGCGAAGGGTGCTCCTACAAAGCTTTTATGGGGTGCAAACCTCACACTTATGATGGAACCAGGGGACCGGTTACACTCACTCGATGGTTCGAACAAACGGAGGCCGTCTTTAGCATAAGCGGTTGTCGGTACCAAGATAAGGTCAAGTACTCCACCCACACTCTCGCCGGTGTTGTTCTTACATGGTGGAACACCTATGTACAATCGGTGGGTACCGATGAAGCTCATGCCCTCTCTTGGGCCGATTTAAGGGAAAAGATGATTGTTGAATATTTCCCTCGAGAAGAAACCCGAAAGCTCGAACAAGAGCTAAGAACTTTGAAGGCGGTCGGAAATGATCTCAAGGCCTACAATCAATGATTCGCCGAGCTATCCTTGATGTGTCCCAACCTCATGAATCCCGAATCTCAAAGGGTTGAACTCTATATGGATGGTCTTCCAAAGAGCATCAAACAAGGTGTGATGTCCTCCAAACCCGCTAATCACCAAGCCGCTTTGAACATGGCCCGCCAATTGATTGAAACGGTTGATAAAATCATAGTGCCAGCTCCTAAGGCCGAGGACAAATCGGGTGGCAACAAAGGAAATGGGAAGCCACTCCATCAAGCAACTACAACAACAACTCCTTCACCAAAAAGCATTTCACCAATGACGGCAAGAAAGGTTATGCCGGAACTTAACCTTTTTGCAACAAATGTCACAAGCACCACTCGGGTGAATGCGGCAAGCTAATTTGCCACCGGTGCCAAGGAGTTGGTCATAAGGCCAAAAATTGCACAAGTGTTGCCCCCGTCGCTCGAAAGGGGCCCAATCCTCCAAAAACGGTCACTTGTTATGAATGTGGCCAAACGGGCCATTATAGCTTTCAACATTAACACCGAGGCCAACCCCGAAGAATAAGGCCAACCCCAACACACGCGGCCGAGCCTTCAACATTAACACCGAGGAAGCCCGGGATGACAATGAACTAGTCACGGGTACGTTTCTTCTCAACAACACTTATGTTACTTGTTTATTCGATTCGGGTGCCGATAAGAGTTTTGTATCCAAGACTTTGACTCATTCTTTTAGCACTCCACCACTTCCACTAGATACCAATTATACCATTGAAGTGGCCAACGGGAAACTATTGAGTGTCGACACATATTACCGGGGGTGTACGTTAAACATTTTGGGTAATGAGTTTGAAATTGACTTGATACCCATGGAACTAGGAAGCTTCGATGTAATAATCAATATGAATTGGCTAGCCAAAACGAAATCTCACATTCTTTGTGATCTTAACCCAATCCGAATTCCTATCGAGAATGGTGAACCTTTGATTGTTTATGGCGATAAGAGTTGCACTGGACTCAACCTCGTTTCGTGCATTAAAGTTAGAAAACTACTTCGTAAGGATTGTTTTGCGATCCTTGCTCACGTTAAGAAAGTCGAGTCCGATGAGAAGCATATCGATGATGTGCCAATTGTTAGTGACTTTTCCGATGTATTTCCCGACGAATTTCCGGGTCTTCCACCTCATCGACCGGTTGAATTCCAAATCGATCTTATTCCGGGAGCTACACCCATAACACGTGCACCATATAGACTCGCTCCATCCAAAATGCAAGAATTGCAAAGTCAAATCCAAGAACTACTTGATCGTGGTTTTATCCAAACTAGCCATTCACCTTGGGGCGCTCCGATTTTGTTTGTTAAAAAGAAAGACGGATCCCTACGAATGTGCATTGATTATCGTGAACTAAACAAATTGATGGTTAAAAACCGATATCTTCTTCCTCGCATCGATGACCTCTTTGATCAACTACAAGGGTCTTGTGTATATTCGAAAATCGATCTCCGCTCGGGTTATCATCAATTAAGGGTTAAGGGGGAAGATGTCTCCAAAACCGCTTTCCGAACTCGTTATGGTAGTTATGAATTCCTTGTCATGCCATTTGGTCTTACTAACGCACCGGCGGTGTTCATGGATCTTATGAATCGCGTGTGCAAATCGTATCTTGACAAATTCGTTATCGTGTTCATCGATGATATTTTGGTTTATTCTAAAAGCGAAGGAGAACACGAGGAACACCTTCGACTTGTGCTTGAACTTTTAAGACAAGAACGACTCTATGCCAAATTCTCCAAGTGTGAATTTTGGTTGAAGGAAGTTCAATTTCTTGGTCATGTTGTAAGTGATCAAGGTATTAAAGTCGATCCAACAAAAATCGAAGCCATTAGTAAATGGGAGACTCCTACTACTCCTACTCACATACGTCAATTCTTGGGTCTCGCCGAATACTATCGTAGATTCATCAAGGATTTCTCTTTGGTTGCTCGTCCTCTAACCGCGTTAACTCACAAGGGAAAGAAATTCGTTTCGGCGACCGAACAAGAATCCGCATTTCAAATCTTGAAAACAAAGCTAACCACCGCTCCTATCTTGTCACTTCCCGAAGGCAATGATGACTTTGTTATGTATTGTGACGCCTCGAAACATGGGTTTGGGTGTGTGTTGAAGCAATGAACGAAAGTCATTTCTTATGCTTCTCGACAACTCAAAATTCATGAACGAAGCTACACGACACATGATCTCGAACTCGGAGCCGTTGTCTTCGCACTTAAAATGTGGAGACACTATCTTTATAGAACCAAGAGTACTATCTTCACCGATCACAAAAGCCTCCAACACATCCAACGATTACAATTGCGAGCTTCGTTACCATCCCGGGAAGCCAAACGTAGTAGCCGATGCCTTAAGTTGAAAAGAAAGAGCGGTGCCTCTTCGTGTCCGAGATTTAAACATCACCATCCACACCAACCTTAATAGCCAAATTTGGGTAGCCCAAGATGAGGCTCTCAAGGATGAAAACGTTTCACACGAGCTCTTGAATATTCTCGTCTCTCGATTCGAAGTTAGGGAGACCGGACTTCGATATTTCGCCGGAAGGATTTGGGTGCCTAGATATGGGGACCTACGAAGTCTTATTTTAGATGAAGCCCATAAGTCACGATACTCGATTCACCCCGGTGCCAATAAGATGTACCACGACCTTAAACAACAATATTGGTGGCCGAACATCAAAAGGGACGTAGCTACTTATGTTTCCAAGTGTTTGACATGTTCCAAAGTCAAAGCCGAACACCAAAGACCGTCCGGACTACTTCAACAACCCGAGATCCCGCAATGGAAGTGGGAAAGGATAACGATGGATTTTATCACCAAACTACCAAAAACGACGGGCAGTTATGATACTATTTGGGTTATTGTTGACCGTCTCACCAAATCCGCACACTTCCTTGCCATGAAAGAAACGGACAAAATGGAAAAACTTGCACAACTTTACATTAAGGAGATCGTAGCCCGACACGGTGTACCTTTATCGATTATCTCCGACCGAGATGGCCGTTTTGTTTCTAGATTTTGGCGTACCTTGCAAGAAGCATTGGGAATGCGTTTAGACATGAGCACCGCCTATCACCCACAAACTGATGGGCAAAGTGAACGTACAATACAAACCTTGGAGGATATGTTACGATCTTGTGTTGTCGATTTTGGGAAAGCTTGGGACAAGCACTTACCTCTCGCCGAATTCACTTACAACAATAGTTATCACGCGAGTATAAAAGCCACACCTTTTGAAGCGTTATATGGCCGAAAGTGTCGCTCTCCTCTTTGTTGGGCCTAGGTAGGCGACGTGCAAATCACCGGACCCGAACTCATTCACGAAACCACCGAGAAAATCGTTCAAATCCGAGATAGGCTTAGGACAGCCCGAAGTCGTCAAAAGAGCTATACCGACAAACGATGCAACGACCTCGAATTTCAAGTCGGTGACCGAGTAATGTTAAAAGTCGCGCCTTGGAAAGGTGTAATCTATTTTTGGAAACGAGGGAAGCTAAATCCAAGGTATATTGGTCCTTTCGAAATCTTGGAGCGTATTGGAACCGTTTCTTATCGTTTAGATCTTCCACCTCAATTGAGCTCCGTTCATCCTACCTTCCATGTATCTAACTTGAAAAAGTGTCTTGCCGAACCCGATATCGTCATCCCTCTCGAGGAACTTACTATTGATGACAAACTTCATTTTGTGGAGGAACCGGTTGAAATTGTGGACACCTCCGTCAAGACATTGAAACAAAGCCGAATTCCGATTGTTAAAGTTCGTTGGAACGCCAAAAGAGGACCCGAGTTTACTTGAGAAAGGCAAGATCAAATGCAAAAGAAATACCCTCATCTATTCCCGGTTCCGGAAACGCAAGATTCCGAGGAAGAAACAACGACTACTACGCCTACTTAAATTTTGGGACGAAATTTCTTTTAACGAGTAGGTAATGTAACATCCCGCCTTTTTCTGTTTACTTTTCTGTTTAATTATTTAAAGTCCGTTATATGTTTATAAAACCTCCCGTTAATACGCGTTTTAAATTATCTCGTTTAGGTAATTCACGCACCCGATTAAAACTTGAGGGACCAATCTTGCCATGTGACCAAACTTTTGACTATGTCAAAGTGGTCAAACCACTCCCATCCATTCATCTTTTTCATTTTCATTTTTCCTTTTCTCTTCATACTTTCCATTTTTCTTTCAATTCTCCAAACAAAGGAATCATCATCTAAATTCGTTCAAGAAAGCTTCAATCAAAACAAATTACATATTTGAACTCCTTGCAACTTTCTCTTCGATTCCATACCAATTACATCTCATTTGGGTAACTTTCTAAAATCACTAGATTTTGTGTTCTTGATGTTTTTAACTTATAAAGTTGTTAATTAGTGTCTATGGCTCAAGTCTAACATGAATATATGATTTATATGTTCGATCTTGTTATTTTTGATAACTAGTATGAACTTGAAAGTTTGGTGTGTTTGATTGATGATTTGGTTGCTTAAATGTTGTTTAATGTTATAAATGCATGTATTAAATGTGTTCCTAGTATCACTAGCTTCAATTTGATGTGTAGATTGCTTGAGAAAGCTCCATAAACTTGATTAGTGAATTTGGTGAATTTGAGTTAGGGTTTGATAAGCTTGAAATGAATATTTGATGCATTGAATGACATGAATTATTGTTAGTAAGTAGTTAGTTGTATTGTATGCTTGATTATCTACAAAACGGCGTGTTTTATGTATGCATTAAATGCCCGAATCATAAATGTGCACTTGTAAAATTTGAAGCATTAAATGTGTGCATTGATTGATCATTTGATTTGAAAAGTCGGTTATTGCAAATAAGGTTTTCGGTTGGTGAAATGTGTTTAGTTGGGTTCCTTGTCAAATTATCTTTCTAACGATATAAGGTGCGAGTTCTAAGTGTTAGCGGTTTGTAATTTATGCTTGAAAGAGTTTTGATTTGGGACTTGAACAATTGAGACTGACCAGGTACCAGCACACTGAAATGTCCCGTTCTTATTGATTAAAAAACGTTCCATATTAATTGATTTCGTTGCGAGGTTTTGACCTCTATATGAGACATTTTTCAAAGACTGCATTTATTTTTAAAACAAACCATAACCTTTATTTCATAAATAAAGGTTTAAAAAGCTTTACGTAGATTATCAAATAATGATAATCTAAAATATCCTGTTTACACACGACCGTTACATAATGGTTTACAATACAAATATGTTACATCGAAATCAGTTTCTTGAATGCAGTTTTTACACAATATCATACAAACATGGACTCCAAATCTTGTCCTTATTTTAGTATGCAACAGCGGAAGCTCTTAGTATTCACCTGAGAATAAACATACTTTAAACGTCAACAAAAATGTTGGTGAGTTATAGGTTTAACCTGTGTATATCAAATCGTAACAATAGACCACAAGATTTCATATTTCAATACACATCCCATACATAGAGATAAAAATCATTCATATAGCGAACACCTGGTAACCGACATTAACAAGATGCATATATAAGAATATCCCCATCATTCCGGGACACCCTTCGGATATGATATAAATTTCAAAGTACCAAAACATCCGGTACTTTGGATAGGGTTTGTTAGGCCCAATAGATCTATCTTTAGGATTCGCGTCAATTAGGGTGTCTGTTCCCTAATTCTTAGATTACCAGACTTAATAAAAAGGGGCATATTTGATTTCGATAATTCAACCATAGAATGTAGTTTCACGTACTTGTGTCTATTTTGTAAATCATTTATAAAACCTGCATGTATTCTCATCCCAAAAATATTAGATTTTAAAAGTGGGACTATAACTCACTTTCACAGATTTTTACTTCGTCGGGAAGTAAGACTTGGCCACTGGTTGATTCACGAACCTGTAACAATATATACATATATATCAAAGTATGTTCAAAATATATTTACAACACTTTTAATATATTTTGATGTTTTAAGTTTATTAAGTCAGCTGTCCTCGTTAGTAACCTACAACTAGTTGTCCACAGTTAGATGTACAGAAATAAATCGATAAATATTATCTTGAATCAATCCACGACCCAGTGTATACGTATCTCAGTATTGATCACAACTCAAACTATATATATTTTGGAATCAACCTCAACCCTGTATAGCTAACTCCAACATTCACATATAGAGTGTCTATGGTTGTTCCGAAATATATATAGATGTGTCGACATGATAGGTCGAAACATTGTATACGTGTCTATGGTATCACAAGATTACATAATATACAATACAAGTTGATTAAGTTATGGTTGGAATAGATTTGTTACCAATTTTCACGTAGCTAAAATGAGAAAAATTATTCAATCTTGTTTTACCCATAACTTCTTCATTTTAAATCCGTTTTGAGTGAATCAAATTGCTATGGTTTCATATTGAACTCTATTTTATGAATCTAAACAGAAAAAGTATAGGTTTATAGTCAGAAAAATAAGTTACAAGTCATTTTTGTAAAGGTAGTCATTTTAGTCGAAAGAACGACGTCTAGATGACCATTTTAGAAAACATACTTCCACTTTGAGTTTAACCATAATTTTTGGATATAGTTTCATGGTCATAATAAAAATCATTTTCCCAGAATAACAACTTTTAAATCAAAGTTTATCATAGTTTTTAATTAACTAACCCAAAACAGCCCGCGGTGTTACTACGACGGCGTAAATCCGGTTTTAGGGTGTTTTTCGTGTTTCCAGGTTTTAAATCATTAAGTTAGTATATCATATAGATATAGAACATGTGTTTAGTTGATTTTAAAAGTCAAGTTAGAAGGATTAACTTTTATTTGCGAACAAGTTTAGAATTAACTAAACTATGTTCTAGTGATTACAAGTTTAAACCTTCGAATAAGATAGCTTCATATGTATGAATCGAATGATGTTATGAACATCATTACTACCTCAAGTTCCTTGGATAAACCTACTGGAAATGATAAAAATAGATCTAGCTTCGAAGGATCCTTGGATGGCTTGAAAGTTCTTGAAGCAGAATAATGACACGAAAACAATTTCAAGTAAGATTTCCACTCGAAATAAGATTGTTATAGTTATAGAAATTGAATTAAGGTTTGAATATGATTGTTACCTTGTATTAGAAAGATAACCTACTGTAAGTAACAAAGGTTTCTTGATCTTGGATGATTACTTGGAATGGATTTAGAAAACTTGGAAGTAAATTTGCAATCTTGGAAGTATTCTTGATTTTATGAAACTAGAACTTTTGGAATTTATGAAGAACACTTAGAACTTGAAGATAGAACTTGAGAGAGATAAATTGGATGAAGAAAATTGAATAATGAAAGTGTTTGTAGGTGTTTTTGGTCATTGGTGTATGGATTAGATATAAAGGATATGTAATTTTGTTTTCATGTAAATAAGTCATGAATGATTACTCATATTTTTGTAATTTTATGAGATATTTCATGCTAGTTGCCAAATGATGGTTACCACATGTGTTAGGTGACTCACATGGGCTGCTAAGAGCTGATCATTGGAGTGTATATACCAATAGTACATACATCTAAAAGCTGTGTATTGTACGAGTACGAATACGGGTGCATACGAGTAGAATTGTTGATGAAACTGAACGAGGATGTAATTGTAAGCATTTTTGTTAAGTAGAAGTATTTTGATAAGTGTCTTGAAGTCTTTCAAAAGTGTATGAATACATATTAAAATACTACATGTATATACATTTTAACTAAGTCGTTAAGTCATCGTTAGTCGTTACATGTAAATGTTGTTTTGAAACCTTTAGGTTAACGATCTTGTTGAATGTTGTTAACCCACTGTTTATTATAAAAAATGAGATGTTAAATTGTTATATTATCATGATATTATGATATATAATATATCTTAGTATGATATATATACAGTTAAATGTCGCTACAACGATAATCGTTACATATATGTCTCGTTTCGAAATCATTAAGTTAGTAGTCTTATTTTTACATATGTATTTCATTGTTAATACACTTAATAATATATTTACTTATCATTTAACATAATTAACCAAGTGTATCAATATCTTAATATGATTCATATGTACCTAGTAAGACGTTGTTATAACGATAATCGTTATATATATCGTTTTCGAGTTTCTTAAATTAATAGTCTCATTTTTATGTATATAACTCATTGTTAAAATACCTAATGAGATACATACTTATAATAAAATCATGTTAACTATATATATAACCATATATATGTCATCGTATAGTTTTTACAAGTTTTAACGTTCGTGAATCACCTGTCAACTTGGGTGGTCAATTGTCTATATGAAACCTATTTCAATTAATCAAGTCTTAACAAGTTTGATTGCTTAACATGTTGGAAACACTTAATCATGTAAATAACAATTTCATTTAATATATATATAAACATGGAAAAATTCGGGTCACTACAGTACCTACCCGTTAAATAAATTTCGTCCCGAAATTTTAAGCAGTTGGAGGTGTTGACGTATCTTCTGGAAATAAATGCGGGTATTTCTTCTTCATCTGATCTTCACGCTCCCAGGTGAACTCGGGTCCTCTACGAGCATTCCATCGAACCTTAACAATCGGTATCTTGTTTTGTTTAAGTCTCGTAACCTCACGATCCATTATTTCGACAGGTTGTTCAATGAATTGAAGTTTTTCATTGATTTGGATTTCGTCCAACTGAATAGTGAGATCTTCTTTAGCAAAACATTTCTTCAAATCTGAGACGTGGAAAGTGTTATGTACAGCCGGGAGTTGTTGAGGTAGCTCCAGTTGGTAAGCTACTGGTCCGACACGATCTATAATCTTGAATGGTCCAATGTACCTTGGATTTAGTTTCCCCCGTTTACCAAATCGAACAACGCCTTTCCAAGGTGAAACCTTAAGCATGACCATTTCTCCAATTTCAAACTCTATATCTTTTCTTTTACTGTCCGCGTAGCTCTTTTGTCAACTCTGGGCGGTTTTCAATCTTTGTTGAATTTGGATGATTTTCTCGGTAGTTTCTTGTATTATCTCCGGACCCGTAATCTGTCTATCCCCCACTTCACTCCAACAAATTGGAGACCTGCACTTTCTACCATAAAGTGCTTCAAACGGCGCCATCTCAATGCTTGAATGGTAGCTGTTGTTGTAGGAAAATTCTGCTAACGGTAGATGTCGATCCCAACTGTTTTCGAAATCAATAACACAAGCTCGTAGCATGTCTTCAAGCATTTGTATCGTCCTTTTGCTCTGCCCATCAGTTTGTGGATGATAGGCAGTACTCATGTCTAGACAAGTTCCCAATGCTTGCTGTAATGTCTGCTAGAATCTTGAAATAAATCTGCCATCCCTATCAGAGATAATAGAGATTGGTATTCCATGTCTGGAGATGACTTCCTTCAAATACAGTCGTGCTAACTTCTCCATCTTGTCATCTTCTCTTATTGGCAGGAAGTGTGCTGACTTGGTGAGATGATCAACTATTACCCAAATAGTATCATAACCACTTGCAGTCCTTGGCAATTTAGTAATGAAATCCATGGTATTGTTTTCCCATTTCCATTCCGGGATTTCAGGTTGTTGTAGTAGACCTGATGGTTTCTGATGTTCAGCTTTGACCTTAGAACACGTCAAACATTCTCCTACATATTTAGCAATATCGGCTTTCATACCTGGCCACCAAAAATGTTTCTTAAGATCCTTGTACATCTTCCCCATTCCAGGATGTATTGAGTATCTGGTTTTATGAGCTTCTCTAAGTACCATTTCTCTCATATCTCCAAATTTTGGTACCCAAATTCTTTCAGCCCTATACCGGGTTCCGGGTTCCGTCTTCCCGAATATTAAGATGCTTCTCCGATCCTTTGGGTATTTCATCCTTTAAATTTCCCTCTTTTAAAACTCCTTGTTGCGCCTCCTTTATTTGAGTAGTAAGGTTAGTGTGAATCATTATATTCATAGATTTTACTCGAATGGGTTCTCTGTCCTTTCTGCTTAAGGCGTCGGCTACCACATTTTGCCTTCCCCGGGTGGTAACGAATCTCAAAGTCGTAATCATTCAACAATTCAATCCACCTACGCTGCCTCATATTCAGTTGTTTCTGATTAAATATGTGTTGAAGACTTTTGTGGTCGGTATATATAATACTTTTGACCCCATATAAGTAGTGCCTCCAAGTCTTTAATGCAAAAACAACCGCGCCTAATTCCATATCATGCGTCGTATAATTTTGCTCGTGAATCTTCAATTGTCTAGACGCATAAGCAATCACCTTCGTCCGTTGCATTAATACACAACTGAGACCTTGCTTTGATGCGTCACAATAAATCACAAAATCATCATTCCCTTCAGGCAATGACAATATAGGTGCCGTAGTTAGCTTTTTCTTCAATAATTGAAACGCCTTCTCTTGTTCATCCTTCCATTCAAATTTCTTCCCTTTATGCGTTAATGCAGTCAAGGGTTTTGCTATTTTGGAGAAATCTTGGATGAATCTTCTGTAGTAACCAGCCAATCCTAAAAATTGACGTATATGCTTCGGAGTTTTTGGGGTTTCCCACTTTTTAACGGTTTCTATCTTTGCTGGGTCCACCTGGATACCTTCTTTGTTCACTATGTGACCGAGGAATTGAACTTCTTCCAACCAAAATGCACACTTTGAAAACTTAGCGTACAGTTTTTCTTTCCTCAATACTTCTAGCACTTTTCTCAAATGTTCTTCGTGCTCTTAATCATTCTTTGAGTAAATAAGTATGTCATCGATGAAAACAATGACAAACTTGTCAAGATATGGCCCACACACTCGGTTCATAAGGTCCATGAACACAGCTGGTGCGTTAGTCAATCCAAACGGCATAACCATAAACTCGTAATGACCATAACGCGTCCTAAAAGTAGTTTTTGGAATATCATCCTCCTTTACTCGCATTTGATGATATCCAGAACGTAAATCGATCTTCGAATAAACCGACGAGCCTATTAGTTGATCAAATAAGTCGTCAATTCTCGGCAGTGGATAACGGTTTTTGATGGTAAGTTTGTTCAACTCTCTGTAGTCAATACACAACCTAAATGTACCATCCTTCTTATTGACAAACAAAATAGGAGCTCCCCATGGTGATGTGCTTGGTCGAATGAAACCAAGTTCTAATAGTTCTTGCAGTTGGCTTTGCAGTTCTTTCATCTCGCTGGGTGCGAGTCTATAAGGAGCACGAGCTATTGGTGCAGCTCCTGGTACAAGATCTATTTGAAATTCAACAGATCGATGTGGAAGTAGTCCCGGTAATTCTTTCGGAAATACATCGGGAAATTCTTTTGCGACGGAAACATCATTGATGCTCTTTTCTTCGGTTTGTACTTTCTCGACGTGTGCTAGAACAACATAGCAACCTTTTCTTATTAGTTTTTGTGCCTTCAAATTACTAATAAGATGTAGCTTCATGTTGCCCTTTTCTCCGTACACCATTAAGGGTTCTCCTTCTTCTCGTACAATGCGAATTGCATTTTTATAACATACGATCTCTGCTTTCACCTTCTTCAGCCTGTCCATGCCAACTATTACATCAAAACTCCCTAACTCTACTGGTATCAAATCAATCGTAAATATTTCGCTACCCAGTTTAATTTCTCGATTCCGGCATATATTATCTGCAGAAATTAATTTACCGTTTGCTAATTCGAGTAAAAATTTACTATCCAACGGCGTCAATGGACAACTTAATTTAGCACAAAAATCTCTACTCATATAGCTTCTATCCGCACCCGAATCAAATAAAACGTAAGCAGATTTATTGTCAATAAGAAACGTACCCGTAACAAGCTCCGGGTCTTCCTGTGCCTCTGCCGCATTAATATTGAAAACTCTTCCGCGGCCTTGTCCATTCGTGTTCTCCTGGTTTGGGCAATTTCTAATAATGTGGCCCGGTTTTCCACATTTATAACAAACTACATTGGCATAACTTGCTCTGACACTACTTGCTCCGCCATTACTCGTTCCGACACCATTTGTTCCTTTCGTTCTGTTAACCCCTGGTCCATAGACTTCACAATTCACCGCGCTATGACCATTTCTTTTACACTTGTTGCAAAATTTGGTGCAGAACCCCGGGTGATACTTTTCACACCTTTGGCATAGCTTCTTCTGATTGTTGTTATTGTTGCGGTTGTTATTGTTGTTGGGATGATTGTTGTAGTTGTTGTTGTTGTTGTTGTTGGGCCGTTTGTTGTAGTTGCGATTGATGTTGCGATTGTTGGGATAAATGTTGCGATTATTATTGTAATTGTTGTTGTTGTTGTATTGGTGATTCTTATCACCGTTTTCCTCCCACTTTCTTTTGACTTGCTTCACATTGGCCTCTTCAGCCGTCTGTTCTTTAATTCTTTCCTCAATCTGGTTCACTAGTTTATGAGCCATTCTACATGCCTGTTGTATGGAGGTGGGCTCATGTGAACTTATATCTTCTTGGATTCTTTCCGGTAATCGTTTCACAAACACGTCGATCTTCTCTTCCTCATCTTCGAACGCTCCCGGACACAATAGGCACAATTCTGTGAATTGTCTTTCGTACGTGGTAATAGCAAATCCTTGGGTTTGTAACCCTCTAAGTTCTGTCTTGAGCTTATCGACCTCATTTCTGGGACGGTACTTCTCGTTCATCAAGTGCTTGAATGCTGACCACGGTAGTGCGTACGCATCATCTTGTCCCACTTGCTCTAGATAGGTATTCCACCATGTTAACGCAGAACCTGTGAAGGTATGCGTAGCGTACTTCACTTTGTCCTCTTCAGTACACTTACTTATGGCAAACACCGATTCGACCTTCTCGGTTCACCGTTTCAATCCGATCGGTCCTTCGGTTCCATCAAATTCCAAAGCTTTGCAGGCAGTGAATTCTTTGTAGGTGCATCCTACACGATTTCCTGTACTGCTAGATCCAAGGTTATTGTTGGTATGTAGCGCAGCCTGTACTGTGGCTATGTTTGAAGCTAGAAAAGTACGGAATTCCTCTTCATTCATATTCACGGTGTGTCGAGTAGTCGGTGCCATTTTCTTCAAAATAGTCAAATGGAACAAGTTAATCATACAGAATATTAAGAGTAGTTAATAGTATTTCGTAGCATAATATGAACTCATTTATAAAAGCTTTTTCTTCATATTAGCGTTTTATAAGTTTAAATTCGGGTAGTACCTACCCGTTAAGTTCATACTTAGTAGCTAATATACAATTCAACTACTACAATTCTATATGAAAAACTGATTATAATAATATTTCGCGTTCAAACTTTTATACAATATTTTACAAACTTACAATACCACTTATTTTACATAAAGCAGGAAATATAGCACACAATAACTTTGATACAAGATAGTTGTGAAGATAATTCTAGCTAGTACACAAGTCGTTCAGCAAAGGCAATAAAGACACGTAATTCATACGTCCAGAAACAAGTCATGCATTCTGGTTTTACTAGGACTACTTCCCATCCTTGGTCTTGTGGAACATAATTGTTATGGCCGTTGATAAGACAGCGTGTTGTAACGTCGTCAAAGGGACGAGGGTTACGTAATGACCAACAGTCTCGTAATAACTTAAAAGCCTCATTTATTACCCCAATTACCGACTCTGTCACTTGTGGGAACGTTTTGTTTAATAGTTGTAGCCCGATGTTCTTTTTCTCACTTTGGTGAGAAGCGAACATTACTAACCCGTAAGCATAGCATACTTCTTTATGTTGTATGTTAGCCGCTTTTTCTAAATCATGAAGTCCTATATTCGGATACATTGAGTCAAAATAATTTCTTAACCCGTTGCGTAAAATAGCATTTGGGTTCCCCGCAATATATGCATCAAAGTAAACACATCGTAACTTATCAGTTTCCCAATGTGATATCCCCATCTTTCAAACGAAAGTCTCTTATAAACCAAGACATTCTTGGAACGTTCTTCGAATGTCTTACAAACTGATTTCGCCGTAAATAGTTTGCCGAAGAATTCTGACCGACTCTAGACAAGATTTCATCAATCATGTCTCCGGGTAGGTCTCTTAAAATATTGGGTTGTCTATCCATTTTATGTTTTTATACTGTAAAATAGACAAGAGTTAGATTCATAAAAAAAAATACTTATTAATACAAGCAATTTTTACATATATCATAAAGCATAAGCACACTATATTACATATATTACACCACGCGAATACAACTATCTTATTCCGACTCGCTCGTTTCTTCTTCTTCGGTTTTGGTTCGTTTTGCCAAGTTTCTAGGGATATATGATGTTTCCCTAATACGAGCTGTCGTTTTCCACAACGGTTTAGAAAAACCTGGTGGTTTAGAGGTTCCTGGGTCATTGTTACAACTTAAGGGCTTCGGGGGTTGACGATACATATAAAGTTCATCGGGGTTGGAATTAGATTTCTCTATTTTTATGCCCTTTCCCTTATTATTTTCTTTTGCCTTTTTAAATTCAGTTGGGGTAATTTCTATAACATCATCGGAATTCTCGTCGGAATCCGATTCATCGGAGAATTGGTAATCCTCCCAATATTTTGCTTCCTTGGCGGAAATACCATTGACCATAATTAACCTTGGTCGGTTGGTTGAGGATTTTCTTTTACTTAACCGTTTTATTATTTCCCCCACCGGTTCTATTTCCTCCTCCGGTTCCTCCTCTTCCGGTTCTAATTCTTCTTCCGGTTCTGATTCTTCTTCCGGTTCTTCTTCGGGAACTTGTGAATCAGTCCAATATATATTTGACTCTTCGTTATTATTAGGTGAGTCAATGTGATTTGTGCTAGAGGTAGACATCTATCACACAATATCAAACATGTTAAGAGACTAATATATCACATAATATATACATGTTAATAATATATAGTTTCCAACAAAAATGTTAAGCAATCATTTTTAAAGAAAACACGGTCGAAGTCCAGACTCACTAATGCATCCTAACAAACTCGATAAGACACACTAATGCAAATTTTCTGATTCTCTAAGACCAACGCTCGAATACCAACTGAAATGTCCCGTTCTTATTGATTAAAAAACGTTCCATATTAATTGATTTCGTTGCGAGGTTTTGACCTCTATATGAGACATTTTTCAAAGACTGCATTCATTTTTAAAACAAACCATAACCTTTATTTCATAAATAAAGGTTTAAAAAGCTTTACGTATATTTTCAAATAATGATAATCTAAAATATCCTGTTTACACACGACCATTACATAATGGTTTACAATACAAATATGTTACATCGAAATCAGTTTCTTGAATGCAGTTTTTACACAATATCATACAAACATGGACTCCAAATCTTGTCCTTATTTTAGTATGCAACAGCGAAAGCTCTTAGTATTCACCTGAGAATAAACATGCTTTAAACGTCAACAAAAATGTTGGTGAGCTATAGGTTTAACCTATAAATATCAAATCGTAACAATAGACCACAAGATTTCATATTTCAATACACATCCCATACATAGAGATAAAAATCATTCATATGGTGAACACCTGGTAACCGACATTAACAAGATGCATATATAAGAATATCCCCATCATTCCGGGACACCCTTCGGATATGATATAAATTTCGAAGTACTGAAGCATCCGTGTCACGACCCGGAAAATTTCGACTAATTTTAAACTAAACTCTCGATACACTTTAATATTTTTGACACGATAAGCAAAGTCTGTAAGGTTGAGTCTCAAAAAGTTTGAACTGTTTCATATATTCAATTGACATTCGACTGCTCTCGACGATTCACGAACCATTAATTGTAAATAGATATGTGTGTATGAATATATAAAAAATAATTTAAAGTATTATATGTTGTTGATATTAAAATGTAATAAAATAAAAAAATAAGATATTATGATAATTACTATTTAAAATAAATCTCCATACATAAATAAAATATATTAAAAATAAATAAAGTATATTAAAAATAAATATTAAAGGTGTAATGATATTTTTAATTGTTAGTTATCTAATTAATATTAAAGACATAAATCGTATATATATAACATGCAACGTGCATATAAATATGGTTATGAATATTATATATATATATATATATATATATGTATATATATATATATATATATATATATATATATATACACTACGATTTTAAATTAATTAAGTAAATGATATTAACTTTTGTTTACTGATCCTAATAAGTTAACTAGAACGTTTAAGAAGTTAAAGTAAACAGTGGTACATTAATGAATTATATCTAGTTAAATTTTTAAAATGGAAACAATCAATGATATAAGAAATAGGATATATTAAATTTGTTATACTATTATAACTAATAGTATTGTTATAATTATAATAAAAATTAAATATTTTTTTTTGTGATTACAAGTATTATTACCTTTTTAAAAAAAAATAATATTATTTTATTTCAATATATCTAATTATCATCATCCCTAATAAAAATCATTATGATTATTAAATCTGTATATATTTTTTTTGTTATTAGTAATGTTAATAGAATTATTATTATTAAGATATTTACTTATATCTAATAATAAATATAAATGTAATATTTAGAACAAATCGTGCGTAATTTTTTTTTATATCACTATCAGTTTTTTTTTCTTTTTGTTATTTTCTTCTGCCTTCTGTTGAACTCTTGGGTATCTGTCTCTCCAGCTGCACCTATTCGATCGACTTATACCATTATAAAAACAGATCTTTTCATCTCTTTTCCTTACCTATCTTAACTGTAATTACCTTTAAAAAAAAATTTGTTTTAATTATAAAACCACAAAACTTCCTGTTCTGTTTCGTGAAGAGGATGAACAAGGAATCGAAATTGGATAAGTTTTCGAAATCTATAAATGCTGAAGTGTTTTAAATTGCATCGTGATTATTTCTTCAAATTATCAAGTTTTAATTCGTTAAATCAAACCCGAATTTGAAGAGTCAAGGTTCAAATTAAAAAGTCAAATAAATCAATTTTGGGAAAATTCGAGTTCATGTTAAATTTTCTGGAGCAATTGATGATTTCAATAGATTATAGAGGTAAATTGAAATACATTTCGTTTTATACACTTTGTCCAAAACATGCTCAAAAATGAAAACATTATTTTTTTTTGTGTTCAAAGCTGCGACAGCAGTAGCCATTTATGGCATTTTTTTTTGTGTTTCCAATTAATATAACCTTTAACATTGATCGAATATTTTTATGATGAAGTATTGAATCTCTGTTTTGATGTTTGATTATTACTTGGTCAATTTAAAAAAAAAAAAAACTTTGATGAAGAAGGAGAAGTAGAACAGACTCACGAAGGGGTTAAAGATATTTAAGTTGGCTTAAAATCAGAAAGAGCAAGGCGGAGGGACTGGTTGGGTGTGTTGTGTCTAAACGTGAGGTCTCGGATTCGAGTTCCATCTCGGGCAGTTTTACTCTTTTTAAGGTTACAAAGGTATAACTTTATATTCTTAGGATTTATATTATTATTATTATTATTATTATTATTATTATTATTATTATTATTATTATTATTATTGTTATTATTAGGTTAATTATTATTATTATTATTATTATTAACCATTGTAACATGATTATTAATATGATCAATATTGTTATCATTATTACTATCACTAAGTATTATTAGTATTATTATTAATATTATAATACAAATCATTATTATCGATAGTATTACTCATAAAATTATTATTGATTTTTATAATTTTAATGTTGATATCTTTATGATAAAAGGGTCTATTATTATTATCATTATAAAAATATTACAAATTAATAACATCCTCGTAAATATTAGTAGTAGTATCTTTCTGTAAATAATAGGAACGTTAATATTAACATAAGTACCAATATTGTATTATTATATGAATTATTATTATGTAATTACTAAAATCAATAATATAACTATCATTAATAGTGGAATTAATACTTTTCACAAATATTGTTGTTAATATCACTATTATTATCATTAATAGAGTTATTATTAACATTACTACCTTTACTAATAATATTAAGTATTAACACTGTTATAAATTTTGCCATTTCTAAGATTATGATAATACTACTAATATTACTATTTTTAACAAACAAATAATATATACATATATAAAAATATATTTAATACATATAACATAACGAAAAGTAATATATTATATAACAAAATAAATATATGAAACATATATATATATATATTATTAATATAAAAATTATATAACTAATAAATTTATATATATATATATATATATATTTTTCGATTACAACTATGTATATTAATAAATATACAAATGATATAGGTTCGTGAATCCGAGGCCAACCCTATACCTGTTCAATGTCGTTCTATGTATTTTTACTACAAAATACATTAGGTGAGTTTCATTTGCTCCCTTTTTAATTGCTTTTGCAATATATATTTTTGGGCTGAGAATACATGCGCTACTTTTATAAATGTTTACAAAATAGACACAAGTACTTAAAAATATATTCTACGTTGAGTTGTACCACTGGCATATTTCCCTGTATCTTGGTAACAACTATTTACATGAGTATTGTAAACGCGAATCCTGTTGATAGATCTATCGGGCCTGACAACCCCAACCGGACTGGACGACCCGTTGCGTAAAATCTAGAATTAATATAAGAAAAAAATGAAAAACTAGAAGGGGGTCAAACTTCTTTTTCTTGAAAAACAAAAATTAATTAATAAAAGAAAAAATTTGGGCTCGATTTGAAGAGTGTCTCCGGCCCGGCACTGCACAAATATGCTCCAGACATATATATATCATATCTATATATATATATATATATATATATATATATATATATATATATATATATATATATATATATATATATATATATATATATATATATATATATATATATATATATGTGTGTGTGTGTGTGTGTGTGTGTGTGTGTGTGTGTGTGTGGACATATTACGTATTATATGGACATATTGTGTATCAAGAACGAAACAAAAAGCGGGTATAGTCTAATGGTAAAATTTCTCCTTGCCAAGGAGAAGACGCGGGTTCGATTCCCGCTACCCGCCCAAAATGAAGTCATTTAATCATTTTTTTATATTATTTTTATATTATATATTATTTTTATATTATATATATATTAATTAATATAAAAAAATAATTGAATATCATAATCATAAAATATTAGTATAGTTAGCCGTCATAGTGTAGTGAGTCTATCCTTCCCCTCTTTGCCTGGATTTGATTGAGTATTGAGGAGTCAAGGTATTTTGGCCAAAATACCAAAAGGAAGTAAATCCTTTTTTTTTATTCCCGTGGAAGTCCACATTTTGGCCGAATCTTCTTCCATAATGGTACGGAACTTTTGCTTGCATTGTCTTATTTGGTCTACGTACCGGAACTGAGAACATTCGATATTATGCAGGATTATACACGAAAGATCCTTTTTTAGCTCTCTCTTTAGCCCTATGTCTCTTATCCCTAGGAGGTCTTCCTCCACTAGCAGGTTTTTTCGGAAAACTCTATTTATTCTGGCGTGGATGGCAGGCAGGCCTATATTTCTTGGTTTTAATAGGACCCCTTACAAGCGTTGTTTCTATCTACTATTATTTAAAAATAATCAAGTTATTAATGACTGGACGAAACCAAGAAATATCCCCTCACGTGCGAAATTATAGAAGATCCCCTTTAAGATCAAACAATTCCATCGAATTGAGTATGATTGTATGTGTGATAGCATCTACTATACCAGGAATATCAATGAATCCGATTATTGCAATTGCTCAGGATACCCTTTTTTAGTTTCTAGGATCTATTTCTTAGTTCAAGATCCCTCTTACTAACTGGCTAACTGGAATCAAAGAATTAGTAGATCTGTTCCGCCCAAAATGGTAATGGGCCTGGGTTATGAACTTATAATCTATAATCTGATGATCGAGTAGAAATTACCCCAACTGAATTTAAAAAGGCAAAAGAAAATAATAAGGGAAAGGGCATAAAAATAGAGAAATCTAAATCCAACCCCGATGAACTTTATATGTATCGTCAACCCCCAGAATGTTTCAGTTTATGCTCCTACCTATTATCTGGATATACCAAGAAAGATGTACGGTTAAATGAGGCTACTATGAAATATTTACTCATGGGTGGGGCAAGCTCTTCTATTCTGGTTTATGGTTTCTCTTGGCTATATGGTTCATCCGGGGGAGAGATCGAGCTTCAAGAAATAGTGCACAGTACTTCGTTTCAGTGACTACACTTGGTACGGTGTAGTGAGATTTCATAATAAAGGGAACATGCGACGTGATTAAATGTTAAGTATGGTTACCAAGTGCTCAACCACTTAGAATGCTTTACATACACTTGCGAGTGTATTGTGTTTATGATTATGAAATCTTGTGGTCTATTAATATATTGAAATGATTGTTATGATAAACCTATGAACTCACCAACCTTTTGGTTGACACTTTTAAGCATGTTTATTCTCAGGTACGAATTAATTCTTCCGCTGTGCATTTTCTCAATTTAAGGACATTACTTGGAGTCGATCATCGCAATGGGACCAAATGTTGATGACTTCGTCCAGGTGGGTAAGGACGGGTCGTTTCAGTTGGTATCAGAGTGGTGGTCTTAGCGAACCAAGTCTTTCATTAGTGTGTCTAACTGATAGTTGTTTAGATGCATTAGTGGGTCTGGACTTCGACCGTGTCTGCATGTCAAAAGTTTTGCTTATCATTCAGTGTCGAAAATTATTTGCTTATCATCCTTAAAGTCTAGACACGTCTTATTGCCTCTATTGCCTAGATAGTGTATAGACAAACTCATATCTTAGCATATCTGCTAATTCATATCTTAGCGTATCTGTTACTGTTACCTTTGCCTGACAGCTTCCGTAGATTCCTCTGTAACTTATGGGATTTTAGTAATATATATGCATATGTAAATTATGTATTGCAGGGTACTAATCTACATCCTATAATCTACTTCTTATCGAAAATCCTTCATCTGATCGTATGAAATGAATCCCTCAACCAGTTCGAGTCCCTCAGATTTCGATAGATATACTGACAGCTATTCCGACAGCTATTCCGACATGGATATTCACCTAAGCTCCGAAAGCGGTGTCACAAGAATGAATCAACCAATCATTCATCCCCAAATTCATTTGATGGGTTCGTAGTTAACTTAACCGATGGAGACGCGAAGAAGGTGATTCCTTCCACCAACCGAATTCACCTCTTGACAATGAACCTAAAGCGTTTACCGGCGAACCTGTTCGAGACACCATTTTCTCTCTCATTTCCACAGTGTCTCGTCATGATCATATACTATCTCAGATTCTAAATCTTATTCATCCGCTCGTTCCGACCGACAATCATCCTGAAGTAATAAGTCAACGAACTTCGTGCTCGAATAATCAATTTGGAGAATATGGAGCAAAATGTACCAGTTTCAGCAACATCACCGGCACCAACAGTACCATCAGTAACAGCACCAGTACCATCAACAACACAAGCCTCAACATCTCATTCTGTACCTCGAGCATAATTTTCGTTCTACGTATCGTTCTACACCGACTATCTTTGTCCTACATATCGTTCTATATCAATTACCTTTGTTCTACATGACGATTATGTAATCTCTAATGTTTTAGAGATTATGTAATCTAGTACTAACGATAAATCAAATGAGTTTAATATCTTATTGACTCATTAAATCCATGATTATATCTGAAGAAAATATATATGTATGTATATTTTCATAAAGATTGTAATTAAAAGTTCTTTCGTACAAACTGTTAATGATGAAAATATTTTAACGGGTAGGTAATACCCGAGGAATATTTAGATTTCACAATAATAAGTTACATTGTACATTCTTCGAATCTGATTCAACAGTTATTTACTATCCTACCTGCAATCACCGATATGTGTATCTGTTCAGAATAACCATTTTCATTCAATTTTATATTTGGATTTTGACCTATCAGAATCCAACAAGTGGTATAATGAAGAAAATATTGGACAAAATAAAATTTGTTAGAAACAAACAAATTAACTAATTGAAATTTTGTTAAGAATCCACGCTAACTGTTCCTAGCTAACTGATTACATTTTATTTATCGCAATTTAATTATCGTAATTTACATTCTCGCAATTTTATTTATCGCCATTTAATTTCTGTTATTTACTTTACGCACTTTATTTATCGTCATTTAATTTCTGATATAGGTTCGTGAATCCGAGACCAACCCTATACCTGTTCAATGTCGTTCTATGTATTTTTACTACAAAATACATTAGGTGAGTTTCATTTGCTCCCTTTTTAATTGCTTTTGCAATATATATTTTTGGGCTGAGAATACATGCGCTACTTTTATAAATGTTTACAAAATAGACACAAGTACTTAAAAATATATTCTACGTTGAGTTGTACCACTGGCATATTTCCCTGTAGCTTGGTAACTACTATTTACATGGGTATTGTAAATGTGAATCCTGTTGATAGATCTATCGGGCCTGACAACCCCAACCGGACTGGACGACCAGTATTCAACGGTTGCACAGTACTTCGCTTCGGTGACTACACTTGGTACGGTGTAGTGAGATTTCATAATAAAGGGAACATGCGACGTGATTAAATGTTAAGTATGGTTACCAAGTGCTCAACCACTTAGAATGCTTTACATACACTTGCGAGTGTATTGTGTTTATGATTATGAAATCTTGTGGTCTATTAATATATTGAAATGATTGTTATGATAAACTTATGAACTCACCAACCTTTTGGTTGACACTTTTAAGCATGTTTATTCTCAGGTACGAATTAATTCTTCCGCTGTGCATTTGCTCAATTTAAGGACATTACTTGGAGTCGATCATCGCAATGGGACCAAATGTTGTTGACTTCGTCCAGGTGGGTAAGGACGGGTCGTTTCAATCCGGTACTTTGGATGGGGTTTGTTAGGCCCAATAGATCTATCTTTAGGATTCGCGTCAATTAGGGTGTCTGTTCCCTAATTCTTAGATTACCAGACTTAATAAAAAGGGGCATATTCGATTTCGATAATTCAACCATAGAATGTAGTTTCACGTACTTGTGTCTATTTTGTAAATCATTTATAAAACCTGCATGTATTCTCATCCCAAAAATATTAGATTTTAAAAGTGGGACTATAACTCACTTTCACAGATTTTTACTTCGTCGGGAAGTAAGACTTGGCCACTGGTTGATTCACGAACCTATAACAATATATACATATATATCAAAGTATGTTCAAAATATATTTACAACACTTTTAATATATTTTGATGTTTTAAGTTTATTAAGTCAGCTGTCCTCGTTAGTAACCTACAACTAGTTGTCCACAGTTAGATGTACAGAAATAAATCGATAAATATTATCTTGAATCAATCCACGACCCAGTGTATACGTATCTCAGTATTGATCACAACTCAAACTATATATATTTTGGAATCAACCTCAACCCTGTATAGCTAACTCCAACATTCACATATAGAGTGTCTATGGTTGTTCCGAAATATATATAGATGTGTCGACATGATAGGTCGAAACATTGTATACGTGTCTATGGTATCTCAAGATTACATAATATACAATACAAGTTGATTAAGTTATGGTTGGAATAGATTTGTTACCAATTTTCACGTAGCTAAAATGAGAAAAATTATCCAATCTTGTTTTACCCATAACTTCTTCATTTTAAATCCGTTTTGAGTGAATCAAATTACTATGGTTTCATATTGAACTCTATTTTATGAATCTAAACAGAAAAAGTATAGATTTATAGTCGGAAAAATAAGTTACAAGTCGTTTATGTAAAGGTAGTCATTTCAGTCGAAAGAACGACGTCTAGATGACCATTTTAGAAAACATACTTCCACTTTGAGTTTAACCATAATTTTTGGATATAGTTTCATGTTCATAATAAAAATCATTTTTCCAGAATAACAACTTTTAAATCAAAGTTTATCATAGTTTTTAATTAACTAACCCAAAACAGCCCGCGGTGTTACTACGACGGCGTAAATCCGGTTTTACAGTGTTTTTCGTGTTTCCAGGTTTTAAATCATTAAGTTAGCATATCATATAGATATAGAACATGTGTTTAGTTGATTTTAAAAGTCAAGTTAGAAGGATTAACTTTTATTTGCGAACAAGTTTAGAATTAACTAAACTATGTTCTAGTGATTACAAGTTTAAACCTTCGAATAAGATAGCTTTATATATATATGAATCGAATGATGTTATGAACATCATTACTACCTCAAGTTCCTTGGATAAACCTACTGGAAATGAGAAAAATAGATCTAGCTTCAAAGGATCCTTGGATGGCTTGAAAGTTCTTGAAGCAGAATCATGACACGAAAACAATTTCAAGTAAGATTTCCACTCGAAATAAGATTGTTATAGTTATAGAAATTGAATTAAAGTTTGAATATGATTATTACCTTGTATTAGAAAGATAACCTACTATAAGTAACAAAGGTTTCTTGATCTTGGATGATTACTTGGAATGGATTTAGAAAACTTGGAAGTAAACTTGCAATCTTGGAAGTATTCTTGATTTTATGAAACTAGAACTTTTGGAATTTATGAAGAACACTTAGAACTTGAAGATAGAACTTGAGTGAGATCAATTAGATGAAGAAAATTGAAGAATGAAAGTGTTTGTAGGTGTTTTTGGTCGTTGGTGTATGGATTAGATATAAAGGATATGTAATTTTGTTTTCATGTAAATAAGTCATGAATGATTACTCATATTTTTGTAATTTTATGAGATATTTCATGCTAGTTGCCAAATGATGGTTCCCACATGTGTTAGGTGACTCACATGGGCTGCTAAGAGCTGATAATTGGAGTGTATATACCAATAGTACATACATCTAAAAGATGTGTATTGTACGAGTACGAATACGGGTGCATACGAGTAGAATTGTTGATGAAACTGAACGAGGATGTAATTGTAAGCATTTTTGTTAAGTAGAAGTATTTTGATAAGTGTCTTGAAGTCTTTCAAAAGTGTATGAATACATATTAAAACACTACATGTATATACATTTTAACTGAGTCGTTAAGTCATCGTTAGTCGTTACATGTAAATGTTGTTTTGAAACCTTTAGGTTAACGATCTTGTTGAATGTTGTTAACCCATTGTTTATTATAACAAATGAGATGTTAAATTGTTATATTATCATGATATTATGATATATAATATATCTTAGTATGATATATATACAGTTAAATGTCGTTACAATGATAATCGTTACATATATGTCTCGTTTCGAAATCATTAAGTTAGTAGTCTTATTTTTACATATGTATTTCATTGTTAATACACTTAATAATATATTTACTTATAATTTAACATAATTAACCAAGTGTATCAATATCTTAATATGATTCATATGTACCTAGTAAGATGTTGTTATAACGATAATCATTATATATATCGTTTTCGAGTTTCTTAAATTAATAGTCTCATTTTTATGTATATAACTCATTGTTAAAATACCTAATGAGATACATACTTATAATAAAATCATGTTAACTATATATATAACCATATATATGTCATCGTTTAGTTTTTACAAGTTTTAACGTTCGAGAATCACCTGTCAACTTGGGTGGTCAATTGTCTATATGAAACCTATTTCAATTAATCAAGTCTAAACAAGTTTGATTGCTTAACATGTTGGAAACACTTAATCATGTAAAAAACAATTTCATTTAATATATATATAAACATGGAAAAATTCGGGTCACTACACACACGACCAATGCCGCGGCGCGGCAATCCTGGTTCGAGGCGCGACCTAAGCCGTGTCCAGCTTCTGACCTACTTGTCAATTATACAGAAAATGTTTGGCATGCTATGGACCTCCGATTCACATGAGACTTGTTCTAACATACTTATATATGAATAATTAGCACATAAAAATAGTTCGGGACCCGACTTGAACGCGTTGACTTTTTCGTTGACTTTGACCGACCAAAGTTTGACTTTTTGTCAAACTTAACCAAATGATTATGCAATCTTTCTAACATGATCCTATACTTGTATCTTACATTAAACTTGACAATTTGATTCACATGCTACATAATCGAGTCGTATTGAGCCATAGGACTAATTGGACATCTTTGACCTATCGTGTTTACCGTTATTGATACGACCTATTTGTTTAGGTCAAGACTAGCATTGTTCTTTGCACATGTTACTTGTCGAAGTACTTATTTTCTCTTGCACTCAAGGTGAGATCATAGTCCCACTTTGTACTCTTTTGAACTTACTTTTGGGATGAGAAAACATAAACGCTTCTTTTAACTAAGTGAACACAAGTACTTGAAAACAAACATTCTACATACGAGTTTAGAACGAAAATCCTCAATTCAATTATCATTAGTTACACTTGACGGTGTAAGCGAGAACTTATGTTATATGGCCATATGGGTTTGACAAACCCTCATTCGGATGGTTCGCTACCGTTATTCGGATGAAATATATTTTCGAGAAACAGTGTATGTTCTAGCACTATTGTGATGGGGTACTATGGAAGGAAACGTTAAGCTTTGATAATTGGGTGCTCGTGAATATTAACTTTTAGAATGTATTACTATTTTATCAATGTGCAAATCTTGTGGTTCAACTTACATTTACTCACTTACTTATTTAAACCTATGATTTCACCAACGTTTTTGTTGACAGATTCCTTATGTTTTTCTCAGGTCCTTGATCATTAGGTGATACATGCTTCCGCACATTCTTTTTGATACTTGCTTTGGATGTCGAGTATACTTGCATATGTGGAGCGTCTTTTGACTACTTTAAACTGTGTCGCACGTGTTTCATTTGTACTTTAAACACCGTTATGTACTAGTTATGGAAACTACTTCTGTAAACTTTGAAACATCCACACTTATGAAATGAATGCGACATATTTTCGGTCAAACTTTGTCTTAAAGACTTATGACCATGTAATGGGACCTACGTAGACAGCGCCGTCAAACATGATTTGGTCGGGTCGCTACAGGTAGTGAAGGAGGTTTTATTACTGCGCAAGGGGTGATAGCTAATGAAAATGTCAGCTTTGATAAAGTAAATTTTGTGGAGCAGATGTTGAACAATCTGCTTTCCGTTTCACAGGTTGCTGACAAAAAGTATACAGTTGCATTCGATGAAAAGTTTTGTTATATTTTAATGAAAGAGTTTGTGATTCCGGAAGACATGATTTTGATAACCGCTCCAAGGTGCAAGGATCTTTATATTATAGGCCATCCGGCCTTTGTTTCTAAGGCTACTGAACAGGAGTCTATCATTTGGCACAAGCGTATGGGTCATCTAAGTCTCAGGAAGATGAATAATCTGGGTCACAATGGACTAGTTGATGGGGTAAATGTTAAAAGTTTTCACATTCCTGGAGGTTGTCTTCCGTGTAAACAAGGGAAACAGGTTAAAAAGTCTCATGCTACCAAGAAACATCACTCGGTTAGTGTTCCTCTGGAATTGCTGCACATGGATCTTTTCGGTCCAGTTAATCGCAAAACTATTGATGTTTACTGTTTGGTGGTTACTGATGAATATTCACGTTTCTCATGGGTCGTTATGTTGAAGAATAAGTCAGACACTTTTGAGCACATTAAAAGTGTTGGTTTTGAAGCTCGAAAGCTTGTATAAGATGAAAGTGAGAAAGATTCATACAGACAATGGTACGGAATTTAGATGCTGCACTTTTGTAATGAAAAGGGGATACATCAACAATTCAGTCCTGCTTATACGCCACAGTTAAATGGTGTCGCTGAGAGAAACAATAGGACGCTTATTGAGACCGCTAGAACGATGTTAGCTAATTCATGTTTGCCTATTACATTCTGGGGTGAAGCAATCAGTACAACTTGTTATGTTATGAACAGAGTGCTAGTAGTAAAGCGACATAGGAAGACTTGTTATTAATTGTTGCACAGGAGAAAGCCTAATATTAAACATCTTGAACCTTTTGGTGCTCCTTGTACTATCCTGGTACGAGACACTGGAGGGAAATTTAATCCTAAGGTGGTTTCTAGTATCTTCTTGAGATATGGGAATCCTAATAAGCGAGTGTACAACACCGAGACTAGATGTGTTGAAGAAAGATTTGAGGTTGATATTCAACGTAACATTCCTGCTCGTGTCAGTAAAGGATTCACATGGCAATTCGAATATGATAAACTGTTTGATTCTTTTAATCTTCCACCAGAAGTTACTGACAATGAAATCATTGCTCAGATGTTATATGATGCTCAAAATTCCACAGAGAACGTCAATACGATTCCTAGTCAGACTCAGAATCAGACTCATGATACTCAACATAGTCCAATTCCGAGTCCGCAGCAGAGTTCTCAAGGTGATAAATCTACTGCAGATCCTAATGTGAAAATAGTGTATGAAACAGATGAAGACAATGATTTTGAGGAATTAGAGGATAGAAACACGACACAGTTGACAGAAGAACATCTGAATCCTCTTTATGGTCAACCACCAACTGTAACAGTGTCTGAACAACCAACTGAAGCAGGAGGTGTACGTAGGTCAAACCGTGTTATCATGCTTCCAAAACGTCTGGATGATTATTATGTCGATACAAGGGGTATTCCTCATATTGGTATTCCTCATACTAATACAAATGAAGCATCTACATCTGCAGTTCCAACTACGTCAGAAGTACCTGTGGTAAGTGAAAGTTCAACGGCATCAAAATATGAAGAAACTGCGAGAGCTAATGTAGTGACAACTTTCTATTCTTCTTTGAACAAGACGGGTAGAGTATTTGTGCATGCGCATTCCTGCTATGTTTGTCAGATTGAACCCAAAGATACCTACGAGGCACTAAAGTATGATGAATGGGTAAGCGCAATGCAAGAAGAGTTGTTGCAATTTAAGCATCTGATGGTTTGGAAGTTAGTTAATCCGCCACATAGCTGCCAACCCTATGGTCTTCGATGGGTTTTGAAAAATAAGAAGGATGAACAGGGTATAGTGATCAAAAATAAGGCGAGATTGGTGGTTGAAGGGATATCAAAAAATCCCTAAAATTGATTATGATGAGGTGTTTGCTCCAGTAGCTAGACTGGAGGCGATTAGAATTTTCTTGGCATTTGCATCTTTTATGGGGTTCAAAGTCTATCAGATGGCTGTCAAGAGTGTGTTTTTGTATGGTGAAATCAATGAGAGAGTTTTTGTTGAACAACCACCTGGTTTTGAAGATCCTTATTTTCCCGAAAAGGTATATCGACTAGAAAAGGCACAGTATGGGCTTCATCAAGCTCCAGGAGCGTGGTATGCTACTTTGTCCAACTACATGCTTGAAAATGGTTTCAGAAGAGGTTTAATTGATCAGGCACTTTTCATCAAAAAGAAAGGACGGCATCTCATGCTAGTGCAGGTTTATGTTGATGATATCATATTTGGATCAACAGATCAGTCGATGGTTGACGAGTTTGAGAAGGTCATGCAACGGAAGTTCAAAATGAGTTCCATAGAAACTATCAAGTTTTTCTTAGGTTTGCAGGTAGCTCAGACAGATAAAGGCATATTCTTGCATCAAACAAAGTATGTTACTGATATTCTAAACCGTTTCTAAATGGAAGCTGAGAGACCGGTTAAGAATCCGTTGTCGGCGAATCACGGTATTTCACCATATTGTGAAGGTGATAAGGTGGATCAGACGCTATACATGACAATAATTGGGTCTCTAATGTATATTACAGCTTCTCGACCAGATATTATGTTTGCAGTTTGCTTGTGTGCTCGTTATCAAGCAAACCCAAATGTTCATCATATTCTCGTGGTTAAGAAGATTATGAGATATCTGAAAGATACACCAAGTTTGGGGTTATGGTATCCGTGTGATGATGGTTTTGAGCTTACTTTGTATAGTGATTCAGACTATGGCGGATGCAAGAAAGATTTAATTTCAATTCAACTTCTGAGGGATGTCAATTTTTGGGAAGCAGATTAGTTGCTTGGCAATGTAAGAAGCAGACAGCAGTGGCTCAGTCTACTTGTGAAGCTGAATATATTACTACAGCAAGCTATACATCTCAGGTCATCTGGATTCAACAGCAGCAACGTGACTACGGTTTGCATATTTCTAACACTCCTATTTTTGTTGATAATACTGCCACTATAGCTGTCATTAAAAATACTGTTAATCATTCTAAAACCAAACACATAGGGATTATGTAACGACTCGAAAATTTCTAACCAAATTTAAACTTAATCTTTATATTATTTCGACACGATAAGCAAAGTCTGTTGAATTGAATCTCAAAATTTTGAACTTTGTCCATGTATTTATTTTAACCCTTGGCTATGGCCGACGATTCACGAACAGCTGAGTGTATATAAAAATGTAAATATATATTTGTATATAAATAAAAGTGTATATATAATATTTTGAATTAATAAAATTTAATTTAAAAATGTAAAAATAATAAAAGAGAATCAATAATTAATAAGATATTGTGATATGTATATATATATATATTAGAAATATTAAATAACCAATAAAACTTATTGTATGATATATTATATGAATAATAAATATTACATAATTAATAATATATGTAATACAAATATAATTATAGTTGTTATAATAATATTGTTATTACTTTCAATATTAAAGTCAATACTAGTAGTGTTAATATTACTCTAAATATATATAAAATCTATAAATATGAGTTTGATATATATAAATGGTTATAGTATTGTTATTACTAATATTATTATTATCATTAGTAATATTAGTATTATTATAATTAGTATTATTATTAATTATTAATTAATATTAATATCAGTATTATAAGTATTTATTATTATCATTTTCATATTAAAACTATTAATATTTATATTACCATTAGTAATAATATCAGTATTTTTATTATTATTAATAATAATATTATTATTAATAATAATATTATTATTATCATTTTTTTTATTATTGATTATTATCAAATTTATCAAAATTATCATTACTCGTTATAATTAGTGATATTATAATCATTATAATCATTATTATTATTCCTATTATTATTATTATTATTATTATTATTATTATTATTATTATTATTATTATTATTATTAGTAATATTATTATTATTATTTCCTATTATTATAAATTATCAGTATTTATATTTCCAATAATATTAATAATATTATCATTAGTAATATATTTAATTATAATCATTAATTATATTAATAAATATAAATAAAATCATATAGAATCATTTTCAGTTTTATATCACGATCTAGTCATATTTTTGTTCTATCCAATATTTGTTTTTTGCCTACTAGAATCCAACTGGTCGACCCTTTATCATTCTCAAACAAAATTCAGTAACCATCAAATTCCTCTTTTAATTTTTTTTATATCTCTGTACTGAACGAATCCTTGTGATGACACTCAAAATTTTGCTATATATCAATTATTCAACTCAATTGACAGGAAATCATTCGAGTATCTCACTAATATCACCAACTATCCATTACTTATGTTTTCAACTGATTAATTAAACAAAGAATTTCTAAAACGAGCTAAATACCTCTGTTCGTGTTCTTGAGTCAGAAAAACTCGAATTCAATTTTTATTTCAAAATTCATTAATGTAGTTTTGTTAGGAATGTTTCACTTAATCTTTCTGCAAAGATTGAACTTTTAATTCTTTATGACAAACTCGAATTTCTGAGTCAAAGTTTTTAACTTTAAAAGTCAAACTGTTGTTCTTGAACAAATTCGAAAATTCTGTCGTGAGTTAAGTTAAATTAATGGTTCCTATAGTTTCCATGAGGGAATTGAAACATTTTTTATGTTATAATCAAGGTCTAAAACATCCTTAATTTTGAAAATCAAATTTGAGTTCAAAAACGAGTTCCTGATGGTCTGTTATAATTAATTTTGTTAGTTTTGGTTTCTGATTAAGTTAATTAAGCCTTAGATTACGTTTCTGTTTCAATTTCTAATAAAGTTTGAATTAAAGAACTCGTTTATACCATAATGGTGAATTCTGGTCGACTATGTTTTGGAGAAGAAGGAGAGGAAAAAGGGAAATATACGGGAATAGTTTAAATAAATTTCAATTGGAGTTAATAACAGAAAAACAGTCATAGCAGGAGGGTTTAAGGGGTGTTTGGGTGAGCGTGTGGTCGCGGGTTCGAGTCCCGGCTTTGGCGCTTTAATTCTTTTTAAACCTTTAAAGGTAGTTTTCATATTTATATTTATTACTATTATTGTTATTATAATTATTATTGTTATTGTATTAATGTTATTATTATTATTATTATTATTATTATTATTATTATTATTATTATTATTATTATTATTATTATTATTATTATTATTATTATTGTTAGAACACTTATTATTATTAATACAAGTATTATTAAAAGATTATCATTTATTATTTTTATGATTATAATTACTAATGTGATTATTATAACTATTATTGTTATTATTATTATTATTATTATTATTATTATTATTATCATTATTAAAAAAATATGATTTTTAACAATTATAAAAGTATGATTATCATTAATATTATTATCATAAGTATTATTATTATTATCATCATCATCATTGATATTAATATTAAGATTATTATTACTACTATTATAAGTATTATGAATTGATTACGAATATAATTAAAACTAAGTATCATGTTATAAAAGATTTTAAAATGTGTAAGATTTAGAACATGGATAAGTTAATAAATGTGTTACAAAGATTCTTTTCATAAAAAGATGATCAATAATCATAGGTTATAATTTGAACTTGAACATGAAAATAATTATGATATAATAATAATCATAGTTATGAACTTTTAAACGAAGTATTATTATTATTATCATTGTAAATAATATATATAGATATATTATAATTACTATCATGATTATAAGTATTATTATTATCATAACTATCGGTAATAGGAAAATTGATATTTTTACAAGTATTATTAATATCACTATACTTATTATTAATATAATTATTATTAACATTATTACTTTATTTAGTAATATCAAGTATTATTATTATTATTATTATTATTATTATTATTATTATTATTATTATTATTATTATTATTATTATTATTATTATTATTTTTATTATTATTATTATTATTATTATTATTATTATTATTATTATTATTATTTTTATCAATATTAATATAACTTTTGCATCATTATAATTACTATTGGTAACAAACAAATAATATATATATAAACATATTTAAAACATATAACATAACAAAAATAAATATTTTCATATACGAAAAGAATATATGAGACATATATATATTATTAATATAAAAATGATATAATTAATAAATTAAATATATATAAACATATTCAATTACGGTTGTGTGTATTAATAGATATACAATTGATATAGGTTCGTGAATCCGAGGCCAACCCTGCATTTGTTCAATGTCGTCATATGTATTTTTACTACAAAATACAGTAAAGTGAGTTTCATTTGCCTTTTTACCCTTTATATTTTTGGGCTGAGAATACGTGCTCAATTTTTATAAATGTTTTACGAAATTGACACAAGTAAACGAAACTACATTATATGGTTGAATGATCGAAGCCGAATATGCCCCTTTTAGCTTGGTAGCCTAAGAATTTGGGAACAGACCCCCAAATTGATGCGCATCCTAACGATAGATCTATCGGGCCCAACAAGCCCCATTCTGGAATTTGGAATGCTTTAGTACTTCAAGTTTATCATGTCCGATGGGTGTCCTGGAATGATGGGGATATTCTATATGCATCTTGTTAAGGTCGATTACCAGGTGTTCAATCCATATGAATGATTTTTGTCTCTATGCATGGGACGTATATTTATGAGAAATGAAATATGAAAATCTTGTGGTCTATTAAAATGATGGAAATGATTATTTATGTTAAACTAATGAACTCACCAACCTTTTGGTTGACACTTGAAAGCATGTTTATTATCAGGTATGAAAGAAATCTTCCGCTGTGCATTTGCTCATATTAGAGATATTACTTGGAGTCATTCATGACATATTTCAAAAGACGTTGCATTCGAGTCGTCGAGTTCATCAAGATTATTACTAAGTCAATTATAGTTGGATATATTATGAAATGGTATGAATGCAGTCAACTTTCGATGTAATGAAAGTTTGTCTTTTAAAAATGAATGCAATGTTTGTAAAATGTATCATATAGAGGTCAAGTACCTCGCGATGTAACCAAATGTAATGTATTCGTCCAGATGGATTAGGACGGGTCGTTATAGATTAAATAAAATTTCGTTAGAGACTGCTATGAAAAGAAGTTAATAGACATAGTGCATATAGACACTACAACCCAAAGGGCTGATCTCTTCACAAAAGCTTTTGATAAACCACGTTTTGATTTCTTGTTGAGAGAAATTGGTATTAAAATTTTGAAAGATGTGGTTCCAAAAACTGAGGTTCCTAATACAGAGGAACCTGATAAAGAAACTGAGGAGTGAATGCTATAGAACTGCATGTATATTTTAGTGTTTATTTGCATAATAGTTTTAGTTGTTTGCATGTTTAATTTTTGTTTGCATGATAGTTTATTTCTGAATGTGTTGCATGCTAGCTTATATTTTGTTTATTTACTTTTGCTTTTGTATAGAGAAAACAGAAAACCCATAAAAATTAGAAAAACCAGAAAATCAAAATAAAAATTGAAAAATCAAAAATCCATAAAAATTTTAAAAACTTGAAAATGAGTTGCTTATTGTATCTGTGGGGACGTGATTGTAATACTGAACTGACATGTTACTGATATATATAAGTAGTACATGATGATTGATAACGTATTACTAGACTTTACTGGCCAAACTCTAGATAGAGATGATCACACTAAGAACATGTAAATATCATGATGAGGAAATCATGGAAAGGTTTACAGCAGTTGAGGGCAGTAATTATTACTGAATATGTACAGAGAAATAATTGTTTAGAAACTCAACAGACGGTTGAGGTCTCCCCTACTACAATTTATATTCGGTAGAGAAGGATAATTTTGTGTGTCCCTGAGGTGAGCATACTTTGTCTAGAGTGCATACTTGTTTCTATTTACTCTTAATGCTTGGACTAAAAGTCAACATCATATATGTCGGGTATCCAAAGGAAAGTGTTCCTCAATAAACGGGTTGAGAAGTGCAATGTTTTAAAACAGATATTGAATGATTTAGATACGCAACATCATCGGGTAACAAATTTCAAGATCAAGAGATTGTTTTTCTGTAAAGACGCGACTAAAGTCAAAGACAGTGGTGCATCATCGTGTCATATGTAATTTTGAGGTTTAGTTTATATGTATTATGAATTTATGTTTTGTATTATAGTTTTGAGAAAAGTGCAACATCAGAAAATCCAAAAAAAAAAAAATTGTGTGATGTATTATTTTAGTTATGTTTGTTAGTTTTGTGAATAATGATGCACCACATTACAACATCAAGGATCATTGATCTCGAATTGAATAATTTTGAAGGATTCAATTTATCTGAGTCTGAGACGGCAGATGTTTCAATCAGAGATTCATTTGAAAGATTTAGTTATCTACATCCGGGGGGAGAAGATCGTCAGATAATCAGATATAGAGAACTCAAATCATTCACATCTTTTGTCTGTGGTATGAGATTGTACCTATTGGCTTAGAGAGACACTGACTGGAGGATATCTGAGAATAACATTACATCACTCAAATTACTATCCATCCATTATACATCATACGATTTCCCTTCAAGTATTGGGTTTATAGCGGCTGGTATAGGTCTGTTCAAAGTATGCAATAAATTTGAGACATACAAGGTTATCTGAAACAAAAGGTATAAGTTTAAGGTAGAAACTCATGGCTGACAGGGTTGCTAGAAACATCGTGAGATGGTTCTGTTCGATCAAATTGAAAGTACGTTGAAGTGATAACGGACAGCGTCAATATATTTGTACTCAATTGTTCTACCTGAAACACTGTGCGATCTCAAATGAGGACTGATTCTTGATCAAAATCTAACATTGAAAAATGTTAAAGTAATTAATATAATGTGATCATCAAAGTCTAGGATGAAAGTTGGTAAATGTCTGTTAATATGTTTGAAAGTTGTCCTGTATATGCTTTACTGAAATGAATTCTGAAATGGCATGTCAAAATAATTCAGTTCTGATCCCTGAAATAATATTTAAAACAGTGTGATAATTTAACTCGCAAAAACATGTGAATTGTTTTGTCTGTGTTGTTCTTGATAAATGATGATATCTGTGCTTATAGTGATAATGTTTAATTTTGGATTATTTTAATAGTTAATGAACTAGACGTTAAAGGTTGCATGTGAATAACTGAAGACACTTTTTGTTGAAGTTTCATTGTACAATATTTAACATCGTTTATCATGACACACTGGATCTTGTACAGTATTTAGCTTTGTAGCTGTACATGCTTATATATGAAAAATCCAAAAATATCTGCATCATAGTTACTTTACATTTAGTTACAGTTCTATAGCCTCACAACTCAGTTTTCAAGAAGATTCACTGTGTAAGGAACCTCGATATTTTAAATCTGAAAGTTAGCTGTTTGAAGCCTAATGGAACAAAACGTGATTAATTTATACTGTAGAGATCAGTCCCAGGGGGAGCGGACGTGAAAAGGTTTGTGAAAGTTGAAATAGAAAAATTCTAAGTTTTAATTTGAAAGACAGTCGGCCGAGTGAGTATACAAACATGACCGTGTGAGACCCACACACGACCGACTGTGTGTTACATAGAATGAGATGTATTGGAAACACACTTGGTCGAGTGAGTCACACTCACGGTCGAGTGAGTGACACACTCGACCGAGTGTGTCTAAGAGTATATAAACCCTTGTTTGTCAAACGGCTCAGTTCACTTTGTTGATTTTTGAGCGAATTTTACCTAGATTTTTCGAAGTTGTAGAACGAGTTATTGATCTTGGTTTTTAGATACAATTTCATTTTGTGATTACAGCGCCACTTACAAGGTAAAACAACTCGTTCTCGTTGGTTAGTTATCGTTGATTTTATGTTTGAATGTGAAGTTCTAAATCGAGTGATTTATAGACGTTGTTTGTTGAAATTGGTGCTTGATATATGTTTATCGGTCATCTTAGTAGCCATTGAGACTGGTCTTTGCATCTAAAACCACTGATTTGGTCGATTTATGAATTCGGGTGAACTCAGATCTACAAGAACACACTCGACAGAGTGTGTCCACTCAATCGACCGTTTATAAACATGATCGGCTGCGTGTCTCCACACACGCGACCGTGTGTGTTCAAACCCTAATTTTTGATAATTTGCTGTTTTGGTTATTTTGTTAATCTTTTGCTGATTCGCATGATATATTATTCTGAAATTTTGGTATAGTGTTGTCTTAGTATGTCAGGTGGGTTATTTGTTAGAACATAGACATTCGATATTGACCGTAGGAGGGTTCTGGCCAAACACCGGCTTATTCAAGTGGAATCGAAAGTCGTTGTTGCCACTCAGATCACTCATGAACAATGGAAAGGTTTAGACTGTTTGACCTTCATTGAGATAGGAGACTATTACTGTCCCAAGCTTATCCGAGAGTTTTATACCAATGTAGCTTTAGAAGAGGGTAAGAAGAAGTACGTTCATGCAAATTTCTTTGGACAATCTTTTAAGTGGACCCTAGATGAGTTTTCAGATCATTTATCAGTACCGTATTGGGGAGCCAAAATCTATAGTCCTAGCAAAGATCTTAGGAAAATCCCTAGCAAGTTTTGTGCTGGAAGGGTGGCTACTCATATCTGTAAGCCAGGGTATGCGCTGGGTAATGGTAGAATTGAGGTTAGAGACAGTGATGTTCGAAACGATTTGATACCTCACCTGAGGATTATCAAAAGAAATGTGACGTTTAGAGATGTCAGTAATGATGTGCTTTCTGGTACTGAAGCAGTTCTTTTATACTGTCTCATGAAACTAATTAAAGTGAATTTTGGTCAGTTTCTCATTAACATAATGAAGGATGTTATGAATTCAGAGGAAAGACCTTTTCCTTATGCCGTTCTTTTGAATCATCTGTTTGATGAGCTAGATTTGTTTGAGGACAAGAATTACAACATGAAACCTGTACCAAAAGATGTTATTGTGGGATAAGTCAAGTGTTTGTGCCTTAATGTTATGTTTTATTATGATTAATTCAATAAGGCTAGCATGTTAGCCTGAGACTCTGATATGTAATAACTTAATAGTAACCTCTGATCTATGTAATTGTATGTTAATCAGATACTGTGATAATCTTGCTTAATAATTTACTGATTCATATGATTTACTTGATACCCCATGGTACATGGTGGTAATTGCTTAATGTTTGTTGTGTTTTGAGTTACAATCAAATTTTAAGATGTCTCAAGAACAACAGCATTCTTCAGAGGAAACAGTACCTAATGAGCCCCAGATTCCTTTATCATCAGAGCTTCCTAGATTGATTGGACGAGGAGACACGAATGTCCTAGCTTGTGTTGATGAGACCGGAACAGAAGCTCTTAGAGGAAATTTTGGTCCTATTATTCAGTTTCTGAAGCGATCAAGGATCTTCAAAGCTATTACTATTGAGAGTACTCCGTATTATTCACATCAAAGAACTTTCTGTGAGGTTGCTAGAGTAGTTGTTGAAGATAATGAACAAGTGATTCTCAGCTCCGTTAACAATACCATAGTTCGAATCTCTGCACAGACTATTCGAGAGGATATTGGATTTCCTGATAATGATACAATGCCAACCTCACTACCGGCATTGAAAGTGCGAAGATGTTTGAAACGATGTGGGTACGCAGGTGATATAACTAAAGTTGTTAAACATACGAAGTTCAGTAGGCATTATAGGTATTTTACATACGTACTGCTGAGATGCTTGAGCCCGATGAAGGGAGGTTTTGATGAAATAATAGAGACATACAGTTCAATGTTTATGGCATTGGTTTTAAATGCTGATTTCAATTTCTCTCAAGTTATCTTTGATGGTATGGTGCTTAATGTGAAGAAGAAGATTCACTTGGTGTTCCCAAGATTCTTAAAGATTATGTTGGAGAAGCAAGTTCAAGGCTTGGTTAAAATACCGCAGGATGTGCTTACATTGAATCATCTTAACGGTCAATCTTTTAATAGATTCATGCAAAACAGAATTGGGTCGGTTGAGATTCCTGAGAAGAGATTGATTGGCCATCTGGGTAATGAGAATTATGTATGTCTAGAGGGTTTGAGTTGTCGTCATGAGAAAAACACTTCTGGTGATGAAACTGATATCACAATTGATGGTGAAGAAGAAGTTAACCAACCACCTCCAAGACAAACAGGTCCTCGGTTAGTTGATGAGGATGATGTGACTGCACTTTATGACAGTCAAGTAGAACTGATGAAAAGAAAGCTGGTTGAAACGCCAAAGGTGTCTACCAAGCAAAGGCATAAGAGTTTGCGATTCAAAGTTAAAGAGAAGCATGGGAGCTCTTCGTCGACAACAAAGTCATAATCAAAAGTAGCTCCATCTACTCAAGCTGCTGCTGGTGGTAACACACAGACTCCACCGATTCAACCTCAATCACAACCACCACTTCAAGTTCAAACTACTCAATGACCTACAGTTGTTGCTGGTGATTCAGTTGGTATGATTAATCGACGACTTTTACAGTTGTCTGCTGATTTTGCTAGATTTCAAAAGGCTGCTGAGGAGGATAAGCAGAAGCGAGACATTGAGATGTCTGAGATGAGAAAGCTGGTTGATATACAACAACTTAAAATTGATGAGCTTGAGAAGACTGTGGATGATCAGGCTGGTGAGATCTTGTCTTTACAAACCAATACCCGTAATTTGACAGAAAGATTGAATGAGTGGGAAAAGAAGGTGATAGTTGAAGAACTTGATGATGAACCGAATCCGTTTGGTACTTCTGATAACGAGGAAGACAAGCCGCTTGAAATTGCAAAAGGTTACACGGAGGAAAACCCACTGTACGTAACTCCGCTTCAAGTAATAACAGTTTCTGAATATTTAGCTATGCAATATCGTCTTAATCATACTGCTGTTTATGATGATTTAGAAAAGGGGAGATCCCTCCGGATCTCACAGAAACTGAGCAAAAATTGATGGAGCATCTAGAGCGAGAAGCTAAGGAATCTGCTGATGCCGCATCAAAAGCCTCGTCGTCAGGGGTAAATCAATTTGACGAGGATATGAGTGAATCGGAAGCTGTTGATGAGAGTGATGATAGTTTTGATGAAGTTATCATAGAGGATGAGCCGACAGAGCCTTATCCTATATATGAAGGTTTTGAGGATGGTGATCATCCTACTTTTGCTGATTATTTCGAATGGATGATGAACTTTTGAACAGTAAGTGTAGAGAGAAGGAACGTAAATAAGATGAGGAGAAGTTACCGGAAGGGTTTTTGCCGATGAAAATTAATAAGGAGAAAGTGAAAGTCCTAGAGGAAGAATGGAAGATTTTCATGAGGATTCGTAAGTATTTGATAAAACCTGAGGTGGAGCCTTAGTATTTGAAATTTATTGAGCACGGTGCAAGTTTGCGTGCTAAAGGAAAGACCTTAGCCTGGGCATACATCAAAGAATTTGATATCTACGCGATAAAGAAGGAATATTGAGTGGACTACATCAAGCATGCTTATCAGTTCACTTCATTACCTTATTTTGAATTTATGCAGATTGCTAGGCTAAAGATGTTATATCAGGATTTTGCTGGTATTCCTGATGTTTTGCTTTGTAAGATAAGAAGGTCATTCAGGTTGCCTAATTTTAAGGATTTTCGACCCCAATTTCCAAAGATCTCTTACAGGACGAACAAGAAAACGGGATTATGAAGGAAGATAGTCAAATATGAACCAGTGAAGTATATGCTAAAGGTTCCTGTTAGGAAAATGCCGCAAAACTTCAGCCCACGTTTTCGTTGGTGGTATTACGATGTACGCTCGGAGGAAGCGGTTATTGTGTTTGATAAGGATGGAAGCGACGACAATGATAGTATCAGGGTGTTAGATCCATTTTGGCTTCGAAACTGTTGTGAAGAAGATATGTTTACCCTATACTATAACAGGATGTTGTATCGCCCAGAGAATCGTGTGTAAACTGAACAGTATTGCAGAGTTGTCAAACTTTGTTATTTGCAGACTGGGTGACAAATCCTTATACGGATTTATGGCTAAAATTTTCTGATCTACGGCTAGGTCTTGGGGGAGTTTGTTGGTGCATTTAATCCACAGTCGTAGATAGCTTATCGTTTAAATACATTTGATCATGTAATAACGTATCGTTGTAACTATTGATTATATATGTGATTGTGCGTGCTTAATTAGTTAAACAATCAATAAGTTAAACTACATACACAAGCGACAGAGTGTGTCCACACACTCGACCGACTGTCTAACACAGTCGACCAACTGTGTCTGGCATGCAGTATATATACGGGTTTAAGCCTCATTGTTGAGGTTACACACTCCAATAACCCTAATTGGCTGTCATACGTTTCATTCGATCCCTAACACCGATTATCACCGAAATCAATCGTTTAGGCTTCGTTCTAATCTAGATTAAACCCTAGGTGACCAATACGAACCCAACGCGACCCGAATCTCGGTTTATTCGTTTCTAGTGATTTCCGCCTCTAGTAACGATCATAAGCGACCTAAGATCCGTCCAAACAACGTCTACAGAATGAAACGTTACGCATTAGGTTTGGTAAAAAAAATCAATGTGTAGTAATTTTTTTCACTTTGGCTTGAAAAAGAGAATTAAAAAGAAAACAAATAACTTCTATTGTGAGGACACGTCCCATAATAGAATTAATCAAATTAAAAAATCAACATCGAGACACATTTTTATTGTTAGTGATACTTTTGTGATGACACATACGTCTTCGTAATATGTTTCCTCGCTAAAGTATTTTTTTTTCCTAGTAAGCGTATTTTACATTCATAAGATTTGATATTATTATCATTGTTGAACATCTATCTATAAAACATAAATACTTAGACTTCGTTATAATCATATCATAAATATTTTTCATTTGAATAATTGAGTTGGAAGGCTTTTCCAAAATATTACTCCGTACATTATACACCTAAATATAGTAATAATCATTTGGTCATCGGGTCCACTGCCCTCCGTGCATGAGGCTGGATTCACCCATGGCCTTCTGTATCCTTGATATTTGATAATCGTAGTTATACAAGTAGAAGATCGTGAAGTGTAATTAAATGTTGTAGATTGGCACATGGAGACATGATGGATGGACCAAAGCTAACTTGTGATTAATAACCCTTTGCTTTTATTGACGAGGATGGTGGGTGCCATGATTCGATGAGGCGTGTGAATGCACACCTGACGGATCAATTGAGAGTTTTCAATATTTAGTTCGGTGTTCTTTGAGAATATTGAAAGAAAAAAGTATAGTAGTGAACTATCTCCATTTGATTGAGCAGATATTGCTCTTTTAGGGGTTTGTGATGTCTCGAGTTCGAGTTTTACATGTGAATTTCATAATGCAATTTGCTTTGCAACTAGGTTATAGAGTCGAGACATCAAGCATGTCTTATGACAGTTGTTCATGGGTGCTTTCAAAGGGTAACTACACGCAGAACATGTCCTAACAGTTGGTCTGTGGAACATCCTTGACACTTGGAACGGATATGATCGGGTGGTGAGTGTTGGTGATTTTAGTGTCATCCAACATCATTTTGGTTAATTGAGATTTACGTGAAAGCAAGAGTGAGATAACTATACTTAACAACGGGTTTGGAGAGTGTGGAGCACACGTACGTAAGAGTTGACTAGACACTGTAGCCAATATAGCGGGGGTCAAGGGGGTTGCGCCCCCTTGCGGGGTGATAATGCTAAAAACGAACATATATTTCATAGCATTATCCTTCAAAAAAGACAAGCTTTTAGTTGCAATTGTTCTAATTTCAAGTAATTATAGTTTAAATAACAAAAAGTGAAGACAAAAGACAGATTCGACGATTTGAAGACGCAAATGACCAAAAAGCTAAAAAAGTACAAAGTACAATTCAAGTGGTTCAATTTATTGATGAGAAACGTCTCAAAATTACAAAAGTACAAGCCGCAAAACGCAAAGTACAAGATATTAAATTATACGAAAAGGCGTTCGAAAATCCGGAACCGAGACATGAACCAACTTTCAACGCTCGACGCAACGGAGGTGAAAGTACAAGTCAACTATGCACAAGAATATAATATAATATTTAAATAATTCATAATAAGAATAATAATAAATAATAAAAAGTTGTTAATTGAGCATAGTTAAAGGGTTATAAGTGAAAATTTCAAATCAATAATTCGCAACGAGATATTATTGATTCAACTTTGAATGGTAGCCAGCTAACATTCCACCTACAACATTATCAATCATTTGCCTATAAAAGCAAGGCACGGGGTAATGAAGAAACTACACCTTTTTCTTTTCCTTTCTCATATCATATACGATATATATATATTTATATTTTATAATTATAATTTTAATTTAAGTTTAATAATAATTGGGTTATTGTAAGAATGTTTTACGGGTTTTAAATCGAAACTCTGTCCGTGTAACGCTACGCTATAAATAATCATTGTAAGTTATGTTCTTCCTTTTTAAATTAATGTCTCGTAACTAAGTTATTATTATGCTTATTTAAGTCGAAGTAATCGTGATGTTTGACTAAATATTAAGACGGGGTTATTGAACTTTGGACCATAATTAAGGTTTGGGCAAAAGACTGACACTTTAGAAATTGGACTATTGACTATTAATAGATGGAGGTATTGTCTAATTGAGTGACAACTCATTGGAGTCTGTCGAACCTATCTTCAAATTAATTAACCTAATAATTAATAATGATTATGGTTGTCCTATTTAGTGACGTTCATACGGAATCTATTATAATCATTTAATTAATTATTCGGGTTGAGTAATTGATTATTCAAACTGATCAAGTGGGTAAATTAATATTCATATCTAATCAAAACAGGGGTGGATTACATACAGTGATAACTGGTGTAATTGTTGACAGAAATGATAACTGCGTCACAGTTTAAATCCTTAATTAGTGGGAATATTTGACTTCGGGTATAAGGGTAATTTGACGAGGACACTCGCACTTTATATTTATGACCGATGGACTATTATGGACAAAAACCAGATATGTATCAAATAAACCAGGATAAAGGACAATTAACCCGGGTAACAATTAATTAAAATCAAACGTCAAACATCATGATTACGGAAGTTTAAATAAGCATAAACCTTTTATTTCATATTCTATCGCAATTTTATTTATTGTTATTTTATTTATCGTCATTTATTTATTTTACGCATTTAAATTATTGTCATTTATCTTTACGCTTAAAAATATAAAATCGACAAACCGGTCATTAAACGGTAAATCCCCCCAAAGTTACCTATAATTACTATATATTACTAAATCTAGTTTAACTACTTAATTAACTAATTTGACCTAGTAAGACACCCAATAATAGTGTCCACGGATCGACCTCCCGGATTTTACCTTAGATATATTATTACACGATAGGTATACTTGCCTTTTGTGTTTTAGTTTAATTTAGGTGATTTCCTGTAGTAAATAAATATAAAACTGATAGCTGTTTCATACACACCCTCTAGAACACATCAAGTTTTTGGCGCCGCTGCCGGGGACACTTTTTGTGTCTTCACGGGGTATTTTAGTTTTTTTTTTAGTTTTTGACTGATTAAAGATATATTAATTTAAATATAATAATTTAATAAATATAATAATATAATAATATTGAAATAAAATATAATAATATAATAATAATTTTGAATCAAATTTGAATCGTAAAGTTTTAAAAAGTCGTATTTATTAAATACTTTATGGTATATTATGTAACTTATAATTAATAATTTCTATCATGTCGCTTTAATGTGAATAGTAAATTACTTAATTTCGTTTCATTTACTATTCAATGAATAAATGAATAGTAATGAATTAAAAAAATAATTAAATAGTTTTTGCTTTTCTACTTTTTTTAAGTTAAAAAAATTTTAAAAAAATAAAATAAAATCGAAAAATCAAAAAAAATAAAATAAAATAAAATTTAAAAAAATAATAAAAAATCTTTTTTTTAAAATAAAAATAAATAAAAAAAATATTTAAAAAAAATATTAAAAAAAAACTTTTTTAAAAAAAATTAAAACGTAAAAAAATAAAATAAAATAATAATTTAAAAAAAAATTATTATTAATTTCGAAAAAAAAAAAATTTAAGTTTATTACCTTTAGATTTTTAGACTCTAGTCACAACTTTTAGTATTAAGTTTAGTTTTGCCATAGTTATGTTTATACTTTTAGATTTTTAGGTTTTGCCGTAAAATCCCGTAAGTGCTTTTTCTTTAGACTAAGATTTAGGTGCCTTAAAATTTTGCGACGCCGTGTTAAAATTTTAGTATCCTTTTAAGTAATTCCCGTTTTTCGTTTAGAATCCCTTTTTAATTTTCGACGCGTTACAATTTTCTTATTTTTCGACCTTTTATTTTTCGACATTTTTCGACGCGCTCTTTTTCTTTCTTATTTCTCGACGCTCTAGTTTTTAGGACATAGATTTTTATTTCAAAATTTCGACGAAAAATTGTTTTAAGTGGTTAAATTGATAGACATTCAAAATTTTCTGGTTCGTAGTAATAGTTGGATTTGTTAGTGGCGAGTTGTGGACTTCCGATTTAAAGGGTCCTGGCTACCTGCTGCATCTATTGGCTATTCGAAACGTGGGCAAAATCAGAAAAGTCTATTAATTTGATAACTTATATAATTTTTATCTTTTATAACTAATAGGATATTCAGTGAATGCACCGAGCAAAACGTTCACCACCTTTCATACGTTCACCACCTGTAACTCGATCAAGACATCTAGCCAATATTGTCGTTGATTTTTCTTTAGAATCGTCATCTAGTCGACCAAGTACTCCAATTCAAATTTCCGATAATCCATTTTTTGAACCCGACTTCACTACCGAGAACCCGGAGGATATTCAAGGACAATTCCAAGATCCAGAACCACTAATCATTCCTCCTGAATCACAAACCGTTAAATCAGAATCCTCCGGTGATTCGAATTCAACAATTTCAATTATGGAAGTAACAGAACCTCTAAGTATGGAAGATCGAATGAGAGCCACACGTACGGGCCAAGGTCACGCCATTATTAAGCCAGATATTAATGCACCAGATTATGAAATCAAAGGACAAATCCTACACATGGTAACTAATCAATGCCAATATAGTGGTACGCCAAAAGAAGATCCAAACGAACATCTTCGAACCTTTAATAGGATCTGTACTCTATTCAAAATCAGAGAAGTTGAGGATGAACAGATCTATCTCATGTTATTTCCCTGGACTTTAAAGGGAGAAGCCAAAGATTGGTTAGAATCGTTGCAAGAAGGGGCGATTGATACATGGGATGTTTTAGTTGAAAAATTTCTTAAACAATTCTTTCCGGCATCTAAAGCCGTGAGACTTCAAGGAGAAATTGTTACGTTCACGCAGAAGCCAAATGAAACTCTATATGAGGCGTGGACAAGATTTGGAAAGTTGTTAAGAGGATGTCCTCAACACGGTTTAGACACTTATCAAATAGTGCAAATATTCTACCAAGGTGTCGGCGTTGCTACACGCAAAGACATCGACATAGCAGCTGGTGGTTCCATTATGAAGAAAACCGCAACTGAAGCTCACAAAATTATTGATAACACAGCCTCCCACTCACATGAGTGGCACCAAGAAAAAGATATTTTTCGTTCATCTAAAGTGACTAGAGCCGATTCTAGCCACGACTTTGATTCCGTTTCCGCAAAAATAGATGCTTTCGAGAGACGAATGGAAAAGATGAATAAAGATATTCACGCAATACGAATCAGTTGTGAGCAATGCGGTGGACCACACTTAATGAAAGATTGTCACATTGAGCAAACGATGGAACAACGTGAGAATGTTTCCTACATGAACCAAAGGCCGGGAAATAATTATCAAAATATTTATCAACCGCCAAGGCCAAACTTCAATCGAAATCAAAACATTCTTTACAATCTAAATGGACCCAACAATAACTGGTACAACCAACAAGGTTTGAATAACCAACCAACTCAAAACAACACTTTCAATCAACAAAAACCTGGCTTGTATAAACCACCACAACAAATCGAAGATAAAAAGTCAAATCTGGAAGAAATGATGGCAAAGCTAATGGAATCTCAAACACAATTTATTACATCTCAAACCCAAACAAATGAGAGGTTTGATCAGTCATTAAGAACTCAACAAGCTTCCATTTTGAATCTAGAAAAACACGTAGGAACTCTTGCTAGCATGATGAGTGACAGGGAACAAGGAAAGCTACCAAGTAATACTGAAGTAAATCCTCGGAATGAGGATGTTAATATGGTGTCAACAAATTCTGAAAAACCATCATCAGAAGATGGGAAGGTTTTAGATATGAGTAACAATGAAGAAGTTACACCACCACCACCACCCGAGTATGTAAAACCAGTGGTGGCACCATACAGACCACCCATCCCGTTTCCAAGAAAAGGAGTTGAGTATGAGCAAGTAATAGGTAATAAAGTTTGTGATACCTCTGGAAAGAAGAAGAAGAATAAGAAAGTACAAGAAACAAAAACCGTAAAGATAAACCCGGTGAAGACAGTTCCATCAAAACCTCCACCCAGGTTGGGTGATCCGGGTAAATTTATTGTTCCTTGTCTACTTAGTGATTGTGTCATGTATGATGCACTAGCAGATTTAGGTGCGAGTGTGAGTGTTATGCCTCTTTCATTATATAAGAGATTAGGAGTAGGTGAGTTAAGTCCAATATAAATGAGTGTTCGACTCTTTGATCAAACTACTAAACACCCAGTTGGAATTGCTGACAACCTACTCGTTCAAGTGGGTAATTTAACATTTTTAGTCGAATTTATTGTCATTGACATAGAAGAGGACTCAAACATTCCTCTAATTTTTGGTCGACCATTCTTAGCGTCTACCGAGGCGTTATTTGATGTAAGAGAGGGTAGAATGACACTTAGTGATGGTGAAAAATCGATCACCTTTGTGATTCGAAAGACTAAATCTTCACCAACCAAAACCGTTAAACCAACAAAAACGATTGGTAAAAACCATGTTGTTTTACCAACTCCAACGGTAGTGCTTAACAATAATAAAATGCCTAAGTGTGGGAAAAATGAAGTAACACCTAATGATAACCTGATAACAAAGAACCCCGTTGTTGATACGAAATTAAACGACCCCGTTATTAATAGTTCAATGAAGAAACTTATTAAACGGATTCGCGCTGCTAGAACTAAGGGGAACTTTAAGTTATGTAACCGATTAGTATCCAATCTATCACCTAAAGAAAAGGCAAAACTAGTTGAATTTGTGGATATTACACAAGAATCCGACCAATGGCTTAAAGCAAAAGTCACAGATATGCAAGTTGATTATGGTCCAAGAGAAATTGACGATGAAGTTAATCACAATTTCGACACCACAGCTACCTAAGTGTGGGAAGATTCAGATGTTCTAAAAAGAAAATGTTGTCTAGAGTTAGTTGTTCTGTTCTCGTGTAGTTTCGAGAATGGAATCCGATTGGTCTTTTCCACTAGCAGACACTAAAGAACTAGTTTTCTCCCCCCATTCTGAATTTATTTTTGTAGGTTTTGTATGAAATTAATATGCATTTTTAAATTTAAGTTTTGTGTGAATTAAAAAAAAAACAAAATTTACTTTATTTCATTAAGTTAAAAATTTATTTCCAAAATTCATCGTAAGTTGAAGACTGGATCTTTGAACCGAAATTGCTTTACCCGAGGGCGGGGCGAAAAATTTTGTTATCATTATTTTTAATTTTATTGATCTAAAGTATACAAAAAAATTAAAAAACCCAAAAATCTTTACTTTTAAAACAATCACTTTAACGACAAATTTTAAATTTTGTCGAGGGACAGACTAGGTAAACATACCGAAACTACCTAAAGTAAAAGGAAACAAAATTTTAAAAAAGTTATTCATTTAAATTGTTTTAATAAATAAAGGTTTTATATAAAAAAAATATTATGTATATATTTGTTTGTAGTTTATATTATGTACAAAACAGGGTAAAATAGCACACTTTCAAAAACTGGCATTATGTTCAGCAAAAGCTACTAATTTTAACGACAAGATGTAAAATATCAAATGTGATATAAAACAATAGGTTTGCAAACTCGGTATTTTTAATCATTTTTCTACACTAATCACCCTCATGAATTTAAATTTTTACTGATTTCTTGCAAATGAGGGCATTGCATGATCTCAAGTGTGGGGAAGGGTTATAAATTCTCTCGGGTTTAAACTTAGTTTAATTGCCAAATTTTGTGAAAATTTAAAAAAAATTCAACTAAATGAATTCAAAATCATGTTTATACATATTTATGAACGATGAAAACTAGGTGTTAATACCGAAATTATCGTTACCTCGGAAAGGACATAAATTGAGAAACACCCTAAAATGCTTGAATTCATTTAAAATGGAATAAAGGAGAATAAAAAGGCAAAGAAAAAAACTAAGTGTGGGGAGAATGTATCAAGTTATTCAATAAAACTATCTATCACATGTTTATGTAAAGTTTATTGCAGGTGCTTTTGTTTTGAACTAAATTAACTGTTTTACCCGTAATATTATAATAAAGATAAAAGAAAAGATGGATCTACACGATGAATCAATTCCATCATTAAAAGGAAGTAAAGTCTTCCGAAAAAGAAATGCGCTTCTTGATTTAGGTCAGGAAGTTGTCGTCCAGACCAGCTGTAGGTTGACAAAAAATCTAGAAAAGTCATCTCTAAAATCAGCAGGAAATCCATGGACCTCAGCATCAAACAGGGTCGCCATGTGATCAGACTTATCCTAACCATAAGAGGATCTGTCTTGTAAAATGGGGAGGGCGCCGTGCAAATTAGCTTGATAAGACTAATGAATCAGACCCCCAGTAAGGATAATCTCCTTAAAGATTAAAAATCAGCTTTTAAGCCTGATATCACTCAATCCTTGAGATTGACCTTAAAGATTGAGAATTACAAACTCATGGAATTTGATGATATCTAAACTCGAGCTTGAACGAGAAAATATTTTGATCAAAATTACAAACCGATTTGTTTTCTGAAAACTCATTTTTAATGCGTTCATTACCATTGAACGTAAAATCCTAGAAATTCACCTGGAATTCATTAGGTCACCTGAACCAAATCAGGTGTCAACCGTAAGAACGGTGGTTGCATAGCATGGTCGAAGACAGGACCTTGTGCCAGACCGAAAAACTATAGGGTGATCTTTACTATTGCTCCTACAAAGGATAGTAATTGCATCCGACACGATATAGACCATAATCAAAAGCATGTCACGGGACATTGCCTTAACAGTTGCTTGTTCAACGCTTTCCTTTACAACTGGATGGTAGTTTACCGAAAGGTAATATACGGAGCAAGTATACTGGACGTGTTGCTTTCCTAATACAAGGTTAGCAAGTGGGTGACACAAAACCATAAGTTTTGAGCTAAAATTTTCAAATCTGAAACCCACAAAAACAATTTGCAAACACCGGTGAAGGGTTATTCCGAAAAACTTATCTAGGGTAAAAGCTAGATTGAATTTTCAAAAGATCAAATGTTTTCATAAAGATCCGATTTCCTTAAAGGATCTAAATTTTCATAGTCATGTGGGACTGTAAATCACATCGTTACTATCATTGTTCATACCGCCGTATTGAAATCACTGATGTACAAAGTGTGAAGAATAAAGAAGTGATTCTGGTAAATTTATATTCAAGTTCTATATTGCTTGAGGACAAGCAACGCTCAAGTGTGGGAATATATGATAATGCTAAAAACGAACATATATTTCATAGTATTATCCTTCAAGAAAGACAAGCTTTTAGTTGCAATTGTTCTAATTTCAAGTAATTATCGTTTAAATAATAAAAGGTGAAGACAAAAGACAGATTCGACGATTTGAAGACACAAATGACCAAAAAGTTAAAAAGTACAAAGTACAATTCAAGTGGTTCAATTTATTGATGAGAAATGTCTCAAAATTACAAAAGTACAAGCCGCAAAACGCAAAGTACAAGATATTAAATTATACGAAAAGGCGTTCGAAAATCCGGAACCGAGACATGAACCAACTTTCAACGCTCGACGCAACGGAGCTGAAAGTACAAGTCAACTATGCATAAGAATATAATATAATATTTAAATAATTCATAATAAGAATAATAATAAATAATAAAAAGTTGTTAATTGAGCATAGTTAAAGGGTCATAAGGAAAATTTTAAATCAATAATTCGCAACGAGATATTATTGATTCAACTTTGAATGGTAGCCAGCTAACATTCCACCTACAACAGTATCAATCATTTGCCTATAAAAACAAGGCACGGAGTAATGAAGAAACTACACATTTTTCTTTTCCTTTCTCATATCATATACGATATATATATATTTATATTTTATAATTATAATTTTAATTTAAGTTTAATAATAATTGGGTTATTGTAAGAATGTTTTACGGGTTTTAAATCGAAACTCTCGCCGTGTAACGCTACGCTATAAATAATCATTGTAAGTTATGTTCTTCCTTTTTAAATTAATGTCTCGTAACTAAGTTATTATTATACTTATTTAAGTCGAAGTAATCGTGATGTTTGACTAAATATTAAGATGGGGTTATTGAACTTTGGACCATAATTAAGGTTTGGGCAAAAGACCGACACTTGTGGAAATTGGACTATTGACTATTAATAGATGGGGGGTATTGTCTAATTGAGTGACAACTCATTGGATTCTGTCGAACCTATCTTCAAATTAATTAACCTAATAATTAATAATGATTATGGTTGTCCTATTTAGTGACGTTCATACAAAATCTATTATAATCATTTATTTAATTATTCGGGTTGGGTAATTGATTATTCAAACTGATCAAGTGGGTAAATTAATATTCATATCTAATCAAAACAGGGGTGGATTACATACAGTGATAACTGGTGTAATTGTTGACAGAAGTGATAACTGCGTCACAGTTTAAATCCTTAATTAGTGGGAATATTTGACTTCGGGTATAAGGGTAATTTGATGAGGACACTCGCATTTTATATTTATGACCGATGGACTATTATGGACAAAAACCAGATAGATGTCAAATAAACCAGGACAAAGGACAATTAACCCGGGTAACAATTAATTAAAATCAAACGTCAAACATCATGATTACGGAAGTTTAAATAAGCATAATCCTTTTATTTCATATTCTATCACAATTTTATTTATTTTTATTTTATTTATCGTCATTTATTTATTTTACGCACTTAAATTATTGTCATTTATCTTTACGCTTAAAAATATAAAATCGACAAACCGGTCATTAAACGGTAAATCCCCCCAAATTTACCTATAATTACTATATATTACTAAATCTAGTTTAACTACTTAATTAACTAATTTGACCTAGTAAGACACCCAATAATAGTGTCTACGGATCGACCTCCCGGACTTTACCTTAGCTATATTATTACACGATAGGTATACTTGCCTTTTGTGTTTTAGTTTAATTTAGGTGATTTTCTGTAGTAAATAAATATAAAACTGATAGCCGTTTCATACACACCCTCTAGAACACATCACGGGGTCCAAGTGGCAGAGCCCCTGGCTGGGTATATATTGAAAAGGTGCCTTCCAACCGGTTTCACGCCAAAAGGTATGACTGTTTTATAACAGTTTTTCCCGCCAAATTGAAGGGTTGTATCCCTTAAATTTTAACTGTCGAATTTATATTTCTGTTTTGGCATACTTGCTTTCTCATATACGAAAATATACAGATTACACATCTCTCTCATACACTTGGATTTGAATCTTCTTGCCTGAAATCAAATCTTGTTCTTGTCTTATCCCGAATTAGAATTTCGTGATAGCCGAGGCTTGTAGGGTTGAAATACTTAATCGAGAAAGTGTTTACACGATTCAAGAACCAATCGGATTATCAAACACAACCCTATTTTCTAACAGTGAGAACTCATTCGGTGGTCCCCCGTCAGTGACACCAATCTCGTTCTTAAAAAAAGTATAAAAGAGTGATTGTGTAGGAGCGGTAAAGGAAACTTCCTTGGAGAGTGAGGAAGCGCCTAACTTTAACGTTTCGTTGGAGAGTGAGGAGTCGTCAAACTATAGCGTTTCACTCGTTAAACTTCTTGAAAAAGTGGAAAGAACTTCAAACACTCACCTTAACGTGACTAGAATCCCTCAAATTGTTTTTTTCATGACTTGGTTTTCACATTTGCTCTGCAAGATCAGGAGAAGGAGCAATGCAGAATAACTAAGCATGACAAGAATCCATTAGTTAAGGGAGTTGGGGCGCGAAGAAACAATTATCCATCTCTGAATGTACAATCCACTTATTCGTTCCTTCATATACTCAACTTGCAGTCAATTAGGCTATATGATCTTTGCTTGCGGCATCTCTAAATCGATATGAATGGAAGATACCTCTAACTCTTTTTTCTCCAATTTTCAACTCAATTTTAGGGGCGAATTTAAGAGCGTGCAACATGTGCATGTGCACAGAGCCCATAATTCAAAGGGGTCTATAATCCAAGAATATGTAATACTTATGAAAAATATTGTTATAACTGATGTTGGTACTTAACACAATTTTGTAGTACTTCATATAATTTTTTAGTATTTTGTAAACTTATTCTTATTATATCTAAAGCTTATGTATACAAAATGCCTATTTTTTTATTAGTTGAGCATGATTTATATGAAAATTTGTAATCAACTAAACTTCTCTGCTCAATTTAATAGGCCATTTTAACATTTAAATATTAAATATTTAAATATAATAATTATTTTATGACTTTAATAAAAAGATATAATAAAACATAAAATAACCCTTCATTATAACCCTATTAGTAAATCCATATAATAAAACAAAAAATAATTATACTTAGATTCTTGACAAAATTGCTCATTTCGTCCATGTGTTTTTTTTACTTTTTGTCCGTTTCATCATTGTATTTTATTTTCTGCATTTTTCATCCTTAAAAGCATTTTAAAGTCCCCAATTTCATCTCTCACCCTAACAAAGGTAAACTGGGTCTGTTAAAACAATTCACATGGACTATCCACGTAATCTTTAACTAATTAAATTTCAAAAATCAATTCCTTCTTCCTTTCATTATGTCTGGCAGTTCAAAACCTACAAATAATTCACTTATATCATTAAAAAGACCTTTTTGCTCCCATTTAATCCTTTTTCAATCTTTCCTAAACCCCTTTTTCTATCAAACCGTTACTAAGCAAGAAATAGATTTTTGGTTTTCATCCTTATTTTTTAAAGTTGATGAGTTTGTTGCAAACATGCTTACTTGCTCTCTTTTAAATTTATAATTGAATTAAACGTGGACTCGACTATGTAACAAACTCTCGAGAAACAATGACTCGGTAGTTACAATTAGTAAGTTTTCCATTTAAGATTCGTCTCAAGAGAGCGGTAATTGCTAGTTGAATCGATGAAAACTCATAATCATTCTAAGGTTTGTTTGGTTGGGGGGGTTTTGAATTTTGAAACGTTTTACGAAAACTAATGTAAACTTAACTAACAACTAGAAATAATTAAGTAAATATTAATAATAAAAGCATGCACACTTGACTAATCCACTTGAAGCATTCGGATTGTTCTTTTGTTCTTCTTAAGAGCTAATTGTGTTCAAACTTATAAGTGCTAGTATCCCTACTAGATGTTCTAATGATCAAGTCAACATTTGCAAATTCTCATAAGCTTATATCAATTGATCTAGTTGAATCATGTGAATTTCATTAGTACTTAACTTAGGTTAAAGTCCCCTAAAACCCTTTGGTAATCAAAATCCCTTAAGAAAATCAAACTCCACCATTTTGACTAAGGACCAATTGAAAACCAATCCCTTGAAATCCCCAATTTGATTGTCTAGATCACCTAAGTGTTGAAGTACAAGTTGCTTCACTAATCAAATCCCTAAGATAGCTACACAACTCATATAATCAAAATAAAGTCCAAAACAAAGATAGCAAAGGATCTCTTAGCTAATTCTAACAACAATTCACAATCACCAACTCATAAATTCATCCAAACTCAATCATAAACATAAATAAGAACAATCCTTAGCTTACAAACTTCATAATCAAGTGTACATAACAAAATCTAGCCAAGCATGACTAGAACAATCACAATACAAGTAATAGAAGTAGATCTAACATCATTATGAAATACTCCGTAATAAATATAAGATTGTACCAAACTATGAAAATTACAAATTTAGCTAGATGAAGAAGATGAAGATGACGAATAACAAGTCATAGATCTTGAACAATTCTCCAATCCTTGATGTAGATGTTAAAAATTGATGGAAACTTGATGAAAACCTTAATAATCTAGCTATCAAACCCTAATTACCTCAGCCACCAGCTACTTAAGATGTATTATCTAATCTCCCACTTTTGAAAACCCCCAACTTATTCTATTTATACTCCAACTTAAAAACTGCCCAGAATTACACAGTGGAACGTCATTCCATGTTTTGGAACGTCGTTCTATTGCCCGCAAAAAGTGGAACGTGTGACGACCCGGAAATTTCCAACCAATTTTAAACTTAATCTTTATATGATTTCGACACGATAAACAAAGTCTGTAATGATGAGTCTCAAAAATTTTGAACTATTTTCATGAATGCATTTGACCTTCGACTGTTCCCGACGATTCACGAACAGATAATTGTAAATAGATTTGTGTGTATTTAAAAATATATGTATATATAAATATAATGAGTTATTATTATTAATATTACTATTAAGATTATTAATTGTATTTTTATTTTTATATAAGCTATTATATCTAGTAATGATATTATTATTATTATTTTATTAATATCATTTATATTATTATCATTACTGGTAATTATCATTGATGTTAGTATTAATACTATTATACTATTATCATTTATCATTATAGTCTTTATTAATAAAATTATTATTTATAATATTATTATTAGTATTATTAATATTAATATTAATACTATTAATATAATTATACTAGTTATTTATAAAAAAAATAAGAATTTGATATACATATTCAGATATAAAATCAATATATACAAAAACAGAAATTTATAATTTCATATACATATATAAAATACAGATATACATATAAATAAATATATATACAAATAAATATATGTAAATACAGTGAAATACATTGATGTCGTAGCGTGGGGGTACGAAATAGTACTATATTTTACTACAAAATACGTTGAAATATTACACAAGTTTTATTAATTTAACGGATGGGTATACCTAAACCTTGCTACAACACTATAGGCAGTGTACCTAATCGTAGAGTAGTATAGTTTTTAGTAAGTCCGGCTCGTTCCACAGGGAGCGGGCTTATTGCACACTATATTTTTAAACAATTATATGTGTACAAAATATATTATATTAATAATATATAAAAGAGGGTTTACCGTTTAATGACCGGTTTGTCGATTTTATATTTTAAGCGAAGCGTAAAGTAAATGACGATATTTAACCAATATAAAATAAATAACAATAATTAAAATGACAATAAATAAAAGTACGAGGAAATATGAAATAAAATATATTATGCTTATTTAAACTTCCGTAACTATGATGTTTGACGTTTTGATTTTAATTTATTGTCCTGGATGTATTTGAAACCTATCTGGTTTTTGTCCGCAATAGTTCATCGATCATAATTATAAAATGCTAGACAAATTTAACCTTATGCCCGAAGTCAAATATTCCAACTAACTGGGGATTCGAACTGTAAAAAGGTCTTAATACTTTGTTTAATGAATACACCAGGTTATCGACTGTGTGTAATCCAAGGTTTTAATACTTTATTAACAATTACACCAATTACCCTTGAATTTAATCCACCCCTGTTTCAATGAGTCCATTGACTATTAATCCATCCCCGTGTCCGGTCAAATGAACAATTATTAGTATTTATAGATATCCCGCCCATCGTGTCCAATCGAGCGTATGTGGTTATTTATATCTACGTCAAATTGTAAATCTCTATATTAATTTAATGAGGTATCATTTAGTTAATATAAATCCCATTAATAGCCCATAGTCTAATTTCCACAAGTGTCGTTCTTTTGTCCAAACCCCAATTATGGTACAAAGCCCACTAACCCCATCTTTAATATTTAGCCCAACATCATAATTACTTTGGCTCAAATAAGCATAATAATAACTTAAGTACGAGATATTAATTTAAAAAGGAGAACATAACTTACATTGAGTATTTATCGCGTAGTGTTACACGGACAGAATTTCGACTTCAAAAACCCGTAAAATAACCTTTACATAACCCGAACTAATCTAATATAAAACTACCCTATACTATATATATTATATATATATATATATTTATTTATTTATTTATTACAGAGTATTATTATTATTATTATTATTATTTTTTTACACTCAGAATTCGTAACCTTTTATAGGCATTTTGGAATTTGGCAGCTCCGCGAGTCGTGGAGTTTTTGGCCTTCAAACTCCGCGAGTCGTGGAGTTTGAAAATCCAGCTCACAAACTTTTGGCTCCTAGCTTGTCGACATAATAAATATATAAATATAAAATATAAATAATTAATATAATTATTTATATATTATATTATATTCTTGTGCATAGCTGACTTGTAATTTTTGGTCCGTTGCGTCGGGCGTTGATAGTTGACTCATGTCCCGGTTCCGGATTTTCGAACGTCCTTGCGTACAATTTAATATCTTGTACTTTGCGTTTTGTAACTTGTACTCTTGTCATTTTTAGACGTTTTTCATCAATAAATTGAACCTTTTGAATTGTATCTTGTACATTTGAGCTTTTTGAACGTTTGTGTCTTCAAATCTTCGTTTTCGCCTTTTGTCTTCGCACTTATTTATTTAAACAATTACAATGTAAATATAATATAATTACATATGAAAACCTATTATTTAGGAGGGATATTGCTATGAAATATATGTTCCTTTTTAGCCTTATCAAGTATCCCCACACTTGAAAATATAATATAGTTACATATGAAAACCTATTATTTAGGAGGGATATTGCTATGAAATATATGTTCCTTTTTAGCCTTATCAAGTATCCCCACACTTGAGCGTTGCTTGTCCTCAAGCAATACATAACTTGAAATAAAATCACACTTCACTCGAATCACTTTTTTATTCTCACACTTTATACATCAGTGATTTTGATACGGCGGTATAAACAATGATAGTAACGATAGAACCATGGTTAAAGGTGGGTGTGCCATCCACAGTTGCCTCGGGTTTAGGTCAACGACACTTGCAATCAAATAGTCGATTTACTTTCGGTTTCCAAAGCAAAGTGCACATTTGAAAGGCGGTTTACAGTCCCACATGACTATGAAAATGTAGATCCTTATGGAAATTGGATCTTTATGAAAATATTTGATCTTTTAAAAATTCAATCTAGCTTTTACCCTAGATAAGTTTTCCGGAATAACCCTTCACCGGTGTTTGCAAAATATTTTTTGTGGGTTGTGTGGGTTTCAGATTTGAAAATTTTAGCTCAACACTTATGGTTTTGTGTCACCCACTTGCTAACCTTGTATTAGGAAAGCAACACATCCAGTTTACTTGTCCCGTATATTACCTTTCGGTAAACTACCGTCCGGTTGTAAAGGAAAACGATGAACAAGCAACTGTTAAGGCAATGTCCCGTGACTTGCTTTTGATTATGGTCTATAAACGTGTCGGATGCTAGTAATATCCTTTGTAGGAGCAATAGTAAAGATCATCCTATGATTTTTCGGTCTGGCACAAGGTCCTGTCTTTGACCATGCTATGCAACCACCGTTCTTACGGTTGACACCCGATTTGGTTCAGGTGACCTAATGAATTCCAGGTGAATTCCTAGGATTTTACGGTCAATGGTAATGAACGCATTGAAAATAGGTTTTCAGAAAACAAATCAGTTTGTAATTTTTGATCAAAATATTTTCTCGTTCAAGCTCGAGTTTAGATATCATTGAATTCCATGAGTTTGAATTCTCAATCTTTAAGGTCAATCTCAAGGATTGAGTAATATCAGTCTTAAAAGCTGATTTTTGATCTTTTAAGGAGATTATCCTTTCTGGGGATCTCATTCATTAGTCTTATCAAGCTAATTTGCACGGTGCCCCCCCCCATTGTACGAGATAAATCCTTTTCATGGCTAGGATAAATCTGACCACTTGGCGACCCTGTTTGATGCTGAGGTCCGTGGATTTCCTGCTGATTTTAGAGATGACTTTTCTAGATTTTTCGTCAACCTACAGCTGGTCTGGACGACAACTTCATGACCTAAATCAAGAAGCGCATTTCTTTTTCGGAAGACTTTACTTCCTTTTAATGATGGAATTGATTCATCGTGTAGATCCATCTTTTCTTTCAAATGTATTACAGTAAATCGGGTAAAACTGTCAATTTAGTCCAAAACAAAAGCACCTGCAATAACTTTACAGAAACATGTGATAGATAGTTTTTAATTGAATAACTTGGTACATTCTCCCCACACTTAGTTTCTTTCTTTGCCTTTTTATTCTCCTTTATTCCATTTTAAATGAATTCAATCGTTTTAGGGTGTTTCTCAATTTATGTCCTTTCCGAGGTAACGATAATTTCGGTATTAACACCTAGTTTTCATCGTTCATAAATATGTATAAACATAATTTTGACTTCATTTAGTTGAAAATTTTTCAAATTTTCACAAAATTTGGCAAATAAACTAAGTGCAAACCCGAGAGAATTTATAATCCTTCCCCACACTTGAGATCGTGCAATGCCCTCATTTGCATGAAATCAGACTATAATTATAAATTCATGAGGGTGATTAGTGTAGAAAAGTGATTAAAAATACCCAGTTTGTAATTACAAAGTTCGTCGAATGATAGATGGCGCGCCTCATCGTTCATTCCTTCTTGTTTTATCACACATGCTTTTTTTCAAAAACAGATGCTTTTGTGAACTGTTTACTAATATTTGAAAAAGAGTCTTTTACCCTAATCATGCATTTTTATTAACGAGTTATGCACTAACCCGAACCCCTAATTTAACGTTAAGTGGGGTTAGACTTCCCCACACTTAGCTGACGACATGTGAAGTCGGTAGAATAAGTTCCACGAATTAAAATAGTGAGCCAGTAATTTACATCTCGGGTGGTATATATTATATCAATGGATTTAAAGTTTAGACCCACCCGATCGTCACTACTTAATTCTTTTTTAAGTGTAGCTTTTAGTAAATGGATATGTCTCTTTTCTGGTTCTTGGTCAAATGGATCGATATACACCGATATACATATTTCTATAGGGTGGACAATTCCTAACATTTCCTTTCGTTTATTCTCGGGATCAAAGTTTTCACCTCTATTACCCAATTGGGTGAAATCCGATGTGTCATTATCTATTACAGCTCGTAGTTCATTTTCGGTGGATGACTCGTCTATTGAGAATATTGGGTTGGAAGGTTGTGGAATGGTGAAGTTCGGTTTGGCCTCGGGGGTAAAATTTTCAACGTTATCGTATTCCCAAGAGTACCAATTTGTCACCCTTACTTCTTCTTTATCCATTGATGGATCGATGATTTCGTCGGTAGAGGCTAATGTGTCGATATGTTGTGAAATTGGTAAGACTGAATAAAAAGTATCATCGGGATAGTTGGTGATTTCGGAGCTCTCGAATTCATCAAAATTCGATGATATGAGATTTTCTTGCACACGACTCCTCAGATCAACAGGTGTGTAGTCTGATAGAGTTTCAGCTTGCCGGTTTACAAACTCTCTCATTTGTTCATTTTGAGCATTGAGTTCTTCGAGTTTGATTTTCATATTGTCTAATAAATTTTCAGACACGTAATTTTCCTCGTCTACTGGTTGTTGAGTTTGGAAATATTCTTGGGAATAATCCCAATTTGAATTGTATTCTTCATAATCATTCCATTCAGGTTCTGTGGGTGCGTAATTTTCCATAGGAACGTAACAATAACATTCCCATGTTGAGTGATAATCTCCACAGATTTCACAACCAGTTATTGTTTCGTCATTCGTGATCCAAGATTGACCGAACGAATTGTCATCAACACCCGTTTGAGAGTATTGATTAAATTGATTTCGGATGTCATAAAGAGTTTCCAAAATATTCTCGAGATTTTCCATAATGCGCTTATTACCAAATTTTAGCTACAATATGGTGCATTTACTTAATTATCCTATTAGTTATAAAAAAAATAAAAATTGTATAAGTTATCAAATTAATAGACTTTTCTGCTTTTGCCCACGTTTCGAATAGCCAATAGATGCAGCAGGGAGCCAGAACCCTTTAAATCGGAAGCTCACAACTCAGCCACTAACAAATCCAACTATTACTACGAAGCAGAAAATTGTCAACGTTCATTAATTTAACCACTTAAATAATTTTTCTTTCCGTTTGAGATATTAGATAAGAAATAGAGAAAATTTCTAAGTCCTAAAAACTAGCGTGTCGAGAAATAAGAAAGAAAAAGATTGCGTGTCGAAAAACGTCGAAAAATAAAAGGTTGAAAAATAAAAAGAAAGTAGCGCGTCGTAACTTAAAAGGTACTAAAAACTAAAAAAATTAAAAGTTGCGTCTAAAAATATTAAAGCTTACAAGTAAAACTATATCCCAAATGGCAATAACTTAAAAAGGTATTAAAACTTAAAAAGGTGTCGCAAAATTTTTAAAGCACCTAAATCTTAGTCTAAAGAAAAAGCACTTAAGGGATTTTACGGCAAAGCCTAAAAATCTAGAAATAAAAATAAGCTACGGCAAAAACTATGTCTTAAAACCAAATACGAGCAAAAAATACAAATATTACGCTAAAAACAAATAAAAATAAACAAAAAATAAAAATAAACTTAAAGTTGTAAAAAGTACAATTTTTATAAAAATATTATTTTTATATTATTTATTTTATAAAACTATTAATTTTACAATTTAAATAAAACTAATTAAAATTAATTATTACAAATTAATTAAAACTTAAACTAAATAATAAATTAATTAACCCTAAATACTAAATAATTAATAATAATAATTAAAACTCCGTAATAAATGCAAATTTGGGTTTCTACAGGCGCGTCAGGGTGGCTCCGCGAGTCACGGTTCCACGTACCATCAAAACTCCGCGAGTCGCGAAGGTTGAAAAACGTTTTTTTTTTTTAATTTTATATTGTTTTTCTAAAATGATATATAAATATATTTATACAAAAATAAATTAAAAATATAGCATTTCGCCGAGTCCCCGGCAGCGGCGCCAAAAACTTGATGTCGTAGCGTGGGGGTACGAAATAGTACTATATTTTACTACAAAATACGACGAAATATTACACAAGTTTTATTAATTTAACGGATGGGTATACCTAAACCTTGCTACAACACTATAGGCAGTGTACCTAATCGTAGAGTAGTATAGTTTTTAGTAAGTCCGGTTCGTTCCACAGGGAGCGGGCTTATTGCACACTATATTTTTAAACAATTATATTTGTACAAAATATATTATATTAATAATATATAAAAGAGGGTTTACCGTTTAATGACCAGTTTGTCGATTTTATATTTTAAGCGAAGCGTAAAGTAAATGACGATATTTAACCAATATAAAATAAATAACAATAATTAAAATGACAATAAATAAAAGTACGAGGAAATATGAAATAAAATATATTATGCTTATTTAAACTTCCGTAACTATGATGTTTGACGTTTTGATTTTAATTTATTGTCCTGGGTTAATTGTCCTTTGTCCTGGATGTATTTGAAACCTATCTGGTTTTTGTCCGCAATAGTTCATCGATCATAATTATAAAATGCTCGACAAATTTAACCTTATGCCCGAAGTCAAATATTCCAACTAACTGGGGATTCGAACTGTAACAAGGTCTTAATACTTTGTTTAATGAATACACCAGGTTATCGACTGTGTGTAATCCAAGGTTTTAATACTTTATTAACAATTACACCAATTACCCTTGAATGTAATCCACCCCTGTTTTAATGAGTCCATTGACTATTAATGCATCCCCGTGTCCGGTCAAATGAACAATTATTAGTATTTATAGATATCCCACTCATCGTGTCCGATCGAGCGTATGTGGTTATTTATATCTACGTCAAATTGTAAATCTCTATATTAATTTAATGAGGTATCATTTAGTTAATATAAATCCCATTAATAGCCCATAGTCTAATTTCCACAAGTGTCGTTCTTTTGTCCAAACTCCAATTATGGTACAAAGCCCACTAACCCCATCTTTAATATTTAGCCCAACATCAAAAATAACTTCGGCTCAAATAAGCATAATAATAACTTAAGTACGAGACATTAATTTAAAAAGGAGAACATAACTTACATTGTGTATTTATCGCGTAGTGTTACACGGACAGAATTTCGACTTCAAAAACCCGTAAAATAACCTTTACATAACCCGAACTAATCTAATATAAAACTACCCTATACTATATATATTATATATATATTTATTTATTACAAAGTATTATTATTTTTTTTTTTTTACTCGCAGAATTCGTGACCTTTTATAGGCATTTTGGAATTTGGCAGCTCCGCGAGTCGTGGAGTTTTTGGCCTTCAAACTCCGCGAGTCGTGGAGTTTGAAAATCCAGCTCACAAACTTTTGGCTCCTAGCTTGTCGACATAATAAATATATAAATATAAAATATAAATAATTAATATAATTATTTATATATTATATTATATTCTTGTGCATAGCTGACTTGTAATTTTTGGTCCGTTGTGTCGGGCGTTGATAGTTGACTCATGTCTCGGTTCCGAATTTTCGAACGTCCTTGCGTACAATTTAATATCTTGTACTTTGCGTTTTGTAACTTGTACTCTTGTCATTTTTAGACGTTTTTCATCAATAAATTGAACCTTTTGAATTGTATCTTGTACATTTGAGCTTTTTGGACGTTTGTGTCTTCAAATCTTCGTTTTCGCCTTTTGTCTTCGCACTTATTTATTTAAACAATTACAATGAAAATATAATACAATTACATATGAAAACCTATTATTTAGGAGGGATATTGCTATGAAATATATGTTCCTTTTTAGCCTTATCATACATATATAGATACAAAACAATACGTATCCAGTTTCCTTTCACAATCCTGCTTTAATCAAATTGTCCTGACACTGTTAAGCTAGTATGATTGAATCAAACATTTGAAACAATCCAAAATCTGTTACACGTAACAATCTGCTTTATCATTTATTTCTCATATGTTGAACAACTTACGTACTTCTTATCTGCCAAAATTATCAAACATCGACTTCCCAAATCAATTAAGATCAAAATACTGTTAAATCATAAATGTACTGATATATTATATACCTCCATAACTACCATTGAGAGGAATAAAACAGAAAAGTAAAGAAAACTTCTATGAACTCTGTTCTTAAGTTATTTTCTTTTTTTCATTGTTTTCTCGTCAACCTCACTAACCACCATCATATCGATCAACTCACCATTTAAACATCATTCATCAACTACTAACATCATCATCATTAAATCATACAAACTGCTGCAAACGTTTTCTGTTTACAACCTTCAACGACCACCATTCTCAAATCTATCACCACCTTTAATAAACCATAATCCCAATTTTTCTTACCTTTGGTTGTTGCTCGTTGAACACCACCACGAAACCAGTGACCAACACAGCCCACATGCGAACTTTGTTGCTGCGTTTGCTCCTATTTCACTCCAGATACAATTGATACTGCTTACTTCCTGCTTTAGTCGAGACTACAAACCATCACTTCATAAAATGAGAACCATATAATGCTCGTTTATTTGCTTCTATGTTTGCAACCAAGAGCCATCATAAAGCACCCTTTGTGGTTACCTATGTTGGCCAAAAATAAAAATAAAAATATAACCAGGTTGTTGCCTTCTGTATCATCGAACACATGCCATCATCGAAAACCCTATAAACCTAACTCAATAGTTACCACCTTTCGGTTCCCTCTTGAAGTAGAGTCCCAACCACTATCACCTTCCATGCTCGATACCAACCATCGAAAACCAACCCAAAATCATTTAAATTGTTGTTGTTCATGTTAACCGAAGACCACCAAACCAAACATCACCTATAAACCCACCCGTAAAAACCATTAACCTGTCAATTCTTGTTTTCTGCTACTGTTAACGAAGAAAGGAAGAGAATACAGTGAGATAATGGACGTTTATGCAATAATATTATGATGAGGTTACAAATAAAAGGAGCTGTAAAGGATGGCACGTTCCCTTCTATTTTTGATGGCCGACATATATTATGCTTCTTTAATCAAAGTCAATAACACCACATCTTCCACTTGTTATTCTTTATCTAAAAGTATACAACTATTATTGTTGTTTTGGTTCGAGTATGACAAGCAAACCAAACCCCACTTGGTTAGTAAAGATTGATAATAAACGAAAGGTTGTCACGATTCCTTTTTCCTTTTCCACTTTGGTCAACAACAACTAAACAAGTAACCCTACTTGGTATAAAATAATGCTAATTATTCGATTGCCTTTTTGCTGCCTCTGGATTGCTATCCTCTATTTAATCGACTAACAGACGGGCTGCAAACTCTCTTCTGGATTGTGACTTGAGTTAGACTTGTTAATCGGGCTAGAAGTGGTCTTGAGTGCTTAGGCCTGATTATGTTTGGGCTTTTTTGTAATTGGCCTTGTATCATGAAACTATTACACATACAATTAAATTTCCTGTTTCTTGTTCCGATTAGAACTTAAGATATGATGTTGAGTTATGATAATAATGAAGACGTTAATGATAATGGTTGATGAAACAAGATCGAGGTGATGATAAACAATGATGAAGATGATGAAAACTTATGATAAGGATAGATGAAGATGATGATAAACAATGATGAGGAGGATACATAAAAATCACGAATTGATAGTGATGATAATATGATAATGATAATCACGATGGATGATGATGGTTATATCGATATGATAATGGACAATTAACATTATAATCGTAATACTAATGTCGATATTAGATGAAGAAGATGAAGAATGTAAATGGGTCTTTATTTTTAATGAAGAAGATGAATTCGGAATAAAGGTTAAAAGAAATTAAAACTGGCATTTAATCAGAAAAGCGTGACTGGAGGAGTGGTTTAGGAGTGATTTGGGTTAGCGTAAGGTCACGGGTTCGAGTCCGGGCAAAGGCTGTTATTCTCCTTTTTGGGAGCTTTTCCTTGTGAGGTAGTAATCTAATTACTTTTATTATTATTATTATTATTATTATTATTATTATTATTATTATTATTATTATTATTATTATTATTATTATTATTATCATTAAGTACTAATTATTAAGTATTGTATTAGTAGGTATTAAGTACAATTATTAATAAATAAGTATTATTATTAATACCATTATTATTATCATTAGAAAAATTATTATTTTTATAGATATTATAATTATTAGTATTATCATTTTTAATCAAAATTTATAAAATTATCATTTAGGTTATTATTAGTATCGATATTATTATTAATACTATTATTATTATCATTAATACTTTTATATTAACAATATTATTATAACAAATAAATATTTTATATATAAGAGTATATTATTTATAACTACCTCAATACATCAAATTATATATATATTAAGATTATTTATATCAATATTTACATATAAAAAATTGTTGATTCTTAATATAATATTAATCATATGTATATATAAAAACTATAAAACATTAACTATATTAAATATATATAAAATAAGTATATAAGATATATAATTTAAGATATAATATATAAATTTATTCGAATATAATTATATATATTAATATACATATAAATGATATAGGTTCGTGAATCCGAGGCCAACCCATACTTGTTCAATGTCGTCATATGTATTTTTACTACAAAATACAGTATAGTGAGTTCATTTGATTCCCTTTTACTCTTTACATTTTTGGGACTGAGAATACATGCGATGTTTTTATAACTGCTTTATTAAATGCTTTTGAAATATATTTTGAACTGCGAATACATGAAATGCTTTTATAAATGTTTGACAAGATAGACACACGCAAAACATTCCTCGAATGAATTATTATACAGACAGAAGTTCTGCGGATTATTATTGAATTGTGTGGACATGATAATTACCACCATTGAATTATGTGGACATGATAATTGCCACCATTGAATTATGTGGACATGATAATTACCACCATTGAATTATGTGGACATGATAATTGCCACTAATTGAAGTTGATGTTATGTATCGAGAGAATGATTTTTTATACACAGGTTATGTGTATTATATTTTGTACACGAGATATGTGTACGGTTACTAAGATTTATGAAAGATGATTTCGTACACGAGAAAGGTGTACTGTATTTAAAAGATATCGCATGTACATTACAGGTGGGTATAGGATTCGGGCCCATTTGTACCATGCAGCATTTAAATCTTGTGGTCTATCAAAATGATGAATTTTATTGTTTTATGATAAACTTATGAACTCACCAACATTTTGGTTGACACTTTAAAGCATGTTTATTCTCAAGTATTAAAGAAACCTTCCGCTGTGTATTTGCTCATATTATATGGAGTCGTTCATGGCATATAGAGGTCAGAACCTCGCAATGGGACCAACTGTTGAAGACTTCGTCCAGATGGATTAGGACGGGGCATTTCAGTTGGTATCAGAGCGGTGGTCTTAGCGAACCAGGTCTTGCATTAGTGTGTCTAACTGCTAGTTATTAAGATGCATTAATGAGTCTGGACTTCGACCGTGTCTGCATGTCAAATGTTTTGTTTATCATTTAGTGTAAAAAATTATTTTCTTATCATTCTTTAAAGTCTAGACACGTCTTACTGCCTCTATTGCATAGATAGTGTATAGATAAATTCATATCTTAGCGTATCTGTTATTGTTACCTTTGTCTGACAGCTTCCGTAGATTCCTCCGTAACTTATGGAATTTTAGTATTATATATGCATATGTAAATTATGTATTGCAGGGTACTAATCTACATCCTATAATCTATTTCTTATCGAAAATATCGTATGAGATGAATCCCTCAACCAGTTGGAGTCCCTCAGATTCCGATAGCTATTCCGATAGATATTCCGACAGTTATTCCGATATGGAAACACACTTGAGCTCCGAAAGCAGTATAACCGGAATGGATCAACCAATCAGCCATCCCCAATTCATCTGATGGGTTCGTAGCCTACTTAATCACTGGAGACAAGAAGAAGGTGATCCCTTCCATCCACCACATTCCCCTCTTGGCGAAGAACTTGAAGCACTTACCGGCGAACCTGTTCGTAATACCATTTTCTCCCTCATTTCCCGAATATCTCGCCATGATTATATACTATCTCAATTCTAAACCTTATTCATCTGCTCATTTCGACCGACAATCATCCCGAAATAATATAAGAAGTCAACGAACTTCGCACTCGAATAATCAATTTGGAGAATATGGTGCAAAATTTACCAGCTTCATCAACATCGTCAGCACCAGCAGTACCATCAATAAACAGCACCAGTACCATCAACAATCCACGCCTCAACATCTCATTCTGTACCTCGAGTATAATTATCGTTCTACGAATCGTTCTACATTATTTATCTTCGTTCGACATGGCGATTATGTAATCTTTAATATTTTAGAGATTATATACTCTTGTTCTAACTGTAAATCAAATGAAATTAATATTACATTAACTCATTAAATCCATGATTACATCTGAAGAAAATATATATGTATATATATTTTCATAAGGATTGTAATTAAAAATTCTTTTGTACAAACTGTTAATGGTGAAAATATTTTAACGGGTAGGTAATACCCGAGGAATATTTAAATTTCACATTAATAAGTTACACTGTACATTCTTCAAATCTGATTCAACGGTCATTTACTATCCTATTTATATCCACCGATGCACATATCCGTTCACCACAGAATAACCATTTTCATTCAATTTCATATTTGGATTTTGACCTATCAGAATCCGACAAGTGGCATAATGAAGAAAACATTGGATAAAATAAAATTTTTTAGAAACAAACAAATTAACTATGAGAAATTTTGTTAAGAATCCACGCTAACTGTTCCTAGCTAACTGTTCCTAGCTAACTGTTAATTCCGTATTACCTTTTATTTATTGCAATTTATTTATCGCAAATTAATTATCTCATTTTATTTATTGCAATTTTAATTCTCGCAAATTTTATTTATCGTCATTTAATTTCTGTTATTTATTTTACGCACTTTAAATATCGGGACATGTATACAAGGTTTTGACATATCATATCGACACATCTATATATATTATTTGGAATAACCATAGACACTCTATATGCAGTAATGCAGGAGTTAGCTATACAGGCTTGAGGTTGATTCTACAATAATATATATAGTTTGAGTTGTAATCGAGTCTGAGACATGTACACGGGTCACGATACGTATTAATTAATTCGAATATTATATATTAAACTATATATGAATTATTAGACTGTTAATTGTAGACTATCGACCATGGACTAATAACATTGGACAATTAAAATGAATTAAAATATTGATTATAACATATGAAACTAAACAATTCTTCAAGTTTGCCACTTGATTTCATCTTAAACCTCATTTGTATCTTGACGATTACAACCTACGTTCAAACCTTTCATGATTCTTGAAAACACCTCAATCGATAGGATGAATCAACCGCACTTCATCCTTAAAGAAAAGATTTATGCATATAGTTATGCACCTGAGAAACTCTCGGCAACTGAGTAATCGTTTAACGCGTAGCTGTGCTAATTCCTTAGTGTTATTATTACCCAAAATAACTTGGTAATCCCTTTCAAAGTAGCAAATTTTGTCACAGCTTCAGCAAGTCAACTTCGACTTTTCGTTCGTAATAACCTTATTATGACCTTGAAATATATGCGTGCTATTTTATTGTTATCAGGGAACCTTTTATATTCCACCATATTACCATCAGCGTTTAATCATCTAAAAACACAATTCTCTTGAAACCACCTCGGATTGATAATCGATGATTCAGATATAGCTGCATTAAATGCATAGGAAACAGTAAACTTGTAGATGGCCTAAATGGCCAAAAGTTTGATAATAAAGAATGGCATATTGGGAACGCTCGATAGAAAATTGATACTGAAAAATGGATTGAGCTAACCAGGAAGGAGACCAAGAACAATTACAAGGATCAAACCCTATATTCAAAGAATTCAAGTAATTCTGGATCCGATGAAATCTTTAGAGAATATCATGCTCCGAAGTCATGTTAAAATATTGCGGAAAATCTTTCTTCATCAACTACCGAACTTAGAAATTCCAAAATATCATCATAAACATCTTCGATATTTCTGAAGATATTTTCATAAATATTCTTGTTCGAAATTATCTACCTCTTCGTATTTTCTGTATTTCATTATATTGAAAACTTCTGTAAAATCCAAGTATAAATTATGAATGAATTGTGGAGAAGTGTTGGGAATTGAAGCATGGGTTAGTATAATATAATGACGCTTGGTCAATGTGATTATATTACAGTAAGTCATGCTGAGTTTCTATTGGAACATGATGATTCACAGATCATAACGTCATCATGTGCCATGTTACATAACTCTTTCATTCTACTTAACTTCTGAACATATCAAGAAAATGTATTCTTGATAGTTCTATCTTCTATAATTTTTATAAATTTGAAAATCAAATCGTGCTATCACGTTCCACCCTGCTTAGAACATTATAATCATTCAAAACTCTGTATCTATGAATTCTGGACCATTATTCGCTTGACTTGGAGTCGGGAGAGAAAACAAGAGCATGGAGCTCCGAAAAATAAAGGAAAATATAAACCCGATAACAAACATAGGAATTACAAACCGTGTATATCAATGTTTATCGCAACATAAAGACACGGGAGAATTAAAAACATTATAAACCCAAGGGCGAGGTAGAAGAAAACAGATTCCTCCGGTGGTAATTGGAAAAGGAGAATGATTGTTGTGATAGTGAGGATAAAACAAGAATCAGAACTGGATTAAGCATTTTCACAATCTTTTGAATTTAGGATTGAGTATAGAAGTGGTGAAAACTAATGGAACGGAAAATGTAAATTTATACTGGAAATATCAGACGTAGTAATTGGGGCAGATCATCGCATTTAATTAAAGAGATCCTAATTTCCTTAAATCTCTAAGAGTCAGATCTTATAGATTTCCAAGATTTTCTTTTAAATCCCTTGAATTTCGGAATTCAACAGTGACTATGAAAAAAGTTAAGACGTACCTTAATTTCTAAATTCAATCAAGACAACGTCAAAAGTTAAGATGCACCTTATTTTCTAAATTCAAACGTGACTACGTCAGAAGCTAAGACGAACTTACATTTATTCGTTTCACTCTTTTGAGATAGCTTCAACCGTACGCTTCGAGTAATCGAACTATTTTATCCATATTACTATATGATAATAAAACTCTATTTATCAACTCATATTCGTCATGAAGACATTTTTATTGTTAGCCATGACGACCACACTCAAATTTCGGGACGAAATTTCTTTAACGGGTAGGTACTGTGACGACCCAGAAATTTCCAACCAATTTTAAACTTAATCTTTATATGATTTCGACACGATAAACAAAGTCTGTAATGATGAGTCTCAAAAAATTTTGAACTATTTTCATGAATGCATTTGACCTTCGACTGTTCCCGACGATTCATGAACAGATAATTGTAAATAGATTTGTGTGTATTTAAAAATATATGTACATATAAATATAATGAGTATTATTATTATTGATATTACTATTAAGATTATTAATTGTATTTTTATTTTTATATAAGCTATTATATCTAGTAATGATATTATTATTATTATTTTATTAATATCATTTATATTATTATCATTACTGGTAATTATCATTGATGTTAGTATTAATACTATTATACTATTATCATTTATCATTATAGTCTTTATTAATAAAATTATTATTTATAATATTATTATTAGTATTATTAATATTAATATTAATATTAATAATATAATTATACTAGTTATTTATATAAAAAAATAAGAATTTGATATACATATTCAGATATAAAATCAATATATACAAAAACAGAAATTTATAATTTTATATACATATATAAAATACAGATATACATATAAATAAATATATATATAAATAAATATATGTAAATACAGTGAAATACATATATAGATACAAAACAATACGTATCCAGTTTCCTTTCACAATCCTGCTTTAATCAAATTGTCCTGACACTGTTAAGCTAGTATGATTGAATCAAACATTTGAAACAATCCAAAATCTGTTACACGTAACAATATGCTTTATCATTTATTTCTCATATGTTGAACAACTTACGTACTTCTTGTCTGCCAAAATTATCAAACATTGATTTCCCAAATCAATTAAGATCAAAATACTGTTAAATCATAAATGTACTGATATATTATATACCTCCATAACTACCATTGAGAGGAATAAAACAGAAAAGTAAAGAAAACTTCTATGAACTCTGTTCTTGAGTTATTTTCTTTTCTTCATTGTTTTCTCGTCAACCTCACTAACCACCATCATATCGATCAACTCACCATTTAAACATCATTCATCAACTACTAACATCATCATCATTAAATCATACAAACTGCTGTAAATGTTTTCTGTTTACAACCTTCAACGAACACCATTTTCAAATCTATCACCACCTTTAATAAACCATAATCCCAATTTTTCTTACCTTTGGTTGTTGCTCGTTGAACACCACCATGAAACCAGTGACCAACACAGCCCACTTGCGAACTTTGTTGCTGCGTTTGCTCCTGTTTCACTCCAGCTACAATTGATACTGCTTACTTCCTGCTTTAGTCGAGACTACAAACCATCACTTCATAAAATGAGAACCATATAATGCTCGTTTATTTGCTTCTATGTTTGCAACCAAGAGCCATCATAAACCACCCTTTGTGGTTACCTATGTTGGCCAAAAATAAAAATATAACCAGGTTGTTGCCTTCTGTTTCATCGAACACATGCCATCATCGAAAACCCTATAAACCTAACTCAATAGTTACCACCTTTTGGTTCCCTCTTGAAGTAGAGTCTCAACCACTATCACCTTCCATGCTCGACACCAACCATCGAAAACCAACCCAAACTCATTTAAATTGTTGTTATTCATGTTAACCGAAGACCACCAAACCAAACATCACCTATAAACCCACCCCGTAAAAACCATTAACCTGTCAATTCTTGTTTTCTGCTACTGTTAACGAAGAAAGGAAGAGAATACGGTGAGATAATAGACGTTTATGCAATTATATTATGATGAGGTTACAAATAAAAGGAGCTGTAAAGGATGGCACGTTCCCTTCTATTTTTGATGGCCGACATATATTATGCTTCTTTAATCAAAGTTAATAACACCACTTCTTCCACTTGTTATTCTTTATCCAAAAGTATACAACTATTATTGTTGTTTTGGTTCGAGTATGACAAGCAAACCAAACCCCACTTGGTTAGTAAAGATTGATAATAAACGAAAGGTTGTCACGATTCCTTTTTCCTTTTCCACTTTGGTCGACAACAACTAAACAAGTAACCCTACTTGGTATAAAATAATGCTAATTATTCGATTGCCTTTTTGCTGCCTCTGGATTGCTATCCTCTATTTAATCGACTAACAGACGGGATGCAAACTCTCTTCTGGACCGTGACTTGAGTTAGACTTGTTAATCGGGCTAGAAGTGGTCTTGAGTGCTTAGGCCTGATTATGTTTGGGCTTTTTTGTTATTGGCCTTGTATCATGAAACTATTACAGATACAATTAAATTTTCTGTTTCTTGTTCCGATTAGAACTTAAGATATGATGTTGAGTTATGATAATAATGAAGACATTAATGATAATGGTTGATGAAACAAGATCGAGGTGATGATAAACAATGATGAAGATGATGGAAACTTATGATAAGGATAGATGAAGATGATGATAAACAATGATGAGGAGGATACATAAAAATCATGAATTGATAGTGATGATAATATGATAATGATAATAACGATGGATGATGATGGTTATATCGATATGATAATGGATAATTAACATTATAATCGTAATACTAATGTCGATATTAGATGAAGAAGATGAAGAATGTAAATGGGTCTTTATTTTTAATGAAGAAGATGAATTCGGAATAAAGGTTAAAATAAATTAAAACTGGCATTTAATCAGAAAAGCGTCACTGGAGGAGTGGTTTAGGAGTGATTTGGGTTAGCGTAAGGTCACGGGTTCGAGTCCGGGCAAAGGCTGTTATTCTCCTTTTTGGGAGCTTTTTCTTGTGAGGTAGTAATCTAATTACTTTTATTATTATTATTATTATTATTATTATTATTATTATTATTATTATTATTATTATTATTATTATTATTATTATTATTATTATTATTATTATTATTATTATTATCATTATTATCATTAAGTACTAATTATTAAGTATTGTATTAGTAGGTATTAAGTACGATTATTAATAAATAAGTATTATTATTAATACCATTATTATTATCATTAGAAAAATTATTATTTTATAGATATTATAATTATTAGTATTATCATTTTTAATCAAAATTTATAAAATTATCATTTAGGTTATTATTAGTATCGATATTATTATTAATACTATTATTATTATCATTACTACTTTTATATTAACAATATTATTATAACAAATAAATATTTTATATATAAGAGTATATTATTTACAACTACCTCAATACATCAAATTATATATATATTAAGATTATTTATATAAATATTTACATATAAAAAAATTGTTGATTCTTAATATAATATTAATCATATGTATATATAAAAACTATAAAACATTAACTATATTAAATATATATAAAATAAGTATATAAGATATATAATTTAAGATATAATATATAAATTTATTTGAATATAATTATATATATTAATATACATATAAATGATATAGGTTCGTGAATCTGAGGCCAACCCACACTTGTTCAATGTCGTCATATGTATTTTTACTACAAAATACAGTATAGTGAGTTCATTTGATTCCCTTTTACTCTTTACATTTTTGGGACTGAGAATACATGCGCTGTTTTTATAACTGCTTTATTAAATGCTTTTGAAATATATTTTGAACTGCGAATACATGAAATGCTTTTATAAATGTTTGACGAGATAGACACAAGCAAAACATTCCTCGAATGAATTATTATGCAGACAGAAGTTCTGCGGATTATTATTGAATTGTGTGGACATGATAATTGCCACCATTGAATTATGTGGGCATGATAATTGCCACCATTGAATTATGTGGACATGATAATTGCCACCATTGAATTATGTGGACATGATAATTGCCACCAATTGAAGTGAATGTTATGTATCGAGAGAATGATTTTTTATACACAGGTTATGTGTATTATATTTTGTACACGAGATATGTGTACGGTTACTAAGATTTATGAAAGATGATTTCGTACACGAGAAAGTTGTACTGTATTTAAAAGATATCACATGTACATTACAGGTGGGTATAGGATTCGGGCCCATTTGTACCATGCAGCATTTAAATCTTGTGGTCTATCAAAATGATGAATTTTATTGTTTTATGATAAAATTATGAACTCACCAACCTTTTGGTTGACACTTTAAAGCATGTTTATTCTCAGGTATTAAAGAAACCTTTCGCTGTGCATTTTCTCATATTACATGGAGTCGTTCATGGCATATAGAGGTCAGAACCTCGCAATGGGACCAACTGTTGAAGACTTCGTCCAGATGGATTAGGACGGGGCATTTCAGAACGTCGTTCCATTAAATAGGAACGCCATTCCTGATTAAATAGGAACGTCATTCCATATAGTGGTTTTGTTCATATAGATGAAATGATGATTGCAATTTGTTATGTGCTAATAAGATATAAAAAAATTAGATAAACAAATAAGATAGAAAACATAATACGGAGTATAAATAATCAGAAAGGCTTTCTGTTTTTGAAAGTTATGCTTATGTAATATTCGAGTGTCTGTAAATGATACAGTGGTTTTTCTACTGCTATTCGCATAATAGGCCTTGCTCCAAATGCAAGAATCCCTGTAATTATTACCTTCAATAGAAATGAAATTTTGTTTGGCTTTTCAAAAAAAAAAAATCAGAAAGGCAGCTAATTTAAAATATTATAAAAAATAAATAATCATAAGTATTCAAAATCATATAATTCAGTTCCTGGCCTTCAACTGATGTTCAAGTGTTTTGATTGATAAAAACTAAAGAATAGTAGCTGGGGGAATTGAAATCTTGAGTACAAAACTATCACACCCCCAGTTAGGGCCTGGATGAATGTGACATTAATATCAAAAATACCAACATATTATATAATGAGAACAACACTATATGATAAAAACAAACTTTATTGAGTACGCAGCAGAAAGAAAATAGAATGTCATTACAAGAATTGAAATTACAAGAATGTAAATAAATGCATAAATAATAAATGTGACTCTTTCTTCAAGTCTTAGAGTCCAAGTAGCATCACATAGATAAGAGTAAGCTGATCAATCGCAACCTGAGACAAAACATGCTAAAGTGTCAACCAAAAAGGTTGAGTGAAGTTCATAGGTTTAACAAAATAGTTGACCGTTGTTTAGACCACAAGATTTTTATTTATAAAAGTAGATCTCGCAGGGATCTAAAAGTAGTGCCAAGTTTGTGATATTTAGACTAAACAGTTTCAAAGTTTGCCCCGTGACAAGTTGTACTGTCCTTGTCGGTTTGAATCATTATTAAGTAATACAATGACTTGGTCAAATGTATCGGGGACGTTACTCCCGATAGGCCTACCCCCAATAATTAAGAATGCGTTATGTAAAAGCATTAAAAATATCACAGTGGGGACTTGCAGGACATAGCCAGGTATATCACAGTTTAATAGTTGGTACTTGTGTCTAAGTTGTAAATATTAAAAGAAGCATGTGTCTCACCCCAGTAAGTTTAAATAAATTACGCAATAGTAAGTGGGGCTATGAAGTTCACCTTAGTAAGTAGGAGAAGAGTTTGTTATTCCACGGAATAGAAGAGTTGGATGAATGTGAGCATAAAGTCAACCTAATAACATTTAAGAGTAGTTAAATGTTTGCTCAAGTTTAAGTTTAAGTATGCAAGTGTTTAAGTGTAGTTTATTTTACTAAGTTCTCATTCTTAGTAAGTTTTCCATTTTTAGTAAGTTTCTATGTTTAGTAAGTTAGTGTTGAACACTAGTGAGTTGTTCTTAATAAGTCCATCACTTTTTAAGTTTGTAAGTGACTAAGTGTTGTTCACTTAGTGAGTGTATGATTACTATAGTTGGGTTGATATTGTGCACCATACCCAAACATCTATGCCACCGGCAAGTCACTCGAATGATCTATTGTTACCGAGCGGCCCAGGATCTCTTGACCAGAATCTAAGTCTTGGCATTCGAGATCCACAAGCGTCCCATAATGGTACCAAGGATCACCCTAGGCCACAAGTAGCGTAGACGTTCAAGTAATCTCACGTTATCGTGAATGACTATTGTAATGATATGTTATAATCTTATAATATAAGTATTATAATATAGGTAGTACATTATAAGTGTTAGTAGTAGTATAGGTGTGTAAGTGTTAGGTAGTAGTATGTAGTATAAGTAGTAGTATTAGGGTTTAGTAGTAAGTAGTATTAATTAGGTAGGTTTAAATTAGGGTTTTAATTAATTAGAGTAGTTAGGTTTTAATAATTAATTAATGATTAGGGTTTAGTAGTATTTAATAGTGTTTAGGGTTTATATAATTAATGTTTAGGGTTTAAGTAGTATTAGGGTTTTATATTATTTAATGTTTATGTATATGTAGTATGTATATGTCGTGTATATATGTATGTATATATAGTCTTTTATTTTTTATTTTTTTATATGTATATATGTAGCCGTAGGTATATATATATATATATATATATATATATATATATATATATATATATATATATATATATATATATATATATATATATATTATTTTTTTACAATTAATAAACATGAGTAATAACATAAACATGATTAGGTTTTAGGGTTTTGAAGATCTAAACATTTTTTTTAAAGTCGTATATGTATGTGTATGTATATGTTTATATATTTTTTTTATATATATATGTATATGTTTACGTGGTGTACGTATATATATATTTTGTATATTTTTAACAAGATTACATACATGTTAATGATCCAAATAATTAGGGTTTAAAGATTTAACAATATATTTTTTTTTTAATTGTGTATATGTATATGCATATTGTTTATATATTTTTTTTTACATGAACAATATGAATATTAAGATCAAGAATGAATATGATAATGAATATAAACATGAATCGAAATATAGAATTTAAAAGATTTGGATCTAGGGTTATACCTTGATGATGGATGATGAAGATTAACAAGAAAAGATGAATATCACTTGAAGATGAAGATCAAATAACCGAATAACGAAGAACACGCTTGAAGATCTTGATGAACACGAAGAACAAGCCCGGAAAACAAGAAGTAATTAACCAAAACTTCAAAAAGGTGGTGGTGGTATTGTGGTGGTGGTTTGGCCGTGAGACAAGAGAGGGAGAGGGAGAGGGAGAAGATTGATGAGGTGATTTAGTGAGTATGAGATGATGAAAACCATTAACCTAGCTCCCTGTTTATACACATACATGGATCATTCTAGAGCTAGGGGCAAATTAGGAATACTTGTGGCAAAAGTCAAGCTTTAGGGTTAGGTTTATGGTGGTGATTATGGCCGATTTTTACCAAGGGCAAAAAGGGTCTTTTTGCCCTTCCAAAATCACGGCTAGGGTTAGGTTAAAGGGAGTGAAACTTTTTCGTTTTTGACCTTGTAGTTTGATTTGGTTAAAATGGTTCCTTATAAGTTCAAGTTTACATGTTTAAAAGCTACAAGTTTTAAAGTTTTACATTTTGTTTACAATAGTTCTTAAGCTCATTATTTTCATCTTTTATTAACTTGTCAATTATTGCACAAAGTTAATTAATATGTTTTATAACTCTTAATATTTATCAATTGTTGATTAAAGTTTAATCATTTAGTTTTATTTATATTTTTTGGGCATTTAATATTGGAAGAAATATAGAATGGAAAAATGAGGGTCATTATAGTACCTCCCCGTTATTAGAAACTTCGTCCCGGAGTTTTAGGTAGACTTCCCGGATGCTTCAGCGTTTGAGAAGAGATGGGGATATTTCCGTATCATTTGGTCTTTGCGTTCTCATGTATATTCGGGGCCTCTACGCGAATTTCAACGGACTTTAATGATAGTATGTTGCTTTTACGCGTTTGTTTGACCTCTTCATTCATGATTTCTATAGGTTCTTCAACGAAGTGCATTTGCTCATCAATGCGGATATCATCCAAAGAAATAACAAGTGTGTCATCAGCAAGACACTTTTTAAGATTCGAGACATGAAACACATCATGTGCTTGGCTAAGTTCAGTTGGTAGTTCTAATCGGTACGCCACGGGACCAACTCTTTGAGTGATTGTGAAAGGTCCAACATATCGTGGACTGAGTTTACTTCGTTTACCGAAGCAGACGACTCCTTTCCAAGGGGATACTTTCAACATGACTTTATCTCCAACTTGGAATTCTATATCCTTCTGATGCTTATCGGCATAGCTCTTTTGCCGGCTGCGGGCAGTTTCTAATCGTTTCTTAATCTAAACGATCTTTTCGGTAGTTTCATGAATAATTTTAGGACCAGTTAAATGTATGTCCTCTAATTCATCCCAGCACAATGGGGATCTACATTTCCGTCCGTATAAGGCTTCAAAAGGTGCAGCCTTAATACTTGAATGATAGCTGTTGTTATAAGAAAATTTAGCTAAAGGCAAGTGTCTATCCCAACCTTTGCCGAAATCGATTGCACAAGCACGTAGCATATCTTCCATGGTTTGAATGGTTCGTTCACTTTGACCATCAGTTTGCGGATGATAGGCTGTACTCATGTCGAGTTGAGTTCCAAGAGCAGATTGCAAAGTTTTCCAGAATCTAGAGACGAATCGACTGTCGCGATCAGAAATAATTGAGATAGGAACTCCATGACGTGAGACAATTTCCTTAATATAGAGTTGTGATAATTTCTCCATCTTCTCGGTTTTCGTGATAGGTAAGAAATGTGCAGATTTAGTAAAACAATCAACTATGACCCAAATAGTATCATTACCGTCTGAAGTCTTAGGTAACTTAGTAACGAAATCCATAGTGATACATTCCCACTTCCACTGCGGGATATCGGGTTGTGTCAACAGACCAGAAGGCTTTTGATGTTCAGCCTTGACTTTCAAATAAGTGAGACACTTACTAACATAAGTAGCAATGTCAGCTTTCATGTTAGTCCACCAGTAGAATTCCTTCACATCGTGGTACATCTTACTGTAACCGGGGTAAATAGAGTACCTAGTCTTATGAGCTTCGTCCAAGACTAGATCACGAAGATTACCGAAGCAAGGAACCCAAATTCTATTACCAAAGTACCGTGTACCATTAGCTTTCACTTGGAGTTGGTTCTCGAAACTGATAGGTCCTTCACCTTCGATAAGTGTTGATTTAATAGCTTCAAGTTGAGCTTCACAGATTCGTTATATAAGATTCGATTTGATTTTCAGGTTTAAAGCACGAACACGTCTAACATCGTCTTTTCAACTAAGGGCATTGGCAACCACATTTGCCTTCCCAGGATGATATTTCAGCTCACAGTGATAATCTTTCAATAACTCGAGCCATCGACTTTGTCTCATATTTAGCTGTTTCTAATCAAAGATGTGTCGAAGACTTTTATGGTCAGTGTACACCGTAACCTTGATACCATACAGATAATGTCTCCATATCTTTAATGTAAATACCATGGCTCCTAATTCTAGGTCATGTGTGGTATAGTTCTTCTCATGTTTCTTCAATTATCTAGATGCATAGGCAATAACCTTTTCACGTTGCATTAAAACACAACCAAAGCCTTGCTTTGAGGCATCGCAGTAAACAACAAAATCGTCAGAGCCTTCAGGTAAAGATAGAATCAGGGTTGTGGTCAATTTCTCCTTCAGAACCTTAAATGCAGATTCCTGTTCTTCCAACCACTCAAATTTCTTCCCTTTGTGAGTTAACTTTGTAAGGGGTTTAGCAAGGAGGGAAAAATCTTTTATGAATCTTCGATAATAACCGGCAAGTCCCAAAAATTGACGAATATGCTTCGCAGTCCTTGATATCTCCCAGTTTTGAATAGCGGTAATCTTAGCTGGATAGACATGTATTCCGTTACTATCAACAACATGTCCGAGGAACTGAACGGTTTTGAGCCAAAACTCGCACTTTGAAAACTTAGCGTAGAGTTGTTCCTTTCGTAAGAGTTCAAGAATCATGCGCAAATGCTGCTCATGTTTTTTTCTCACTCTTTGAGTAGATTAAGATGTCGTCAATGAATATAATGGCAAATTTGTTGAGATATGGTTTGCAGACACGATTCATAAGATCCATGAACATGGCAGGAGAATTAGTTAAGCCAAAAGGCATGACACAAAATTCATAGTGCCCATAACGAGTACGAAAAGCAGTCTTAGGAATATCGAATTCCTTGATCCTAAGTTAGTGATAACCGGACCTCAGATCAATTTTTGAATAAACACTCAACCCTTGAAGTTGGTCAAATAGATCATCAATACGCGGTAATGGATAGCGGTTCTTGATAGTAAGCTTTTTGAGCTCGCGGTAATCAATGCACATCCTAAGCGTACCATCTTTCTTTTTAACAAATAGAATAGGAGCTCCCTATGGGGACGAGCTTGGACGAATGAAACCTTTATCTAATAGTTCTTGGAGTTGGTTGGAAAGTTCCTTCATTTCGGAAGGTTCTAAATGGTATGGTGCTTTAGCAACAAGAGCAGCACCAAGAGATAAATCAATCTGAAATTCAACTTGTCGAGGAGGTGGAAGACCAGGAAGATCTTCAGGAAATACATCGGGATAATCTCTAACCACTGGCACGTCATCAATAAGCTTTTCCTTTGGTTCGACTATCTTAACACGGGCTAATATCACGGGATAACCTTTCATAAGGTATTTACGGGTTTTGATGCAAGAAATGATGTTGAGCTTGGAACCACTCTTGTCGCCTTGAATGACGAGAGTCTCTCCATTTCCCAATGGAATGTTAACGGTCTTATCGAAACACAAGATTGCAGCATGTAATGGACGTAACCAGTCTATTCCGACTACGACATCGAAGCTTGCTAACTCGACTGGCAAAAGGTCAATCTTAAATTCTTGGTCGGCTAGTTTTAGATTACAGTTTTTATAGATGTGATCAACTTTCATAACTTTTTTGTTTCCTACCTCTACTAGTCGTCTAGTTTCTAGGGGTTGTGGCCTCTCGGTGAACAAGGTACAAAATTCACTAGACACGTAACTCTTATCGGCACCCGTATCGAATAAAATGTTTGCGTAGCAATTATTGACAAGAAACGTACCCGTAATGACTTCATCTTCCTCACGGGCTTCCTCAGCCGTTATGACAAACGCACGGCTCTTCGCATTGGTGGTGTTGGCTCTTGTAGCAGGGGTATCTTTCTTCTTCGGGCAGTGAGGACTAATATGCCCCTTCTCTCCGCAGGTGTAACAAGTAGGAGGAGCTTTAGCAGGAACAACAGCTTTATCTTTCAGAGGAGTCTTACAAGTCTTAGCTACATGTCCCACTTTCTTACATAAAGAACAAGTAGCAGTGCACCGCCTTGGGTGGTGCCTTTCACAACGAGCACAATAGGGCTTAGTCCCTATATAACCGGTCCTAGTACTATCAGCAGGCTTCTTAGTAATATTCTGGTTTGAACCCTGAGACGGCTCAAATTTCCTTTTACCATCACTACTCTTAGTATCAACTTGCTTACTAGCCAAAGCTCTTTTTCTTTTGGCCATCATCAAATTTTGAGCCATGAGAATTACTGCATCAAGGGTAACTTTCTCAGCAGCGATAACATTTCCCTGAACATCCTCAGGGAGACCTTCAATGTACCTTTCAATCTTTCTCGGCTCAGTAGGAAACATCTCGGGACACAAGGTAGAAAGCTCAAGAAAACGATTAGTGTAGTTTTCAATGTCGGTACCCTTAACTTTGAGTTCCCAGAACTCGGCTTCGAGCTTTTGGACTTGACTTCTAGGACAAAACGTATTAACCATCATGCCTTTAAGTTCATCCCATGGAGTTGTGACGACCCGAAAATTTCTGACTAAATTTAAACTTAATCTTTATATGATTTCGATACGATAAGCAAAGTCTGTTAAACTACGTCTCAAAAGTTTTGAACTGTTTCATATATTCAATTGACCATCGACTATTCTCGAGGATTCACGAACGTTTATTTATAAATAGAAATATATATATTTAAATATATATTATATATAATGGTAATTTGTAATATTACAAAATTTAATTATTTGAATTAATAAAGTAATATATGATATTATAACTTAAATGTATCTATATAAGGTGTATTGAATACATATATACATAGTTTCGAATTTATTTGGAAAATGATAGTAGTACTCAATTATCATTCGATTGATAATAAACAAGTTATAAACGAACTTGTGTGATTTTAAAATAAACGGTGATCCGAAAATGAGCTATATAAATTGTAGGCTTATTAAAAACACATTTAGAAGCTAATAAATTAGTTTTAACACTTTTTATATTTCACCCATAAATGAGAGGGACAGTTGATGTAATTTTTATTTAATAAATTAATGATCGAATTTTATACCATAATGACCAAAATAAATAAATATAGTTAATTTAAAAATATGGGATTTTTCTAAACACTTTTATCCGCTACTAATTCCGCACGATACACAGTTCGTGAGAACTGTCGGTAGGATAAACCAAAACTATGGCTGCTTAACTGTATCACATGTTCTTAATTCTTCAAATGATAATATAATTATTATTATAATTTTAATAATACTTTATGTTGTTATTATACTATATACAGATATATATGTTTACATGCTTATGATCAACCTTGGCTCACCTCACATCTTCACCATCAACATCCAACGACACCCTCAACCACCCTTCACCATCCCAATCCGTCACCACGAACCACCACAACTCAACCATCATCTCCATTTATCTCCCCTCTCTCTCTCTCTCTTTTCTTTCTATTTTGGTCAATGAACCAAACACCTTATGAAAGATTATGTTTAACGCCACTAAGTTATTGTTTCTGCTAGACTTCATTACCCAAAACAGACTGCAACATGTTGCTGCTACACACTTGAATCAACGACACCATCACCTTCTCTCTCTCTCTCTCATCTATCTCTCTCTTCGATATTGATTAGGAAACCGTCGCCACCACCTTCAGTTGAAACCACCATCACAGCTTCACCTCCACCCTACTGCAAACCCACCAAATTCTCTTAGTTTCTTCTACTGTCGTTGCTGCCAATTTCTGTTTTAATACCGCATGAAAACAACCACCAAACACCCCATTTTTACTGTTGTTGTTACATTCAACCTTGCTTCTACTCCTAATACAATTCTACTATTACACTCCTGTGTCTGTTTCAATGACAAACGAGTACCATTATTAAACCCATAACTGTTGCTACAGTGTTTCAGTAGAGTTCGAACTGCAGCTACTGCTGCTCTAGTTTCTGTTTTTAATCATTGTTGTTGCTGCCATGAATATAACGATGATTGATATGATGATAAAAGACGATGAATATGATATGTAAATAATCGATCAAGTCAAGAAGATGATGAATAGGGTATAGATAAGGAAAAGAATACGCGACGCTTAATGATGAAGCTATGATGACGAGTTGATATTGAAGATGATGATAAACAGTGGATCGTGAGCACGATGATGATTATGTGATAACGATGTATGATGATGATGGATAAAAGGAGATGTACGAAGATAGATTATGAGAATAATAAGATGAAAGTGATAGCTGCATATTTTGGATTTTGAGTAAGAACAGAAACGTGATGGGCTTTTCATTTATAAAAGGGATATGTTACTGGACTATTTTTTTTATGTTGGGCCATTAATTGATAGTTGGGCTGTGTTTGTAGTTGGGCCAAGATGATCCAGACGACACAGTTTTATATTAAGTAGAAATTGTTTTGTTCAGGAAAAATATAATTGGAGGAGTGGTTTAGAGGGTGGGTGTTTAAGTGAGAGGTCTTGGGTTCGAGTCCGGGCAGTGGCGTACTTTTTTAGGAGCTTGTTTTTTCTTCAAAGGTTGTATTCTAAATTTATTTTTATTATTATTATTATTATTATCATTATTAGTAGAGTTAGAATTATATTTATGAATATTATATAAGTATTCATATTAAAACTATTATTATTATTAAAAATTATCAAAAGTATTATTATTATTATTATTATTATTATTATTATTATTATTATTATTATTATTATCGTGTCATTATTATTATTAAGATAAGTATTATTATTACCATTAACATTATTATCATTATGGATATAAGTATTATTACTATCAAGACTATAAAAATTATCATTCTTAAAACTATCATTTTATTATTATTAAATATCATTTTTATTAAAATTATTATTTTTACTTATCATTATTAATAAAGTTATTATTATTAGTAAATCATTATTATCCAAACTATCATTTTTCACAAATAAATATTTTATACAAAAATTATACTTACTATATATACTATAATCATATTTCATATAATAATATATCAAACATACTAATATTTTTATATAAATACTTACATACAACTAAATGTATAGATAGAAATTAATTTTTAATATATATATAAAATATACAAATATAACATAAGATATATTATATATTATATATAAATAAAGTATATATTTAAATAGATTTTAGTATAAATTCTATATAACTACACATATCTAAAAATTTATACAATTAATAAATGAAATTATTTGTTTACCATTATATGTATTAATAAACACAAATGATATAGGTTCGTGAATCCGAGGCCAACCCTACACTTGTTTAATGACGTCATATGTATTTTTACTACAAAATACAGTATGATGAGTTTCATTTGCTCCCTTTTTAAATGCTTTTGCAATATATATTTTTGGGACTGACAATACATGCGCTTTTATAAATATTTTACAAAATAGACACAAGTAATCGAAACTACATTATATGGTTGAATGGATCGAAGCCGAATATGCCCCTTTTAGCCTGGTAATCTAAGAATTAGGGAACATCACTAATTAGCACCCCTTATTGACGCGAATCCTAAAGATAGATCTATTGGGCCCAACAAGCCCCATTCTGGAATTTCGAATGCTTTAGTACTTCGAAATTTATCATGTCCGATGGGTGTCCCGGAATGATGGGGATATTCTATATGCATCTTGTTAATGTTGGTTACTAGGTGTTCACCATATGAATGATTTTTATCTCTATGCCGTGCGAAATGCCTGATATGAGATTATGTTTATGAGAAATGGAAATGAAATCTTGTGATCTATTAAAATGATGAAAATGAATGATTATGATAAACTAATGAACTCACCAACCTTTTGGTTGACACTTGAAAGCATGTTTATTCTTAGGTATGAAAGAAATCTTTCGCTGTGCATTTGCTCATATTAGAGATATTACTTGGAGTCATTCATGACATATTTCAAAAGACGTTGCATTCGAGTTGTTGAGTTCATCAAGATTATTATTAAGTCAATTATAGTTGGATATATTATGAAATGGTATGCATGACATCAACTTCCGATGTAATGAAAGATTGTCTTTTCAAAAACGAATGCAATGTTTGTAAAATGTATCATATAGAGGTCAAGTACCTTGCGATGTAACCAAATGTAATGTATTCGTCCAGATGGATTAGGACGGGTCATTAGAGTTGGTATCAGAGCGGTGGTCTTAGAGAACTAGGTCTTGCATTAGTGTGTCTAACTAATAGTTGTTTAGATGCATTAGTGAGTCTGGACTTCGACCGTGTCTGCATGTCAAAAGTTTTGCTTATCATTTAGTGTCGAAAATTATTTTCTTATCATCCTTAAAGTCTAGACACGTCTTACTACATCTATTGCATAGGTAGTGTATAGATAAATTCATATCTTAGCGTATCTGTTATTGTTACCTTTGCCTGACAGCTTCCGTAGATTCCTCTGTAACTTATGGGATTTTAGTATTATATATGCATATGTAAATTATGTATTGCAGGGTATTAATCTACATCCTATAATCTATTTCTTATCGAAAATCCTTCATCTAATCGTACGAGATGAATCCCTCAACCAGTTCGAATTCCTCGGATTCCGACAGCTATTTCGATGTGGAGTTTCACCTAAGCTCAGAAAGCAGTGCCACCAGAACGAATCAACCAATTCATTTGATGGGTTCGTAGCCTACTTAATAATTGGAGATAAAAAGAAGGTGATCCTTTCCATCAACCAAATTTACCTCTTGGCGAAGAATCTGATGCACTTACCGACGAACCTATCCGAAACACCAATTTCAGCCTCATTTCCAGGGTAGTTCGTCACGATTATATTCTACCCACAATTCTAAACCTTATTCATCCACTCGTTCCGACCAACAATCATCCCGGAATAATGGAAGAAGTCAACGAGCTTCGCGCCCGAGTTGTAGTCTTGGAGAATATGGTGCAAAATTTCCCAGCTTTAGCAACATTACCGGCACCAACAGTACCATCAACAATCCATGCCTCAACATCTCATTCTGTACCTCAAGTATAATCATCGTTCTACATGACGTTCTACATCATTTATCTTCGTTCGACGTGATGCTTATGTAATCTCTAATGTTTTAGAGATTATGTACTCTAGTTCTAACCAAAAAACAAATGAGATTAATATCATGTTAACTCATTAAATTCATGATTACATCTGAAGAAAATATATATGTATATATGTTTTCATAAAGATTGTAATTAAAAATTCTTTTGCACAAACTGTTAATGGTGAAAATATTCTAACGGGTAGGTAATACCCGAGGAATATTTAGATTTCACATTAATAAGTTACACTGTACATTCTTCAAATCAGATTCAATAGTCATTTACTATCCTACTTACATCTACAAATATACGAATCCATTCACTGCAGAATAACCATTTTCATTCAATTTCATATTTGAATTTTGACATTATCAGAATCCAACAAGTGACATAATGAAGAAAACATTGGACAAAATAAAATTTGTTAGAAACAAACAAATTAACTATGAAAAATTTTGTTAAAAATCCACGCTAACTATTCCTAGCTAACTGTTTCTACCTAACTGATTTCATTTTATTTATCGCAATTTAATTATCGCAATTTATATTCTCGCAATTTTATTTATCGTAATTTAATTTTTGTTATTTATTTTACGCACTTTAAATATCAGGACACGTATATAAGGTTTTGACATATCATATCGACGCATCTATATATATTCTTTGGAATAACCATAGACACTCTATATGCAGTAATGATCGAGTTAGCTATACAGGGTTGAGGTTGATTCTATAATAATATATATACTTTGAGTTGTGATCGAGTCTGAGACATGTACACGGGTCACGATACGTATTAATTAATTCGAATATTGTATATTAAACTATATATGAATTATTGGACTGTTAACTGTGGACTATCGACTGTGGACTAATAACATTGGACAATTAAAATGAATTAAAATATTGATTATAACATATGAAACTAAACATTTCTTCAAGTTTGCCACTTGATTTCATCTTAACCCTCATTTGTATCTTGACGATTACAATCTACGTTCAAACCTTTCATGATTCTTGAAAACACCTCAATGGAGAGGATGAAGCAACCGCACTTCATCTACGGTAGAAAAGATTAATGCATATAGTTATGCACCTGAAAACACTCGGAACATGAGTAAACGTTTAACATGTATCTGTGCTAGATCCTTTAGCATTATTATTACCCAAAATAACTTTACAATCCCTTTCAAAGTAGTAAATTTTGTCACATCTTCAGCAAGTCAACTTTGACTTTTCGTTCGAAACAACCTTATTATAACCTTGATATATATGTGTACTCTTTTATTGTTACCGGGGAACCTTTTATATTCCACCATATTACCATCAGCGTTTAATCATCTAAAAATACAATTCTCCTGAAACCACCTCGGATTGGTAACCGATGATTCAGATATCGTAGCATTAAATGCAGAGGAAACAGAAAAATTGTAGATGGTCTAAACGGCCAAAAGTTTGATGATAAAGAAGGGAGTGTTAGGATCACTCGATAGAAAATTTGGTACTGAAAAATATATTGAGCAAACCATGAAGGAGACCAAGGCCAAATACAAGGACCATACCATATATTTAAAGAATCCAGGTAATTCTGGATCCGATGAAACCTTCAACGAATATCTTGCTCCGTATTCATGTTAAAATCTTGCGGAAAATCTTTCTTCATCAACCATCGAACTTAGAAATTCCAAAATATCATCATAAATATCTGTGATATTTCTGAAAATATTTTTCATAAATATTCTCGTCCGAAATTATTTATCTCTTCGTACTATCTATATTATATCATAAAGGAAACTACTTTAGTTTCTAAATTTCTTTAAAATTCGAGTTTGAAATATGAATGCTTTTGAAGTAGTGTTGGAAATTGATGCATGAGTTAGTATAATATAATGACACTTGATCAACGTGATTATATTACAGTAAGTCATGCTGAGTTTCTAATGGGACGTGATGATTCAGAGATCATAACGTCATCATGTGACATGTTACACAACTCTTTCATTCTGCTTAACTTCTGAACATATCAAGAAAATATATTCTTGATAGTTCTGTTCTCTGTGATTCTGGTAATTTGACAAATCAAATCGTGCTATTACGTTCTTTCTTGTTTAGAACATTAAGTTCATTCGAAACTCCATACGAATTCTGGACCACTACTCGCTTTACTAGAGGTCAGGAAGGGAATAAAAAGGCAAAGAGCTTCGAAATATAATGGAAAATATAAAGCCCAACAACAACGCCGAAATTACAAACCATGAATATTAATACGAATAGCAATATAAAGACACGGTATAATTAAGAATAGTATCACCCCAAGGTATTAGTAGAAGCAAACAGATTTTTCTGGTGGAAGATAGAAAAGAAGGATGACAGAAGTGATAATTAGAAAAATATCAAGGATTAGAACTGGATTAAGCATTTTCACAATCTTTTAGATGTATGAACTAAGAAATACAGTATAGGAATAGTGAAAATAATGGAACGGAAAACTTTAATTTATAAATGAAAAATCAGACGTAACAATCAAGACAGATGATCGTATTTAATTAAAGAGATCCTAATTCCCTTAAATCCCGAAGAATCAGATCTTATAGATTTCGAAGATTTTATTTAAATCCTTTGAATTTCGGAATTCAACAGTGGCTACGTCAAAAAATAAGACGAATCTCTATTTCTTTATTTCACTATTCAGTGATAGCTTCATTCGTACGCTTTGAGTTATCGAATTGTTTTATCTATATTACTCAATGATGATAAAACTCTATTTATTAGCTCATATTCGTCAGGAAAACATTCTTATTGTTAGCCATGATGATCCCACTCAAATTTCGGGACGAAATTTCTTTAACGGGTAGGTACTGTGACGACCCGGAAATTTCCGACTAAATTTAAACTTAATCTTTATATGATTTCAATACGATAAGCAAAGTCTGTTAAACTAAGTCTCAAAAGTTTTGAACTGTTTCATATATTCAATTGACCATCGACTATTCCTGAGGATTCACGAACGTTTATTTATAAATAGAAATATATATATTTAAATATATATTATATATAATGGTAATTTGTAATATTACAAAATTTAATTATTTGAATTAATAAAGTAATATATGATATTATAACTTAAATGTATCTATATAAGGTGTATTAAATATATATATACATAGTTTCGAATTTATTTGGAAAATGATAGTAGCACTCAATTATCATTCGATTGATAATAAACAAGTTATAAACGAACTTGTGTGATTTTAAAATAAACAGTTATCCGAAAATGAGCTATATAAATTATAGGCTTATTAAAAACACATTTAGAAGCTAATAAATTAGTTTTAACACTTTTTATATTTCACCCATAAATGAGAGGGACAGTTGATGTAATTTTTATTTAATAAATTAATGATCGAATTTTATACCATAATGACCAAAATAAATAAATATAGTTAATTTAAAAATATGGGATTTTTCTAAACACTTTTATCCGCTACTAATTCCGCACGATACACAGTCCGTGAGAACTGTCGGTAGGATAAACCAAAACTATGGCTGCTTAACTGTATCACACGTTCTTAATTCTTCAAATGATAATATAATTATTATTATAATAATACTTTATGTTGTTATTATACTCTATACAGATATATATGTTTACATGCTTATGATCAACCTTGGCTCACCTCACATCTTCACCATCAACATCCAACGACACCCTCAACCACCCTTCACCATCCCAATCCGTCACCACGAACCACCACAACTCAACCATCATCTCCATTTATCTCCTCTCTCTCTCTCTCTCTCTCTCTCTCTCTCTCTCTCTCTCTCTCTCTCTCTTTTCTTTCTATTTTGGTCAATGAACCAAACACCTTATGAAAGATTATGTTTAACACCGCTAAGTTATTGTTTCTGCTAGACTTCATTACCCAAAACAGACTGCAACATGTTGCTGCTACACGCTTGAATCAACGACGCCATCACCTTCTCTCTCTCTCATCTATCTCTCTCTTCGATATTGATTAGGAAACTGTCGCCACCACCTTCAGTTGAAACCACCATCACAGCTTCACCTCCACCCTACTGCAAACCCACCAAATTCTCTTAGTTTCTTCTACTGTCGTTGCTGCCAATTTTTGTTTTAATACCGCCGGAAAACAACCACCAAACACCCCATTTTTACTGTTGCTGTTACATTCAACCTTGCTTCTATTACTAATACGATTCTACTATTACACTCCTGTGTCTGTTTCAATGACAAACGAGTACCATTATTAAACCCACAACTGTTGCTACAGTGTTTCAGTAGAGTTCGAACTGCAGCTACTGCTGCTCTAGTTTCTGTTTTTAATCATTGTTGCTGCTACCGTGAATATAACGATGATTAATATGATGATAAAAGACGATGAATATGATATGTAAATAATCGATCAAGTCAACAAGAAGATGAATATGGTATAGATGAGGAAAAGAATACGCGAGGCTTAATGATGAAGCTATGATGACTGTAGTGACCCGAACTTTTCCATGTTTATATATATATTAAATGAAATTGTTATTTACATGATTAAGTGTTTCCAACATGTTAAGCAATCAAACTTGTTAAGACTTGATTAATTGAAATAGGTTTCATATAGACAATTGACCACCCAAGTTGACCGGTGATTCACGAACGTTAAAACTTGTAAAAACTGTATGATGACATATATATGGTTATATATATAGTTAACATGATTTTATTATAAGTATGTATCTCATTAGGTATTTTAACAATGAGTTATATACATAAAAATGAGACTATTAATTTAAGAAACTCGAAAACGATATATATAACGATTATCGTTATAACAACGTCTTACTAGGTACATATGAATCATATTAAGATATTGATACACTTGGTTAATTATGTTAAATGATAAGTAAATATATTATTAAGTGTATTAACAATGAAATACATATGTAAAAATAAGACTACTAACTTAATGATTTCGAAACGAGACATATATGTAACGATTATCGTTGTAACGACATTTAACTGTATATATATCATACTAAGATATATTATATATCATAATATCATGATAATATAACAATTTAACATCTCATTTGTTATGATAAACAATGGGTTAACAACATTCAACAAGATCGTTAACCTAAAGGTTTCAAAACAACATTTACATGTAATGACTAACGATGACTTAACGACTCAGTTAAAATGTATATACATGTAGTGTTTTAATATATATTCATACACTTTTGAAAGACTTCAAGACACTTATCAAAATACTTCTACTTAACAAAAATGCTTACAATTACATCCTCGTTCAGTTTCATCAACAATTCTACTCGTATGCACCCGTATTCGTACTCGTACAATACACAGCTTTTAGATGTATGTGCTATTGGTATATACACTCCAATGATCAGCTCTTAGCAGCCCATGTGAGTCACCTAACACATGTGGGAACCATCATTTGGCAACTAGCATGAAATATCTCATAAAATTACAAAAATATGAGTAATCATTCATGACTTATTTACATGAAAACAAAATTACATATCCTTTATATCTAATCCATACACCAACGACCAAAAACACCTACAAACACTTTCATTCTTCAATTTTATTCATCTAATTGATCTCTCTCAAGTTCTATCTTCAAGTTCTAAGTGTTCTTCATAAATTCCAAAAGTTCTAGTTTCATAAAATCAAGAATACTTCCAAGATTGCAAGTTTACTTCCAAGTTTTCTAAATCCATTCCAAGTAATCATCCAAGATCAAGAAACCTTTGTCACTTATAGTAGGTTATCTTTATAATACAAGGTAATAATCATAGTCAAACTTTAATTCAATTTCTATAACTATAACAATCTTATTTTGAGTGGAAATCTTACTTGAAATTGTTTTCGTGTCATGATTCTGCTTCAAGAACTTTCAAGCCATCCAAGGATCCTTTGAATCTAGATCTATTTTTCTCATTTCCAGTAGATTTATCCAAGGAACTTGAGGTAGTAATGATGTTCATAACATCATTTGATTCATACATATAAAGCTATCTTATTCGAAGGTTTAAACTTGTAATCACTAGAACATAGTTTAGTTAATTCTAAACTTGTTCGCAAATAAAAGTTAATCCTTCTAACTTGACTTTTAAAATCAACTAAACACATGTTCTATATCTATATGATATGCTAACTTAATGATTTAAAACCTGGAAACACGAAAAATACCGTAAAATCGGATTTACGCCGTCGTAGTAACACCGCGGGCTGTTTTGGGTTAGTTAATTAAAAACTATGATAAACTTTGATTTAAAAGTTGTTATTCTGGTAAAATGATTTTTATTATGAACATGAAACTATATCCAAAAATTATGGTTAAACTCAAAGTGGAAGTATGTTTTCTAAAATGGTCATCTAGACGTCGTTCTTTCGACTGAAATGACTACCTTTACAAAAATGACTTGTAACTTATTTTTCCGACTATAAACCTATACTTTTTATGTTTAGATTCATAAAATAGAGTTCAATATGAAACCATAGTAATTTGATTCACTCAAAACAGATTTAAAATGAAGAAGTTATGGGTAAAACAAGATTGGATAATTTTTCTCATTTTAGCTACGTGAAAATTGGTAACAAATCTATTCCAACCATAACTTAATCAACTTGTATTGTATATTATGTAATCTTGAGATACCATAGACACGTATACAATGTTTCAACCTATCATGTCGACACATCTATATATATTTCGGAACAACCATAGACACTCTATATGTGAATGTTGGAGTTAGCTATACAGGGTTGAGGTTGATTCCAAAATATATATAGTTTGAGTTGTGATCAATACTGAGATACGTATACACTGGGTCGTGGATTGATTCAAGATAATATTTATCGATTTATTTCTGTACATCTAACTGTGGACAACTAGTTATAGGTTACTAACGAGGACAGCTGACTTAATAAACTTAAAACATCAAAATATATTAAAAGTGTTGTAAATATATTTTGAACATACTTTGATATATATGTATATATTGTTATAGGTTCGTGAATCAACCAGTGGCCAAGTCTTACTTTCCGACGAAGTAAAAATCTGTGAAAGTGAGTTATAGTCCCACTTTTAAAATCTAATATTTTTGGGATGAGAATACATGCAGGTTTTATAAATGATTTACAAAATAGACACAAGTACGTGAAACTACATTCTATGGTTGAATTATCGAAATCCAATATGCCCCTTTTTATTAAGTCTGGTAATCTAAGAATTAGGGAACAGACACCCTAATTGACGCGAATCCTAAAGATAGATCTATTGGGCCCAACAAGCCCCATCCAAAGTACCGGATGCTTTAGCACTTCGAAATTTATATCATATCTGAAGGGTGTTCCGGAATGATGGGGATATTCTTATATATGTATCTTGTTAATGTCGGTTACCAGGTGTTCACCATATGAATGATTTTTATCTCAATGTATGGGATGTGTATTGAAATATGAAATCTTGTGGTCTATTGTTACGATTTGATATATATAGGTTAAACCTATAACTCACCAACATTTTTGTTGACGTTTAAACATGTTTATTCTCAGGTGAATACTAAGAGCTTCCGCTGTTGCATACTAAAATAAGGACAAGATTTGGAGTCCATGTTTGTATGATATTGTGTAAAAACTGCATTCAAGAAACTGATTTCGATGTAACATATTTGTATTGTAAACCATTATGTAATGGTCGTGTGTAAACAGGATATTTTAGAATATCATTATTTGATAATCTACGTAAAGCTTTTTAAACCTTTATTTATGAAATAAAGGTTATGGTTTGTTTTAAAAATGAATGCAGTCTTTGAAAAATGTCTCATATAGAGGTCAAAACCTCGCAACGAAATCAATTAATATGGAACGTTTTTAATCAATAAGAACGGGACATTTCAGTTGGTATCCGAGCGTTGGTCTTAGAGAACCAGAAAATTTGCATTAGTGTGTCTTATCGAGTTTGTTAGGATGCATTAGTGAGTCTGGACTTCGACCGTGTTTTCTTTAAAAATGATAGCTTAACATTTTTGTTGGAAATTATATATTATTAACATGTATATATTATATGATATATTAATCTCTTAACATGTTTGATATTGTGTGATAGATGTCTACCTCTAGCACAAATCCCATTGACTCACCTAATAATAACGAAGAGTCGAATATATATTGGACTGATTCACAAGTTCCCGAAGAAGAACCGGAAGAAGAATCAGAACCGGAAGAAGAATCAGAACCGGAAGAGGAGGAACCGGAGGAGGAAATAGAATCGGTGGGGGAAATAATAAAATGGTTAAGTAAAAGAAAATCCTCAACCAACCGACCAAGGTTAATTATGGTCAATGGTGTTTCCGCCAAGGAAGCAAAATATTGGGAGGATTACCAATTCTCCGATGAATCGGATTCCGACGAGAATTCCGATGATGTTATAGAAATTACCCCAACTGAATTTAAAAAGGTAAAAGAAAATAATAAGGGAAAGGGCATAAAAATAGAGAAATCTAATTCCAACCCCGATGAAATTTATATGTATCGTCAACCCCCGAAGCCCTTAAGTTGTAACAATGACCCGGGAACCTCTAAACCACTAGGTTTTTCTAAACCGTTGTGGAAAACGACAGCTCGTATTAGGGGAACATCATATATCCCTAGAAACTTGGCAAAACGAACCAAAACCGAAGAAGAAGAAATGAGCGAGTCGGAATAAGATAGTTGTATTCGTGTGGTGTAATATATGTAATATAGTGTGCTTATGCTTTATGATATATATAAAAATTGCTTGTATTAATAAGTATTTTTTTTTTATGAATCTAACTCTTGTCTATTTTACAGTATAAAAACACAAAATGGATAGACAACCCAATATTTTAAGAGACCTACCCGGAGACATGATTGATGAAATCTTGTCTAGAGTCGGTCAGAATTCTTCGGCACAACTATTTACGGCGAAATCAGTTTGTAAGACATTCGAAGAACGTTCCAAGAATGTCTTGGTTTATAAGAGACTTTTTTTGAAAGATGGGGGATATCACATTGGGAAACCCATAAGTTACGATGTGTTTACTTTGACGCATATATTGCGGGGAACCCAAATGCTATTTTACGCAACGGGTTAAGAAATTATTTTGACTCAATGTATCTGAATATAGGACTTCATGATTTAGAAAAAGCGGCTAACATGCAACATAAAGAAGCATGCTATGCTTACGGGTTAGTAATGTTCGCTTCTCACCAAAGTGAGAAAAAGAACATCGGGCTACAACTATTAAACAAAACGTTCCCACAAGTAACGGAGTCGGTAATTGGGGTAAGAAATGAGGTTTTTAGGTTATTACGAGACTGTTGGTCATTACGTAACCCTCATCCCTTTGATGACGTTACAACACGCTGTCTTATCAACGGCCATAACGGTTATGTTCCACAAGACCAAGGATGGGAAGTAGTCCTAGTAAAACCAGAATGCATGACTTGTTTCTGGACGTATGAATTACGTGTCTTTATTGCCTTTGCTGAACAACTTGTGTACTAGCTAGAATTATCTTCACAACTATCTTGTATCAAAGTTATTGTGTGCTATATTTCATATTTTATGTAAAATAAGCGGTATTGTAAGTTTGTAAAATATTGTATAAAAGCTTGAACGCGAAATATTATTATAATCAGTTTTTCATATAGAATTGTAGTAGTTGAATTGTATATTAGCTACTAAGTATGAACTTAACGGGTAGGTACTACCCGAAATTAAACTTATAAAATGCTAATATGAAGAAAAAGCTTTTATAAATGAGTTCATATTATGCTACGAAATACTATTAAGTACTCTTAATATTCTGTATGATTAACTTGTTCCATTTGACTATTTTGAAGGAAATGGCACCGACTACTCGACACACCGTGAATATGAATGAAGAGGAATTCCGTACTTTTATAGCTTCAAACATAGCTGCAGTACAGGCTGCACTACTTACCAATAATAACCTTGGATCTAGCAGTACAGGAAATAGTGTAGGATGCACCTACAAAGAATTCACTGCCTGCAAAACTATGGAATTTGATGGAACCGAAGGACCGATCGGATTGAAACGGTGGACCGAGAAGGTCGAATCGGTGTTTGCCATAAGTAAGTGTACTGAAGAGGACAAAGTGAAGTACGCTACGCATACCTTCACAGGTTCTGCGTTAACATGGTGGAATACCTATCTAGAGCAAGTGGGACAAGATGATGCGTACGCACTACCGTGATCAGCATTCAAGCACTTGATGAACGAGAAGTACTGTCCCAGAACCGAGGTCAATAAGCTCAAGACAGAACTTAGAGGGTTACGAACCCAAGGATTTGATATTACCACATACGAAAGACGATTGATAAGGCTAAAAAGGAACATATATTTCATAGCAATATCCCTCCTAAATAATAGGTTTTCATTTGTAATTGTATTATATTTTCATTGTATTTGTTTAAATAAATAAGTGCGAAGACAAAAGGCGAAAACGAAGATTTGAAGACACAAACGTCCAAAAAACTTAAATGTACAAGATACAATTCAAAAAGTTCAATTTATTGATGAGAAACGTCTAAAAATGACAAAAGCACAAGTTGTGGAACGCAAAGTACAAGATATTAAATTGAACGCAAGGACGTTCGAAAATCCGGAACCAGGACATGAGTCAACTATCAACGCCCGACGCAACGGACTAAAAATTATAAGTCTACTATGCACAAGAATATAATATAATATATAAATAATTATATTAATTATTTATATTTTATATTTATATATATAAAACGTCGGCAAAGAAGATCCAAAGGGGTGTAAGCTGTATTCCATATCCCCGCGACTCGCGGAGTTCTCAGGCACAAAGTGCCGCGACTCGCGGAGCACAGAAATTTCAGAATCCATATAAAAGGTCGCGAATTCTGTCGAGTTTAAAAACATAATAATAATAATACTCCCTAGTATAATATAAATAAATATATATAATAAATATATATATATATATATAATATAGATTAGTGTTATATTAGATTAGTTTGGGTTATGTAAAGGTTATTTTATGGGTTTTTGAAGTCGAAATTCTGTCCGTGTAACACTACGCGATAAATACTCAATGTAAGTTATGTTCTCCTTTTTAAATTAATGTCTCGTAACTAAGTTATTATTATGCTTATTTGAGCCGAAGTAATCATGATGTTGGGCTAATTACTAAAATTGGGTAATTGGACTTTGTACCATAATTGGGGTTTGGACAAAAGAATGACACTTGTGGAAATTAGACTATGAGCTATTAATGGGCTTTATATTTGTTTAACTAAATGATAGTTTGTTAATGTTAATATAAAGATTTACAATTGGGCGTCCCTATAAATTACCATATACACTCGATCGGACACGATGGGCGGGGTATTTATATGCACGAATAATCGTTCATTTAACCGGACACGGGAATGGATTAATAGCCACTAGAATAATTAAAACAGGGGTGAAATTATGTACAACAGACACTTGGTATAATTGATAACAAAATATTAAAACCTTGGGTTACACTCAGTCGACACCCTGGTGTAATTATTAAACAAAGTATTAAAATCTTGTTACAGTTTAAATCCCCAATTAGTTGGAATATTTAACTTCGGGTATAAGGATAATTTGACGAGGGCACTCGCATTTTATATTTATGACCGATGGACTGTTATGGACAAAAAAACCAGACGGACATATTAAATAATCCAGGACAAAGGACAATTAACCCATGGGCATAAAACTAAAATCAACACGTCAACCATCATGGTTACGGAAGTTTAAATAAGCATAATATATTTTATTTCATATTTCCTCGTACTTTTATTTATTGTCATTTTAATTATGGTTATTTATTTTATTGTTATTTAAATATCATCATTTACTATACGCTTCGCTTAAAATATAAATCGACAAACCGGTCATTAAACGGTAAACCCCCTTTTATATATTATTATATATAATTATATATATTTTGTACAAATATAGTTGTTTAAAAATATAGTGTGCAATAAGCCCGCTCCCTGTGGAACGAACCGGACTTACTAAAAACTATACTACTCTACGATTAGGTACACTGCCTATAGTGTTGTAGCAAGGTTTAGGTATATCCATTTTGTAAATAAATAATTAAAACTTGTGTAATTTGTAACGTATTTCGTAGTAAAATATAGTACTATCACGTACCCCTCCGCTACATCAACAAGTTTTTGGCGCCGCTGCCGGGGACTCGGCAAAACGCTATATTTTTAATTTATTTTTGTATAAATTTATTTTTATATATTTTTAGAAAAACAATATAAAAAAATAAAAAAAAATAAAAAAAAAACACACGTTTTTCAATCTCCGCAACTTGCGGAGGTTTTCTGGTACGGATCACCGCGACTCGCGGAGCCGCCCTGGCAGACCTGACCACGGAACCCTAATCGCATTTAATACGGAGTATATTAATTATTATTATTTTTAAAACCCTAATTAGTTTAATTAATTTAATATTTAGTTTTAATTTTAATTAATTAGTAATAATTAATTTTAATTAGTTTTATTTATATATAAAAATTAATACTATTATAAAATAAATATAAAAATAAGTAATTTTATCACTTTTTGTAATTTGTATCCTTTTATTTAGTGTAATCGTAATATTTTGTATATTTTTCATTCGCAATTAGTTTTAAAATTAGTTTTTCCGTAGTTATTTTATATGTATAGATTCTTAGGCTTTGCCGTAAAATCCCTTAAGTGCTTTTTCTTTAGATTAAAATTTAGGCGCTTTAGAATTTTGCGACGCCGTTTTTCGCTTTAGTTTTAAATAGATTTTAGTGCCTTTAAGTAATTGACGTTTTCTGAATAAAATTGCATTTACCTTTAGACCTTTAGGCGCAACTTTTTAGAAATAATTTTTAGACTTTTAAGTTACGATGCGCTATTTTCTTATTTTTATTTTTCGACGTTTTTCGACGCGCATTCTTTTTCTTTATTATTTCTCGACGCTTTAGTTTTTAGGACTTAGAAATTTTCTCTATTTCTTATCTAATATCTCAAACGGAAAGAAAAATTATTTAAGTGGTTAAATTAATGGACGTTGACAATTTTCTGCTTCGTAGTAATAGTTGGATTTGTTAGTGGCTGAGTTGTGAGCTTCCGATTTAAAGGGTTCTGGCTCCCTGCTGCATCTTTTGGCTATTCGAAACGTGGACAAAAGCAGAAAAGTCTATTAATTGGACAACTTATATAAGTTTTTCTATTTTTATAACTAATAGGATAATTAGTAAATGCACCACATTGTAGCTAAAATTTGGCCATCGCAATAAAATTGAAAATTTTGAAAACAAGGCTATGGAAACTCTTTTTGATATCCAAAATCAATTAAATCAATACTCTCAAACGAGTGTTGATGACAATTCGTTCGGTCAATCTTGGATCACGAATGACGAAACAATAACTGGTTGCGAAATCTGTGGAGATTATCACTCAACATGGGAATGTTATTATTACGTTCCTATGGAAAATTACGCACCCACGGAACCTGAATGGAATGATTATGAAGAATACAATTCAAATTGGGATTATTCCCAAGAATATTTCCAAACTCAACAACCAGTAGACGAGGAAAATTACGTGTCTGAAAATTTATTAGACAATATGAAAATCAAACTCAAAGAACTCAATGCTCAAAATGAACAAATGAGAGAGTTTGTAAACCGACAAGCTGAAACTCTATCAGACTACACACCTGTTGATCTGAGGAGTATTGTGCAAGAAAATCTCATATCATCGAATTTTGATGAATTCGAGAGCTCCGAAATCACCAATTATCCCGATGATACTTTTTATTCAGTCTTACCCATTTCACAACATATCGACACATTAGCCTCTACCGACGAAATCATCGATCCATCAATGGATAAAGAAGAAGTAAGGGTGACAAACTTCACCATTCCACAACCTTCCAACCCAATATTCTCAATAGACGAGTCATCCACCGGAAATGAACTACGAGCTGTAATAGATAATGACACCTCGAATTTCACCCAATTAGGTAATAGAGGTGAAACCTTTGATCCCGAGAATGAACGGAAGGAAATGTTAGGAATTATCCACCCTAAAGAAATATGTATGTCGATGTATATCGATCCATTTGACCAAGAACCAGAAAAGAGACATATCCATTTACTAAAAGCTACACTTAAAAAAGAATTAAGTAGTGATGATCGGGTGGGTCTAAACTTTAAACCCATTAATATATTTTATACCACCCGAGATGTAAATAACTGGCTCACTATTTTAATTCGTGGAACTTATTCTACCGACTTCACATGTCGTCAGCTAAGTGTGGGGAAGTCTAACCCCATTTAACGTTAAATTAGGGGTTCGGGTTAGTGCATAACTCGTTAAATAAACATGAATAATAAATTAGGGTAAAAGACGCATTTTCAAATATTAGCAAACAGTTCAGAAAAGCAACCATTTTTGAAGAAAAACATGTGTGATAAAACAAAAAGGAATGATGATGAGGCGCGCCATCTATCATTCGACGAGCTTTGTAATTACAAACTGGGTATTTTTTATCACTTTTCTACACTAATCACCCTCATGAATTTATAATTATAGTCTGATTTCATGCAAATGAGGGCATTGCATGATCTCAAGTGTGGGGAAGGGTTATAAATTCTCTCGGGTTTATACTTGGCTTATTTGCCAAATTTTATGAAAATTTAAAAAATTTTAAACTAAATGAATTCAAAATCATGTTTATACATATTTATGAACGATAAAACTAGGTGTTAATGCCGAAATTATCGTTACCTCGGAAAGGACATAAATTGAGAAACAACCCAAAACGCTTGAATTCATTTAAAATGGAATATAAGAGAATAAAAAGGCAAAGAACATAATAAATAAAAGCCAAGTGTGGGGAGAATATACCAAGTTATTCAATTAAAAACTATCTATCACATGTTTCTGTAAAGTTATTGCAGGTACTTTTGTTTTGGACGATTTTAATCAGTTTTACCCGATTTACTGTAAGAAAGATGGATCTACACGATGAATCAATTCCATCATTAAAAGGAAGTAAAGTCTTCCGAAAAAGACACGCGCTTCTTGATTTAGGTCATGAAGTTGTCGTCCAGACCAGCTGTAGGTTGACGAAAAATCTAGAAAAGTCATCACTAAAATCAGCAGGAAATCCACGGACCTCAGCATCAAACAGGGTCGCCATGTGGTCAGATTTATCCTAACCATGAGAAGGATTTATCTCGTACAATGGGGGGCACCGTGCAAATTAGCTTGATAAGACTAATGAATCAGATCCCCAGAAAGGATAATCTCCTTAAAGATTAAAAATCAGCTTTTAAGACTGATATTACTCAATCCTAGAGATTGACCATAAAGATTGAGAATTACAAACTCATGGAATTCAATGATATCTAAACTAGAGCTTGAACGAGAAAATATTTTGATCAAATTATAAACCGATTTGTTTTCTGAAAACCCATTTTCAATGCGTTCATTACCATTGAACGTAAAATCCTAGGAATTCACCTGGAATTCATTAGGTCACCTGAACCAAATCGGGTGTCAACCGTAAGAACGGTGGTTGCATAGCATGGTCGAAGACAGGACCTTGTGCCAGACCGAAAAATTATAAGGTTAAGCTTTACTATTGCTCCTACAAAGGATAGTAATTGCGTCCAACATGTTATAGACCATAATTAAAAGCATGTCAGGGGACATTGCCTTAACAGTTGCTTGTTCATCGCTTTCCTTTACAACCGGACGGTAGTTTACCGAAAGGTAATATACGGGACAAGTAAACTGGACGTGTTGCTTTCCTAATACAAGGTTAGCAAGTGGGTAACACAAAACCATAAGTTTTGAGCTAAAATTTTCAAATCTGAAACCCACAAAACCCACAAAAATATTTTGCAAACACCGGTGAAGGGTTATTCCGGAAAACTTATCTAGGGTAAAAGTTAGATTGAATTTTCAAAAGATCAAATGTTTTCATAAAGATCCAATTTCCTTAAGGATCTACATTTTCATAGTCATGTGGGACTGTAAACCGCCTTTCAAATGTGCACTTTGCTTTGGAAACCGAAAGTAAATCGGCTATTTGATTGCAAGTGTCGTTGACCTAAACCCGAGGCAACTGTGGATGACACACCCACCTTTAACCATGGTTCTATCATTACTATCATTGTTTATACCACCATATCAAAATCACTGATGTACAAAGTGTGATGAATAAAAAAGTGATTCATGTATGTTTTTATTTCAAGTTCTGTATTGCTTGAGGACAAGCAACGCTCAAGTGTGGGGATATTTGATAAGGCTAAAAAGGAACATATATTTCATAGCAATATCCCTCCTAAATAATAGGTTTTCATTTGTAATTGTATTATATTTTCATTGTATTTGTTTAAATAAATAAGTGCGAAGACAAAAGGCGAAAACGAAGATTTGAAGACACAAACGTCCAAAAAACTTAAATGTACAAGATACAATTCAAAAAGTTCAATTTATTGATGAGAAACGTCTAAAAATGACAAAAGTACAAGTTGTGGAACGCAAAGTACAAGATATTAAATTGAACGCAAGGACGTTCGAAAATCCGGAACCAGGACATGAGTCAACTATCAACGCCCGACGCAACGGACTAAAAATTACAAGTCTACTATGCACAAGAATATAATATAATATATAAATAATTATATTAATTATTTATATTTTATATTTATATATATAAAACGTCGGCAAAGAAGATCCAAAGGGGTGTAAGCTGTATTCCATATCCCCGCGACTCGCGGAGTTCTCAGGCACAAAGTGCCGCGACTCGCGGAGCACAGAAATTTCAGAATCCCTATAAAAGGTCGCGAATTCTGCTGAGTTTAATAACATAATAATAATAATACTCCCTAGTATAATATAAATAAATATATATAATAAATATATATATATATATATATATATATATATATAATATAGATTAGTGTTATATTAGATTAGTTTGGGTTATGTAAAGGTTATTTTACGGGTTTTTGAAGTCGAAATTCTGTCCGTGTAACACTACGCGATAAATACTCAATGTAAGTTATGTTCTCCTTTTTAAATTAATGTCTCGTAACTAAGTTATTATTATGCTTATTTGAGCCGAAGTAATCATGATGTTGGGCTAATTACTAAAATTGGGTAATTGGACTTTGTACCATAATTGGGGTTTGGACAAAAGAATGACACTTGTGGAAATTAGACTATGAGCTATTAATGGGCTTTATATTTGTTTAACTAAATGATAGTTTGTTAATGTTAATATAAAGATTTACAATTGGGCGTCCCTATAAATTACCATATACACTCGATCGGACACGATGGGCGGGGTATTTATATGCACGAATAATCGTTCATTTAACCGGACACGGGAATGGATTAATAGCCACTAGAATAATTAAAACAGGGGTGAAATTATGTACAAAGGACACTTGGTATAATTGATAACAAAATATTAAAACCTTGGGTTACACTCAGTCGACACCCTGGTGTAATTATTAAACAAAGTATTAAAATCTTGTTACAGTTTAAATCCCCAATTAGTTGGAATATTTAACTTCGGGTATAAGGATAATTTGACGAGGGCACTCGCATTTTATATTTATGACCGATGGACTGTTATGGACAAAAAACCAGACGGACATATTAAATAATCCAGGACAAAGGACAATTAACCCATGGGCATAAAACTAAAATCAACACGTCAACCATCATGGTTACGGAAGTTTAAATAAGCATAATATATTTTATTTCATATTTCCTCGTACTTTTATTTATTGTCATTTTAATTATGGTTATTTATTTTATTGTTATTTAAATATCATCATTTACTATACGCTTCGCTTAAAATATAAATCGACAAACCGGTCATTAAACGGTAAACCCCCTTTTATATATTATTATATATAATTATATATATTTTGTACAAATATAGTTGTTTAAAAATATAGTGTGCAATAAGCCCGCTCCCTGTGGAACGAACCGGACTTACTAAAAACTATACTACTCTACGATTAGGTACACTGCCTATAGTGTTGTAGCAAGGTTTAGGTATATCCATTTTGTAAATAAATAATTAAAACTTGTGTAATTTGTAACGTATTTCGTAGTAAAATATAGTACTATCACGTACCCCTCCGCTACATCAACAACGATTCACAGAATTGTGCCTATTGTGTCCGGGAGCGTTCGAAGATGAGGAAGAGAAGATCGACGCGTTTGTGAAAGGATTACCGGAAAGAATCCAAGAAGATATAAGTTCACACGAGCCCGCCTCCATACAACAGGCATGTAGAATTGCTCACAAACTAGTGAACCAGATTGAGGAAAGAATTAAAGAACAGACGGCTGAAGAGGCCAATGTGAAGCAAGTCAAAAGAAAGTGGGAGGAAAACGGTGATAAGAATCACCAATACAACAATAACAGCAATTACAATAATAATCGCAACAATTATCCCAACAATCGCAACATCAATCGCAACTACAACAAACGGCCCAACAACAACAACAACAACAACAACAACAACAACAACAGCAACTACAACAATCATCCCAACAACAATAACAACCGCAACAACAACAACAATCAGAAGCAGCTATGCCAAAGGTGTGAAAAGTATCACTCGGGGTTCTGCACCAAATTTTGCAACAAGTGTAAAAGAAATGGTCATAGCGTGGCGAAGTGTGAGGTCTACGAACCAGGGGTTAACAGAACGAAAGGAACAAATGGTGTTGGAACGAGTAATGGCGGAGCAAGTAGTGTCGGAGCAAGTTATGCCAATGTAGTTTGTTATAAATGTGGAAAACCGGGCCACATTATTAGAAATTGCCCGAACCAGGAGAACACGAATGGACAAGGCCGCGGAAGAGTTTTCAATATTAATGCGGCAGAGGCACAGGAAGACCCGGAGCTTGTTACGGGTACGTTTCTTATTGACAATAAATCTGCTTACGTTTTATTTGATTCGGGTGCGGATAGAAGCTATATGAGTAGAGATTTTTGTGCTAAATTAAGTTGTCCATTGATGCCGTTGGATAGTAAATTTTTACTCGAATTAGCAAATGGTAAATTAATTTCAGCAGATAATATATGCCGGAATCGAGAAATTAAACTGGGTAGCGAAATATTTAAGATTGATTTGATACCAGTAGAGTTAGGGAGTTTTGATGTAATAGTTGGCATGGACTGGCTGAAGAAGGTGAAAGCAGAGATCGTATGTTATAAAAATGCAATTCGCATTGTACGAGAAGAAGGAGAACCCTTAATGGTGTACGGAGAAAAGGGCAACATGAAGCTACATCTTATTAGTAATTTGAAGGCACAAAAACTAATAAGAAAAGGTTGCTATGCTGTTCTAGCACACGTCGAGAAAGTACAAACTGAAGAAAAGAGCATCAATGATGTTCCCGTCGCAAAAGAATTTCCCGATGTATTTCCGAAAGAATTACCGGGACTACCTCCACATCGATCTGTTGAATTTCAAATAGATCTTGTACCAGGAGCTGCACCAATAGCTCGTGCTCCTTATAGACTCGCACCCAGCGAGATGAAAGAACTGCAAAGCCAACTGCAAGAACTATTAGAACGTGGTTTCATTCGACCAAGCACATCACCATGGGGAGCTCCTGTTTTGTTTGTCAAGAAGAAGGATGGTACATTTAGGTTGTGTATTGACTACAGAGAGTTGAACAAACTTACCATCAAAAACCGTTATCCACTGCCGAGAATTGACGACTTATTTGATCAACTACAAGGCTCGTCGGTTTATTCGAAGATCGATTTACGTTCTGGATATCATCAAATGCGAGTAAAGGAGGATGATATTCCAAAAACTGCTTTTAGGACGCGTTATGGTCATTACGAGTTTATGGTTATGCCGTTTGGATTGACTAACGCACTAGCTGTGTTCATGGACCTTATGAACCGAGTGTGTGGGCCATATCTTGACAAGTTTGTCATTGTTTTCATCGATGACATACTTATTTACTCAAAGAATGATCAAGAGCACGAAGAACATTTGAGAAAAGTGCTAGAAGTATTGAGGAAAGAAAAACTGTACGCTAAGTTTTCAAAGTGTGCATTTTGGTTGGAAGAAGTTCAATTCCTCGGTCACATAGTGAACAAAGAATGTATCCAGGTGGACCCGGCAAAGATCGAAACCGTTGAAAAGTGGGAAACCCCAAAAACTCTGAAGCATATACGTCAATTTTTAGGATTGGCTGGTTACTACAGAAGATTCATCCAAGATTTCTCCAAAATAGCAAAACCCTTGACTGCATTAACGCATAAAGGGAAGAAATTTGAATGGAAGGATGAACAAGAGAAGGCGTTTCAATTATTGAAGAAAAAGCTAACTACGGCACCTATATTGTCATTGCCTAAAGGGAATGATGATTTTGTGATTTATTGTGACGCATCAAAGCAAGGTCTCAGTTGTGTATTAATGCAACGGACGAAGGTGATTGCTTATGCGTCTAAACAATTGAAGATTCACGAGCAAAATTATACGACGCATGATTTGGAATTAGGCGCGGTTGTTTTTGCATTAAAGACTTGGAGGCACTACTTATATGGGGTCAAAAGTATTATATATACCGACCACAAAAGTCTTCAACACATATTTAATCAGAAACAACTGAATATGAGGCAGCGTAGGTGGATTGAATTGTTGAATGATTACGACTTTGAGATTCGTTACCACCCGGGGAAGGCAAATGTAGTAGCCGACGCCTTGAGCAGAAAGGACAGAGAACCCATTCGAGTAAAATCTATGAATATAATGATTCACACTAACCTTACTACTCAAATAAAGGAGGCGCAACAAGGAGTTTTAAAAGAGGGAAATTTAAAGGATGAAATACCCAAAGGATCGGAGAAGCATCTTAATATTCGGGAAGACGGAACCCGGTATAGGGCTGAAAGAATTTGGGTACCAAAATTTGGAGATATGAGAGAAATGGTACTTAGAGAAGCTCATAAAACCAGATACTCAATACATCCTGGAACGGGGAAGATGTACAAGGATCTCAAGAAACATTTTTGGTGGTCGGGTATGAAAGCCGATGTTGCTAAATACGTAGGAGAATGTTTGACGTGTTCTAAGGTCAAAGCTGAACATCAGAAACCATCAGGTCTACTACAACAACCTGAAATCCCGGAATGGAAATGGGAAAACATTACCATGGATTTCATTACTAAATTGCCAAGGACTGCAAGTGGTTATGATACTATTTGGGTAATAGTTGATCGTCTCACCAAGTCAGCATACTTCCTGCCAGTAAGAGAAGATGACAAGATGGAGAAGTTAGCACGACTGTATTTGAAGGAAGTCGTCTCCAGACATGGAATACCAATCTCTATTATCTCTGATAGGGATGGCAGATTTATTTCAAGATTCTGGCAGACATTACAGCAAGCATTGGGAACTCGTCTAGACATGAGTACTGCCTATCATCCACAAACTGATGGGCAGAGCGAAAGGACGATACAAATGCTTGAAGACATGCTACGAGCTTGTGTTATTGATTTCGGAAACAGTTGGGATCGACATCTACCATTAGCAGAATTTTCCTACAACAACAGCTACCATTCAAGCATTGAGATGGCGCCGTTTGAAGCACTTTATGGTAGAAAGTGCAGGTCTCCGATTTGTTGGAGTGAAGTGGGGGATAGACAGATTACGGGTCCAGAGATAATACAAGAAACTACCGAGAAAATCATCCAAATTCAACAAAGATTGAAAACCGCCCAGAGTCGACAAAAGAGCTACGCGGACAGTAAAAGAAAAGATATAGAGTTTGAAATTGGAGAAATGGTCATGCTTAAGGTTTCACCTTGGAAAGGCTTTGTTCGATTTGGTAAACGGGGGAAACTAAATCCAAGGTACATTGGACCATTCAAGATTATAGATCGTGTCGGACCAGTAGCTTACCAACTGGAGCTACCTCAACAACTCGCGGCTGTACATAACACTTTACACATCTCAAATTTGAAGAAATGTTTTGCTAAAGAAGATCTCACTATTCCGTTGGACGAAATCCAAATCAATGAAAAACTTCAATTCATTGAAGAACCCGTCGAAATAATGGATCGTGAGGTTAAGAGACTTAAACAAAACAAGATACCTATTGTTAAGGTTTGATGGAATGCTCGTAGAGGACCCGAGTTCACCTGGGAACGAGAAGATCAGATGAAGAAGAAATACCCGCATTTATTTCCAGAAGATACGTCAACACCTCCAACTGCTTAAAATTTCGGGACGAAATTTATTTAACGGGTAGGTACTGTAGTGACCCGAACTTTTCCATGTTTATATATATATTAAATGAAATTGTTATTTACATGATTAAGTGTTTCCAACATGTTAAGCAATCAAACTTGTTAAGACTTGATTAATTGAAATAGGTTTCATATAGACAATTGACCACCCAAGTTGACCGGTGATTCACGAACGTTAAAACTTGTAAAAACTAAATGATGACATATATATGGTTATATATATAGTTAACATGATTTTATTATAAGTATATATCTCATTAGGTATTTTAACAATGAGTTATATACATAAAAATGAGACTATTAATTTAAGAAACTCGAAAACGATATATATAACGATTATCGTTATAACAACGTCTTACTAGGTACATATGAATCATATTAAGATATTGATACACTTGGTTAATTATGTTAAATGATAAGTAAATATATTATTAAGTGTATTAACAATGAAATACATATGTAAATATAAGACTACTAACTTAATGATTTCGAAACGAGACATATATGTAACGATTATCGTTGTAATGACATTTAACTGTATATATATCATACTAAGATATATTATATATCATAATATCATGATAATATAACAATTTAACATCTCATTTGTTATGATAAACAATGGGTTAACAACATTCAACAAGATCGTTAACCTAAAGGTTTCAAAACAACATTTACATGTAACGACTAACGATGACTTAACGACTCAGTTAAAATGTATATACATGTAGTGTTTTAATATGTATTCATACACTTTTAAAAGACTTCAAGACACTTATCAAAATACTTCTACTTAACAAAAATGCTTACAATTACATCCTCGTTCAGTTTCATCAACAATTCTACTCGTATGCACCCGTATTCGTACTCGTACAATACACAGCTTTTAGATGTATGTACTATTGGTATATACACTCCAATGATCAGCTCTTAGCAGCCCATGTGAGTCACCTAACACATGTGGGAACCATCATTTGGCAACTAGCATGAAATATCTCATAAAATTACAAAAATATGAGTAATCATTCATGACTTATTTACATGAAAACAAACCTACATATCCTTTATATCTAATCCATACACCAACGACCAAAAACACCTACAAACACTTTCATTCTTCAATTTTCTTCATCTAATTGATCTCTCTCAAGTTCTATCTTCAAGTTCTAAGTGTTCTTCATAAATTCCAAAAGTTCTAGTTTCATAAAATCAAGAATACTTCCAAGATTGCAAGTTTACTTCCAAGTTTTCTAAATCCATTCCAAGTAATCATTCAAGATCAAGAAACCTTTGTTACTTACAGTATGTTATCTTTCTAATACAAGGTAATAATCATATTCAAACTTTAATTCAATTTCTATAACTATAACAATCTTATTTCGAGTGGAAATCTTACTTGAAATTGTTTTCGTGTCATGATTCTGCTTCAAGAACTTTCAAGCCATCCAAGGATCCTTTGAAGCTAGATCTATTTTTCTCATTTCCAGTAGGTTTATCCAAGGAACTTGAGGTAGTAATGATGTTCATAACATCATTCGATTCATACATATAAAGCTATCTTATTCGAAGGTTTAAACTTGTAATCACTAGAACATAGTTTAGTTAATTCTAAACTTGTTCGCAAATAAAAGTTAATCCTTCTAACTTGACTTTTAAAATCAACTAAACACATGTTCTATATCTATATGATATGCTAACTTAATGATTTAAAACCTGGAAACACGAAAAACACCGTAAAACCGGATTTACGCCGTCGTAGTAACACCGCGGGCTGGTTTGGGTTAGTTAATTAAAAACTATGATAAACTTTGATTTAAAAGTTGTTATTCTGGAAAAATGATTTTTATTATGAACATGAAACTATATCCAAAAATTATGGTTAAACTCAAAGTGGAAGTATGTTTTCTAAAATGGTCATCTAGACGTCGTTCTTTCGACTGAAATGACTACCTTTACAAAAACGACTTGTAACATATTTTTCCGACAATAAACCTATACTTTTCTGTTTATATTCATAAAATAGAGTTCAATATGAATCCATAGCAATTTGATTCACTCAAAACGGATTTAAAATGAAGAAGTTATGGGTAAAACAAGATTGGATAATTTTTCTCATTTTAGCTACGTGAAAATTGGTAACAAATCTATTCCAACCATAACTTAATCAACTTGTATTGTATATTATGTAATCTTGAGATACCATAGACACGTATACAATGTTTCGACCTATCATGTCGACACATCTATATATATTTCGGAACAACCATAGACACTCTATATGTGAATGTTGGAGTTAGCTATACAGGGTTGAGGTTGATTCCAAAATATATATAGTTTGAGTTGTGATCAATACTGAGATACGTATACACTGGGTCGTGGATTGATTCAAGATAATATTTATCGATTTATTTCTGTACATCTAACTGTGGACAACTAGTTGTAGGTTACTAACGAGGACAGCTGACTTAATAAACTTAAAACATCAAAATATATTAAAAGTGTTGTAAATATATTTTGAACATACTTTGATATATATGTATATATTGTTATAGGTTCGTGAATCAACCAGTGGCTAAGTCTTACTTCCCGACGAAGTAAAAATATGTAAAAGTGAGTTATAGTCCCACTTTTAAAATCTAATATTTTTGGGATGAGAATACATGCAGGATTTATAAATGATTTACAAAATAGACACAAGTACGTGAAACTACATTCTATGGTTGAATTATCGAAATCGAATATGCCCCTTTTTATTAAGTCTGGTAATCTAAGAATTAGGGAACAGACACCCTAATTGACGCGAATCCTAAAGATAGATCTATTGGGCCCAACAAGCCCCATCCAAAGTACCGGATGCTTTAGTACTTCGAAATTTATATCATATTCGAAGGGTGTCCCGGAATGATGGGGATATTCTTATATATGCATCTTGTTAATGTCGGTTATCAGGTGTTCACCATATGAATGATTTTTATCTCTATGTATGGGATGTATATTGAAATATGAAATCTTGTGGTCTATTGTTACGATTTGATATATATAGGTTAAACCTATAAATCACTAACATTTTTGTTGACGTTTAAAGCATGTTTATTCTCAGGTGAATACTAAGAGCTTCCGCTGTTGCATACTAAAATAAGGACAAGATTTGGAGTCCATGTTTGTATGATATTGTGTAAAAACTGCATTCAAGAAACTGATTTCGATGTAACATATTTGTATTGTAAACCATTATGTAATGGTCGTGTGTAAACAGGATATTTTAGATTATCATTATTTGATAATCTACGTAAAGCTTTTTAAACCTTTATTTATGAAATAAAGGTTATGGTTTGTTTTAAAAATGAATGCAGTCTTTGAAAAACGTCTCATATAGAGGTCAAAACCTAGCAACGAAATCAATTAATATGGAATGTTTTTAATCAATAAGAACGGGACATTTCAATGACGAGTTGATATTGAAGATGATGATAAACAGTGGATCGTGAGCACGATGATGATTATGTGATAACGATGTATGATGATGTTGGATAAAAGGAGATGTACGAAGATAGATGATGAGAATGAGAAGATGAAAGTGATAGCTGCATATTTTGGATTTTGAGTAAGAACAGAAATGTGATGGGCTTTTCATTTATAAAAGGGATATGTTACTGGACTATTTTTTTTATGTTGGGCCATTAATTGATAGTTGGGCCGTGTTTGTAATTGGTCCAAGATGATCCAGACGACACGGTTTTATATTAAGTAGAAATTGTTTTGTTCAGGAAAAATATAATTGGAGGAGCGGTTTAGAGGGTGGGTGTTTAAGTGAGAGGTCTTGGGTTCGAGTCCGGGCAGTGGCGTACTTTTTTAGGAGCTTGTTTTTTCTTCAAAGGTTGTATTCTAAATTTATTTTTATTATTATTATTATTATTATTATTATCATTATTAGTAGAGTTAGAATTATATTTATGAATATTATATAAGTATTCATATTAAAACTATTATTATTATTAAAAATTATCAAAAGTATTATTATTATTATTATTATTATTATTATTATTATTATTATTATTATTATTATTATTATTATTATTATCGTGTCATTATTATTATTAAGATAAGTATTATTATTACCATTAACATTATTATCATTATGGATATAAGTATTATTACTATCAAGACTATAAAAATTATCATTCTTAAAATTATCATTTTATTATTATTAATTATCATTTTTATTAAAACTATTATTTTTACTTATCATTATTAATAAAGTTATTATTATTAGTAAATCATTATTATCAAAACTATCATTTTTCACAAATAAATATTTTATACAAAAATTATACTTACTATATATACTATAATCATATTTCATATAATAATATATCAAACATACTAATATTTTTATATAAATACTTACATACAACTAAATGTATAGATAGAAATTAATTTTTAATATATATATATAAAATATACAAATATAACATAAGATATATTATATATTATATATAAATAAAGTATATATTTAAATAGATTTTAGTATAAATTCTATATAACTACACATATCTAAAAATTTATACAATTAATAAATGAAATTATTTGATTACCATTATATGTATTAATAAACACAAATGATATAGGTTCGTGAATCCGAGGCCAACCCTACACTTGTTTAATGACGTCATATGTATTTTTACTACAAAATACAGTATGGTGAGTTTCATTTGCTCCCTTTTTAAATGCTTTTGCAATATATATTTTTGGGACTGAGAATACATGCGCTTTTATAAATATTTTACGAAATAGACACAAGTAATCGAAACTACATTATATGGTTGAATGGATCGAAGCCGAATATGCCCCTTTTAGCCTGGTAATCTAAGAATTAGGGAACATCACTAATTTTGAGAATTAGTGCACCCCTAATTGACGCGAATCCTAAAGATAGATCTATTGGGCCCAACAAGCCCCATTCTGGAATTTGGAATGCTTTAGTACTTCGAAATTTATCATGTCCGATGGGTATCCAGGAATGATGGGGATATTCTATATGCATCTTGTTAATGTCGGTTACCAGGTGTTCACCATATGAATGATTTTTATCTCTATGCCGTGCGAAATGCCTGATATGAGATTATGTTTATGAGAAATGGAAATGAAATCTTGCGGTCTATTAAAATGATGAAAATGAATGATTATGATAAACTAATGAACTCACCAACCTTTTGGTTGACACTTGAAAGCATGTTTATTCTCAGGTATGAAAGAAATCTTCCGCTGTGCATTTGCTCATATTAGAGATATTACTTGGAGTCATTCATGACATATTTCAAAAGACGTTGCATTCGAGTCGTTGAGTTCATCAAGATTATTATTAAGTCAATTATAGTTGGATATATTATGAAATGATATGCATGCCGTCAACTTTCAATGTAATGAAAGATTGTCTTTTCAAAAACGAATGCAATGTTTGTAAAATGTATCATATAGAGGTCAAGTACCTCGCGATGTAGCCAAATGTAATGTATTCGTCCAGATGGATTAGGACGGGTCATTAGAGGAGTGGCATTAGTATTATCGATTCCCACAGACTTAGCATGAGCGGTCCACCAAGTCATAGCATTGCCAGCTAATGAACTAGTGGCATATTTAACTCGGTCATTGTCCCCGCAGTTGCAGACACGGAAGATGGACTCTAGTTTTTCGAACCATCGGACTAGTTCAACGGCCTCTTCACTTCCCTTGAAAGCGGGAGGATTGCAGTTCATAAAGTCCTTGTAAGAACAAGGTTTTGGTTGATTGTTAACATGATTAGGTTGGACGTTGCCTTGGGCGGCAGCAAGTAATTGTTGAAATTGCTCATTAGTCAACACAATGTTGTTAATGGTAGGTGTGCGAGCCATGATGCTTCACTACATAAAAGTGAACATAAGTTTGATAAGTTGACAGGTTATAAGTTTGAGCAATTACAAGTATAATAAAGATAAAGTATTGATATCAACATGATATAAATAAAACACTTTATATTATTAGAAACGAGGCATTATATAAGCCTTTTTATTACACGAGTTGGATATAGAAATAGTTTTAGGCAAAGCCTTTACATAATTAGGAAATAAAAGAATGGAAAACAAAACAAATGTCGGGTTCACTTCTTCTTCTCAGCCTCCTTCATGAACTTCTCTACTTTCTCATTCTTCGCATTTTGCTTCTCATAAAGGAACTCGAGATTATCATAGAGATTAGTAACACTACTATTGACTACATTGCATTCGTAGTCTCTTAGAGCAAGTTGGTGTTTGACACGGTTTTCCTCCATCTTCAATCTATAGTCGACATCTTCTCTCAGATAAGCGAGAGATTGCTTCCCCCATCGGGCACTTATTTCACTTTCATATTTCACCAACTTTATCTCTTTCTTTAACTCAGCATTTTCCTCTAATAGTTTCTTGATCGCTAGGTCTTTTTCATCCATTCGAACCTCGACCGTTGCAACATGGCGAAGCAAGCCATCCAAGTTCTTCTCGGTAGTTTTTCGCAGATTCGTGATTTCACACATAGCGTTATAGTTATCGTAGGAAGGATATCGGGCTCTTTTCTTAGACGGGCCATCTTCTTCAAAATTAGCAGGGCGTTTCCCTTTACTTTCCGATCTTGGAGTCGGGTGGTATTCGGGAGACTCAGATGAATCTTGGAGAGAGTTTGGGCTGTAGTTCAAGGGTGGTGAGTCAGGACCATAAAGAGGGCTTCGGACTGGTCTTGCAGTTAAAGAGTATCCAGTATCTTCTTCGGCGGTAGGTTTGAAGTGAGCCATTACTTCAGATGGTTTGAAGAGAGTTGTTTTGTTGGTTTGATTAACGCTTGACATCCTATCATTAGGAAAGAGACTTTGACTAGAATTTTAAGCCAAGATTATTAAAGCAAAGTTGTTAAGATTATAAGGCAAACCTAAGTGCTTTAAGTCTAAGGCAGGAAAGGTTATAGTTTCCTAGATTGCTAAGGCACCCTAGCTAGCAAGTAAGGCACACATAAAGATGCAATCCTGGTTCTCTATAACAGCCTGGTTACGCTCTGATAGCAATCTATCACACCCCCAGTTAGGGCCTGGGTGAATGTGACATTAATATCAAAAATACCAACATATTATATAATGAGAACGACACTATATGATCAAAACAAACTTTATTGATTACGCAGCGGAAAGAAAATAGAATGTCGTTACAAGAATTGAAATTACAAGAATGTAAATAAATGCATAAATAATAAATGTGACTCTTTCTTCAAGTCCTAGAGTCCAAGTAGCATCACATAGAAAAGAGTAAGCTGATCAATCGTAACCTGAGATAAAACATGCTAAAGTGTCAACCAAAAAGGTTGAGTGAAGTTCATAGGTTTAACTAAATAGTTGACCGTTGTTTAGATCACAAGATTTTTATTTATAAAAGTAGATATCGCAGGGATCTAAAAGTAGTGCCAAGTTTGTGATATTTAGACTAAACAGTTTCAAAGTTTACCACGTGACAAGTTGTACTGTCCTTGTCGGTTTGAATCATTACAATGACTTGGTCAAATGTATCGGGGACGTTACTCCCGATAGGCCTACCCCCAATAATTAATAATGCATTATGTAAAAGCAATTAAAAATATCACAGTGGGGACTTGCAGGACATAGCCAGGTATAGCACATTTTAATAGTTGGTACTTGTGTCTAAGTTGTAAATATTAAAAGAAGTATGTGTCTCACCCCAGTAAGTTTAAATAAATTGCGCAATAGTAAGTGGGGCTATGAAGTTCACCTTAGTAAGTAGGAGAAGAGTTTGTTATTCCACGGAATAGAAGAGTTGGATGAATGTGAGCAGAAAGTCAACCTAATGACATTTAAGAGTAGTTAAATGTTTGTCCAAGTTTAAGTTTAAGTATGCAAGTGTTTAAGTGTAGTTTGTTTTACTAAGTTCCCATTCTTAGTAAGTTTTCCATTTTTAGTAAGTTTCTATGTTTAGTAAGTTAGTGTTGAACACTGGTGAGTTGTTCTTAATAAGTCCACCACTTTTTAAGTGTGTAAGTGACTAAGTGTTGTTCACTTAGTGAGTGTATGATTACTATAGTCGGGTTGATATTGTGCACCATACCCAAACATCTATGCCACCGGCAAGTCACTCGAATGATCTATTGTTACCGAGCGGCCCAGGATCTCTTGACCAGAATCTAAGTCTTGGCATTCGAGATCCACAAGCGTCCCATAATGGTACCAAGGATCACCCTAGGCCACAAGTAGCGTAGACGTTCAAGTAATCTCACGTTATCGTGAATGACTATTGTAATCATATGTTATAATCTTATAATATAAGTATTATAATATAGGTAGTACATTATAAGTGTTAGTAGTAGTATAGGTGTGTAAGTGTTAGGTAGTAGTATGTAGTATAAGTAGTAGTATTAGGGTTTAGTAGTAAGTAGTATTAATTAGGTAGGCTTAAATTAGGGTTTTACTCGGGGTGGAGAAATGATTTCTCTTTTTTCTAGGATAGAGGAAGGGTTGTCTACGCCTCACCTCCCCCATACCTCACGCATGTGAGATTGGGCATGTTGTTGTTGTTTAAATTAGGGTTTTAATTAATTAGAGTAGTTAGGTTTTAATAATTAATTAATGATTAGGGTTTAGTAGTATTTAATAGTGTTTAGGGTTTATATAATTATTGTTTAGGGTTTAAGCAGTATTAGGGTTTTATATTATTTAATGTTTATGTATATGTAGTATGTATATGTCGTGTATATATGTATGTATATATAGTCTTTTATTTTTTTTTATTTTTTTTATATGTATATGTAGCCGTAGGTATATATATATATGTATTATATATTATTTTTTTTACAATTAATAAACATGAGTAATAACATAAACATGATTAGGTTTTCGGGTTTTGAAGATCTAAACATTTTTTTTAAAGTCGTATATGTATGTATATGTTTATATATATATTTATATATATATATATATATATATATATATATATATATATATATATATATATATATATATATATATATATGTATATGTATACGTGGTATATGTATATATATATATATTTTGTATTTTTTTTAAATACATGTTAATGATCCAAATAATTAGGGTTTAATCGTGTATATGTATATGCATATTGTTTATATATTTTTTTTTACATGAACAATATGAATATTAAGATCAAGAATGAATATGATTATGAATATAAACATGAATCAAAATATAGAATTTAAAAGATTTAGATCTAGGGTTATACCTCGATGATGGATGATGAAGATTAACAAGAAAAGATGAATATCACTTGAAGATGAAGATCAAATAACCCGAATAACGAAGAACACGCTTGAAGATCTTGATGAACACGAAGAACAAGCCTCGAAAACAAGAAGTAATTAACCAAAACTTCAAAAGGTGATGGTGGTGTTGTGGTGGTGGTTTGGCCGTGAGCCAAGAGAGGGAGAGGGAGAAGATTAATGAGGTGATTAAGTGAGTATGAGATGATGAAAACCCTTAACCTAGCTCCCTATTTATACACACACATGGATCATTCTAGAGCTAGGGGCAAATTAGGAATACTTGTAGCAAAAGTCAAGCTTTAGGGTTAGGTTTATGGTGGTGATTATGGCCGATTTTTACCAAGGGCAAAAGGGTCTTTTTGCCCTTCCAAAATCACGGCTAGGGTTAGGTTAAAGGGAGTGGAACTTTTTCGTTTTTGACCTTGTAGTTTGGTTTGGTTAAAATGGTTCCTTATAAGTTCAAGTTTACATGTTTAAAAGCTACAAGTTTTAAAGTTTTACATTTTGTTTACAATAGTTCTTAAGCTCATTATTTTCATCTTTTATTAACTTGTCAATTATTGCACAAAGTTAATTAATATGTTTTATAACTCTTAATACTTATCAATTGTTGATTAAAGTTTAATCATTAAGTTTTATTTATATTGTTTGGGCATTTAATATTGGAAGAAATATAGAATGAAAAAATGAGGGTCGTTATAAAAACTTTGCTAAATATGTATTAGATTAGTAAATATGTATTAGAGTTTGTAGAAGAATAAGTTAAACTAATGTTAATAGATGAAAGAGTTATGGGTTTATAATGGGTATAATTTGTTATGGGTTTGTTTTGTTTTGTAATTTAGTTAAGATTTTTAATATTGGGGAAGAACAAGTTGAGAAAATGCTAAGGATTCAGATGAAGAAGAAGAAGCGTAAATTATCTGAATGTTTTGAAATGTCACACATCATGAGAGAAAGAATGAATTGATTTTCGTAGTTTATTAGTTGAAGATTACGTGGATAATCACTGTGAATAGTTTTAACGGACTCAGTTAACCTTCGTTAGGGTGAGGGATGAAATTGGAATTTTAAAATGTTTTTAAGGATGAAAAATGCAGAAAATAAAATACAGGGATAAAACGGGCAAAAAGTGAAATATACAGGGACCAAATAGGCAAGTTTGTCTAGATTCTATTACAGTTGTGTTTGTGTTTTCTAACAATTGACGTACGAGGATGAATGTATATGTGTCATTTTAACTTTTTTGATATCCGAATTAAGGAATTTGAAGAGATAATCTTTTATGTATTACATCTTTCAACTTTGAGGATACAACACTTAAGAGTCTTAGGTGTTTGAAATTGGGTATGGATTTAATTATCTAAATTGTTCCTGAATCGTGAAACACTTTCCTAATTAAGTATTTCGCCTCACACAAGTTTCGAATTAACACGAAATCTTAATTGGGATAAGACAAGAACGGATTTTGTTTCCAAACAAGAAGAATTCAAAATCAAGTATCAGGAAAAATGTGTGTGTTTCTGTATTTGTTATGTGAATGCAGATTACGCCAAAAGCGAAGATATACATCAGTTATTTTGGTAGTTAAAGTGAAGGGAGGAAACCCTTCAATTTTGGTGGGAAAATCGGTTGATGAAATGTCATAACTTTTGGCAAAAAATTCTGTTGGAATGCAACTTTTCGATATAAAGGATAATGCCTTTTCGGTTGAGGTTTTGAGCGCTGCCTCGAGCCCCGCAAGGGGCGCTGCCCTCTCGACCCCTGCCCGCTCACTTGGGAGCGGGACCCTAGCCAATGGTGTTGCCCCTTGGACCCCGCAAAGGGGAGCGACCCCCTTGACCCCCACAATTTATGCGACAGTTTTTAGTCAACTTTTACGGGCGTGTACGGCGTACTCCACATTCTCCGAACTGTTGCTAAGTATAACTAGCTAACTCTTGCATTCAAGTAAATTTCAATCAACTAAAATGAATATTGGATGACATTAAAATCAACTAAAATCACTAACATTAGGTTGAGCTTATCAAGATAATTCATTAATTTTGAAATTGAATCGGTTATCAACTACTCTATATGAACTTTGTTATTATTGAAATTTTTAGTTCACTTTGTCTAAAGAGTTATTCTAGAAGGGTATAAAATATCAAATCTACAAAACTAAAAGTCAAATTGTGTATATTCCTGCAAATTTGAAAGCAACATTTTAGTTGCATACCTAATTTTTGTCGACGATCGTTTTTAATTCCCCAATTTTTTACAAAATAATCGTAAATTGATTGATGAGTTGACTCATTTTTACCCGATCACTAAATTATTGAGGTGATTGAATACACTTGTGTATAGTTTATGGTTGTAATTCTGTTAAATTTCAGTTACTTAATCACAGTCGATGTATGTTTGTTAGGGTTTATTAAACCCTATGGTTACTCACTCGATCCAGTTGATTTAATTTCTAATATATATCATCATTATAGTTATTGAATCATGTTTTATTTTTTGTTGACTAATATTTATGATTTATTAATTTATTGATTTATTAGGTTTACTTAAATCTAGCTGATTGTAAAGATGGTGTTGGTGTTGGCAATTGGGGATTTGCATATACCACATAGGGCACCTGATCTACCTGCTAAGTTTAAATCTATGCTTGTTCCTGGAAAGATTCAACATATTATTTGCACCGGCAATCTCTGTATCAAAGTAAGTGATAATTAATTCACTTATGTAGTAGTAGTACTTATGATTATGATTTGGATCATACATTCATACATATGTGATTGATTTGGATCTTGCAAATTTGCATTTATACCTTAATCAATTGTTTGAAAAGTATTTACTTTGAACTTTGTTGTTTGACTGCCAATGTAGTGATTGTACATCTTATTACAATAAGTAAAAATGGTAAACTCGAATGGCAAGAGAGGGCGAACACAATGATCGCTCTCACTATTTTTATGAAACTATTTTTCTGTGTTGCATCTTTGACCGAGTCTTTGTTACTATCATTAGTTCGGTTTAATTGCTGAAACTACTTTATAAGTTTCCTTTTACTGTGGTTAGGGATTTGCACATTTATGCTGCTATCAGACTTATAGGAGACAAATAGTCTTGCATACTTATTATAAGCTGCTTTCTTGTTTTGCTTGACGCTGTAATTATCAGTGATGCAAGTATATATTTGATTGTTGCATTTACAATAACACCATTGTAGTGAATGCCATTAGTTGATTTCTTACAAGCCTGATATCCAATTGGAGATTTGGAGTCACACACTCACAATTGTTTGTATGCACTGTCAATTATATTTGACTTCACAGTATTAACGTGCTGTGACTGCCAGTCAAAAATTATTTTGTTACTTCCCCACTGATGATCAGTTCATTTACATATTCAAGTTAATATATTGAGCAAGTGTGTTCTGGTCTGCTGCTTACGATGTGCTTGAGCAATTGTTGCTTTGAATTTTTTTAATAAATAAAAGCTACGATGTCATGGTACCAGTCCCCGCCAACTGTATAGTTAAGCCATAATAATTATCGTCTGACATAACGTCATGATAGTTTATTCACTTGAGGTATCTAGCTATAATACATTAGAAAAAGATACCTTTCATAGATTTATCGAACCTCCACATAATATCCATGCATGCGTTCTTTCTCTCCTCCCCTCGGCCGTATTAATATAGTTTTCAGTTCCATCATCATCTTGTAGTGTTCGTCATTAATTTCATCACTAAGTTATCACATATCAAAGAGTGTTCAACCTCTTCATAACAGCTCAAGAAAGATCATTGAAACCATTTCGTTTTGTGAATTGTGCATGAGCAACTGTCTTTTAAACTTTTTTAGAACTGAACTCACACACCCATTATCCACAAATATGCCAACGACGGGCCTTCAATCCCAACCTCTTTGGTTGAAAGGCTCCTCGAATACCACTAGACTATAAACCCTTTGGTGAGCAACTGTACAACAACAACAACAATAACAAAACCCAATACCACATAGGTGGTGTATGGGGAGGTGAGATGTATACAATCCTTCCCCTATTTGAGAATAAAGACAAGTCATTTTTTTTAATAAAATTAAAGTAGAGAAAGTCATCCATCTCTCTATTCGACGGATAGAGAGATTGCTTCCGAGTGGACCTCCGGCCAATAAGTAGGAATTTTTTTTTAATAAAATTAAAAATAAAATTGAGACGCCATGAAAATGGTAAAATCAAATTTTCATGGGTTTTAAATCCTGCCTGAAATTTACTTTGGTGAGCAACTGTGTTTTTATGAATCCTAATTATGTTTTGGATTTGGGAATGGCAAAGGGAATGAGAATACTAAGGGAAGACTAAGAAATGCAATAAGCATTTCTAGTAATACAATCATTATTGATTTGATAAGCACATTGTTGGGTCGAAAGTATTCAATCCGGAAGCGATCATAAATATCGGGCAGTAGGTTAATTGTGTGTCAAACGGGTCTAAGTTAATGGGTTACCTTTCGATTGGTACGTAGCCTGTTAACCCGTTAACCCCTCAACCCGTGTCCAACCCGAAAAATCAAACGAGTTGGCAGGTTTCGAGTTAATGTTGTTGGTGGGTTGGTTTTCTGTCATGGTTACTGGGTTACCTTTCGACTGGCGGGGTGACCCATTAACCCAAACCTTGACCCAAGTCCAACCTGAAAAATTAAACTGTTGGCGAGTTTCATGTTAATATCGATTGGTGGTTTGGTTTCACGTCAAACAGTCCAAGTTTCATGGGTTACTTTTGGGTTATTGGATTGACCCGTTAGCGGGCTGACAAGTTGAAATAAATATTTAAACGTTATGTGTCAGCATAAAGGGTCATTACCCCCAAATATGGTGGGGAATGGGTTATTACCCACTAATGGGTAATGAATAAATGCATCGTAGGATACCAAGCACCATCATTCGTTACCTTTCTCATTCCCCACCCCCTAATACCCTCATCGAGAAATCATTTATTCTCTTTGAGTTTTTTTAGTTAAAATGTATTTATAAAAGGTTAATAAAGTTTTCAGTTCCATATCACCTTATAGTGTTCATCGAAAATTTCATCACTTAGTTGTCACATAGTTAAGACTGCTCACCCTCTCTATATCATCTATGAACAACTGTGTTATAATGAATCCCAATTTTGTTTTGAATATTGGTTTTGCTTCTCATCTGATCCTCGTGGGGCCCTATTTTCTTCATGAAACAGGAAGTACATGATTATCTAAAGAGCCTCTGCCCAAGCTTGCATATTACTCGAGGTGAATATGATGAAGATTCTCGTTATCCAGAGACCAAAACACTCACCATTGGCCAATTCAAGCTTGGATTGTGTCATGGTCATCAGGTTAGTAATGTCACCTTGAAATTAGTCACTATTTATGTTAGTTGGTGCAAAATTATATTTTTTCTTTTTAATTTAATATTTATCCAGGTTGTTCCATGGGGGGATTTGGATTCTTTAGCCATGCTCCAAAGACAGTTGGATGTTGACATCCTCGTTAGTGGTCATACTCATCAGTTCAAGGCTTACAAACACGAAGCTGGTGTTGTTATAAACCCTGGTTCAGCCACTGGTGCGTACAGCAGCATCACGTACGATGTGAACCCGAGCTTTGTTCTCATGGACATTGACGGGTTACGTGTTGTTGTCTATGTTTATGAGCTCATTGATGGAGAGGTAAAAGTTGACAAGATCGATTTCAAGAAAACATCCACAGCCACCATATAAGATCACTAATCACTTGTATCCTTTTGCTGCTAATTCTTCTTAGATTTACTTTCTTTCAAGTTTTTTGAACCCCATTTTCTTTTGGTGTATTTGATCAGTTTCTTTTCGTTTCTTTTATTTTTTTTGTTTCAAATTTTCTGTAATGAAGTTAAAGTTCGAAATGATTAAACCTCGTCAGATTTGGAACCTTGTCGGTAGTTTCAATCGGTTTGGTACATGTTATAATATTTGGATGTTTAGTTGTGCAATCCACCCTCGTGTAATTGCAACTCCCAGTGGCGTTTCGAATGCCATATTACCTTGCATCAAATGTTGTATAATAGGGCTTTCTAGTTTCTCTTGAAGAAGTTCTAATATGCATGCACACATATAGTATGCCACCTAATTACCTGATACTGTATTCGAAACAATTGTTCGAATGCCTTATGATATGCTTGTGAAACAAGTTCATATTTGTAAGTGGTGAGCTCACGTGTACCATCGGGCCGCTTCACATACGATACACTAGTCCTGTATGGTATTTGACTGTTTTGCCCAGTTATACATACTTCTAAAAATCAAGCTTACACAAAAGTATTGATTACATTTTGATTCAAGTAATGGTACAATTATATATGTTTTGCTACACAAATCTTGATACTGACTTTGTGATCACTGGACACGCGTAACCTTTGGTTGTGAAGGATAACATAATCTTACGCAGTTCAGTTGTACTACTTAGTTTTTCAACCGTTATGTTATCTGGCACATGGTCACAGCTTTATTGGCATATTTGTCTTTGCTCCATTTCCAATTCAAGTTCTCAAGCTTTCTAACTTGAGTTCATAATCACGTTTTCCAACGTTTCATCTATTCATATTTGCAAGCTTGTTTATTAGACTTCAGTAAGTAGCATAAAGATCTACAAGTGTTCATATTGTAAATCAATTGACGTAAAACATGTTTCGTCTGATACAAGAGGATAGTGAACATTGCCAGTTTGAGTATACAACATAACCAAAAACTACATCATTTTGTTAAAATTATTAAACTACTCATTCCTCATTCTTCAAAAATATTAAACACCTCATGACTCATTTCTCAAAATGTAAAGTGATATAAAAGTAAATTAAAAGCTAAACATTGGTATTTTTATAAATTTCTCGCAACTTAACATTTTCCCTAACAAACTTTACAAAATTAACAATATCTAGCTTCTGTTCCACTTTCATATATTTCAGAAGTCATTAATATATTGTATGGTTGTTTAAATTTTTTAACTAAATAAAATAATTTTGGTTAGATTGTATACTCAAATTGAATACGGGACAACTAGATTTTTTTTTTTTTTAAAATAACGAAAACTTGTATAGAACCGAAGTCGTTTTTTTAAAAGAAAAAGGCCTCGACATGGATTACAAAAAGACGGGAGAAACGGGGAAGGTCACACCTAGAAAACAACCATCTAGTCAAAAACTATCTATAAAAAAACTATCTATAACCGAAGCTCCCCTAACAACTCGAAAACTAAACAAACCAACCAAACAAAACCGAAAACTACATGAAAAAAATAAGACCCAAATGAATCGAATTACACAAGACGAACCACAATAATTAACCTCTAGGTCCCGCCCTTTTCAATTTGCCATTAAACGTCTCTTTCAAAGTATTCTTGTCGGACCGATTCTCTAGGATAACTAGATCGACACCTTCGAATTGGTAACAATAAGTTGAACATTTAATAGTAAGTTATGTATCACAGGCATCCCAAATACAAAAACACAAGAATAACATCAAAACAAACTTTAGATCCATAACTATACAGTCAGACACAGACATTGGCTATAACAATACATTCCCGGAAACGAAAGAAAATGATCAAACCGGCAACAACAAACATCAGTTATTTCTTCTTAATGCCAAACAACAATTTAGCACAACACAATAACAACCGTAACGAAGCTGTAACAGATAGTTTCACCTCTCTTTCCCCAGCAATTTGTTGATTGAAGCTCTCACCTCTTCCACCCTCCCTGAACTACTTTTTCTGAAATGAATTTGTGTGAAACTAATCAATGAACCCAACATATATATAATCAAACAAAAATTTACCATTGATGATGACTTCAAAAGTTCAAAGCACTCTTGTTAAAGTCAGCCGAGTCATCCGACACGTCTGTTTGGGGACTAGCCCGTCCCAAGTCGCCCAAAAACGCCTTAAAAGTCGGTCAACACTAACAAGTCAGGTCAAAGTCGGGTCTGGGTCGGCCAAAGTCAAAGTTAGATAAAAAATTTATTCTTTTTTTCAAAATTAGATTTTGTGCCATAAAGTATCTATGTTTAAAACAACGTTGGTCAACGCCTGGCTCGTCCACGACTTGCGACTTTTACGTCCTTGCTTCAAAGGATGGTTTACAACAAAAAGGTATTTAAATTGTATTGCTTACCATCTCTAGGGGATATTTGGGATTTGTTAGGTTTACTCCCTCCCTTGCCATTGGTTTGTAAAGACTTCTGAAACCGTGGCGACTGCAAGTTCGGTTTTGCAGTGGTGGATGGTAAAGATTGCCGCCTTGGGACACTGTTTTCAGCCGCTCCTTCTTCAGCAGCCTTTGCTGCTGCTTGTGCTCTAAGTTTGGCTTTAGCTGATTCAGTAGCTGCCATATAGCTCGGCAAGGTAGGTGTGTTTTTCGATACAGTCTCATGCAGTTCTTGTTTTGCCGGTAACGACTTTCTCCTTCTTGTTTTCTGATTTTCCTTCACATTTAAATCAACATTTGCAGGTGGTTCGTTCTCAATCTTCTCGTTGGTTTCTACCAGTGTTGGCTCAACAGGGGACTGATCATCTTGCAAAAATTCAAGTGGTTTGTGTTCTTGAGGTTGAACAGAAGATTCTTCTGGCTCGGGCTCGGGCTCGGGCTCGGGCTCGGGCTCGGGCTCGGGCTCGGGCTGTTTAACGCTTTCAATATAGGAGCCATTTATTATCTCAGAACCATGATTGGCTACCTCCTTGGATATTTCATTATTCAAAATGGGTGAAGATTTTTCAGCCTCAGTTTCCGGCTTTTCAGGAGCTGCAGAAGTGGATACAGATATTTTTCTTAAACTGCGTTTGACTTTTTCTAGTTCGTTAACAGGTTGATCTTGACCCAAGTCTGGTTGATGGTTGACTTTTCTCACAGTACGTCTAGATTTTTCGTTTTCGGATGAATTGGAGACAACGTTATCGTTGTTAGGAGCAGGAACTTTACGAACACCTCTCTTTGGTTTCACTATATCGATTTCCTCAGATTGCAATTTGGTCTGCCGTCTTTTAGGTTTTGGATCAAGCGTCTTTTTTGGTTGCGGTAAAGGTTCCCAGAACGAAGATGAAGACCAACGCTCAAGCCAAATTCTTGCTGAATTTGGTTCAAGTGATTCGTATTGGATGCTTAAAGGTGTGTTTGTGTGAGATGAAGCAACAAGCTAAATTAAGATCAAAGTATCAGTAATCAATAATCAGTAAAGTCTTCAATATGTATACATATAAACATAAACATGAAGGTGATATCAGTAACTTTCTACGCATTATTGGACTTATAGGCAAAGTTTTCTTGTCAACCAACTACCCTTATATAGAATTGCGATAGAAAATTTTTGTATCATTGAATTGTTCTTGGTTGTTTTAATGGTCAAACATGTGAAGCTGTAAAGTTTAAATTGGAAAAATAAAAGTCCACTTCTGTTTTTTTTTTAACGGCAAAAGTCCACTCCTATTGAAGATATATTCCAATACAATCTTATGCTAAGCGTAGTGTATTTAGCGCTGTTGTAAATATCCAGATTAATCCCAAATAAATACCTTTTTAAACAATTGGACGATTATGCTTATGTTTTTAAACAATAATGTTAAAATCTATGTTTACGTTCATCGTTTTCTTCTATATTTACACATATAATTGGTACGTTTATCATTTAAATGCATAAAAAGTCCAATCTGAATAATCCCCGATTAGCGATTTTTACAACCTTTGTATTTAAACACAAAAATATTCATTACATATTTACAAAAGTGACTTAGCCTTGACGAAACTTAGTATTTTGAGGATACCTTAGTGGCAAACACATTTGTAGATAGCTTCTCTATCCGGAGGGACGTTCCAAGCAAGTCTGCCGATTTCTTATCCTAATAAGATTTACCAAAGTCAACAAATAAGGATAAAACACACATCGGTCAATGTACACAACAATAATATAGGAAAGAAGGGTTACCACAACTCCTCTTGTAGTGTACTTTTGAAGCACTCGACCGTTAGAAATTCTGACACTTCGGCCACGAACTAAGGCCTGAAACTCAACAATTGAACGCATGCAACTCAAAGTAGCAACAGCCTGTCTCCGAACTAAGTGACCACGAACTAGAGCTTGAAGCCTTATGATACCCTTGAGGGCCCAAAATGCTCTTCGGGCCTTCACGTATTATTTAATCATGTTAGTGTATCTATGGCAGTAATGACAAAAGATATAAAAGACGAGTGAACTGAATAATGCCACTCACAATTTTATAATGTTGACATAGTGCGTCATTCCCATTCTAAACGGCTATTGTGTTTCAAAAGTGGAATATAAATTACAGCAGATTTCACACATAATTATTTTATACTATTGAATCATGTTGCCTTAAATAACTCTTGGATGTAAGTAAGTAGCAGTAAGCTGGAAAGAGGGCGAGAAATGCTAATTTATTACAAACTAATTCATAAACTCTAGCACCATTTAGTGTTAGGTTGCGATATAATTTCAGTGATTTAAAGGTTAAAGAAAGTCAACTTATTTCAACACAGATACAACATTCTAATCTTCTATTATTCTACATAAAGTCCATGATGAGAGCTTTTAAACGGACAAATTTACAACCACATCTGAAACTATAGAGCCTTCTTTTATGTAAATGCACAATTAACTAGTTGCCTCAAGGGTCAAGCAAGCAAATACTAAGATGATAGCCACGATTAAATGGCCCGGGCCACAAAATAGAAAACTATACTCTAAAAAAAACTGTATATCCTGAAATGCTGCATAAGTGCCCCTAAATCTAATAACTTGTTAACATGGTGTAGCGCAAATTGGCAATCATATATATAGTTTTTTAGATGATATGTAAGTGTTTGTATGTTGAGCTCTAAACATAACTTTTTAGCAAGCTAAAGAAGAACTTAATCAAGATCAATACTAATACCAAGTATCCCCTAAACGCGGCCTGTGCCTTTGTAGCGGCTTGCTCTAGCTTGACTAACTCCTCTCCACTTGCAACGTTGACTTCCATTGACCTTTCCACATAATCAGTAGTTTCAGGCAATAAGTTGGCACTCGAACTCTTCTCTAGTTCTATATGTTCTTCACTTGAAGCAATTACAGGACGCACTGGGCTAGAGATAACCATAGAGTCAGCACCAACATCATTCGACGGTGCCTTATTATTGACCGATGTCTTTATTTCCGAGACAGCATCCTTAAAAAATTACAAGATATCAGAATGAAATCATCGCTTACTATGTCAATCATAATATGTAAAAGTCACTTTTTCTATTTTGACCACGAAGTCAAACACTCTGTTCCCAAAAATGTTATCTCATCCAACGAACATCGTCTAGAACAAACAATAGCACGATTCATGATATTCATAACAAAAAGTATTTTTTTCTTACTTTTGATAGATTCGATTTTGTCGTCTTCTTCCCAAAAAGCACAGTTTTGATCCACTTTCCAGGAGACTTCCCCATCGTTAACGATCAAGTACTGCTAGAAACCCTGCTGCACCTTAAAATTGGCACCCTGATCCAAAAAATGAACTATTAATGAAAGCGAAAACCAACATAAAACTAGACTGCACAAGTAAAAATAAATATAATACCATTCCTACATATACTGACTCAAAATTTAACTCAAATGACCATATTTTATGTCTAATTTCACACTACTATTTATGAATAACACGATCAACTAACGAGTCAACAAGTCAAACTTGTGCTTTAAATGTTCAATAGAGATACAATTAAGCAGTCACACATTTCCAATTACAATTAGATCTATTTAAATACTAAATAAATATAAATATAAATTAAATATTACTTATAATAACAAAATGCCCTGAATATTAAGTAAGAGTAGATAACAAGTTAAATTACATGACTACACATTGTATGCACAATTTAACTTCAAAAATCAAAAAAATGAAATGAAATTAAGCCTAGATCTGGAACGAAAGCACATGTAATTGTAGAAAAACAAAAGTATGAGCTAGGGTTTTGAAATGGAGATGATTCAGATCTGGAAATGTACCTGATAACCGAACCCTAAGTAGCGAAAGCTGCAAGCAAACTGAAAGAGAGAGAATAGATCACATAATAATTTTAGTAATTGAAACTGAAATTGAAATTAAAAAACTGAAAAATGAAGATGGAGACGGTGTATCTTGAGAAACATGGACCCCTCTGCTTTACTTACGTATAAATATCGTGTGTTTGTCCTATTATGTTATGTTGTTGTAGTAAGTAGCAACTCAACAAATTGCTTGCTTAGCTTAGTCTATCGTAAAAGTAGCTTAACTAACATAAATAAACATATAAAATATATATTATTATATATAGTCTTTAAAAGTTAAGTTTAAAACACATAAAAGAATGAAATATAACAAATGCCTTTATTTAGGTGGTGAACAAGAAATCGATTGGGCCGCCCCTGGATTTAACGAACACACTTCATATATACCCAATACTTAAACGTACCATCTTTCAAAATTTTCAAAATCTTTGCTTCCCACCTCGTTTACTTCCTCTTTTTCGGTCATCGAATTTTCACAAATGATTCGATTACAATCCACATTCCTTCACTTTCCTTTCTATTTGTCTTCCTTTTTTCCTCTCATCCGATTTGGTGTGATTTGAGATCTCAATCCACTTGATCGATGCCTGTCAGAGTCACAGGCGAATATGATGATTTTTACCAGATTATGTGTATGTTAGATGTGTGTGTTGGTTTAGTAAGTCGCTTTCTTCATTCTCATTGGTTTTGGTTCATACCTTTTTCAGTTAGTGTTTGCCCTCTACTTCGTCTACGCCGGAGAAATGTTTTTGTTCAATTGAGTCCTTACACCCCGATCTGTCTCTCTTCGCATATGCCCGAAAGATTTTCTCCACATACTCGCTCGCAACTTCTTCCTTGTTAATATTCTTTTCTTTGAGTTTGTGGTTCTCCTCTTCTTTACGTTTTGTAGGAGATTAGGGAAGAGGTTGGGGGCTTCAAGTGCTCTTAATTGCTTGTTTGTTGTTGCTTGAGGTCTTTGGTCGACGGTCTACATCTCCGATCACCAATCGTTTTCAATTGTCAGGACCTCACACCATCAGGTGTGTCGTATGATGGTCCGTAGGCCGTGGGTACAGTTACAGTGGTTAATAAACAAATACCTTAACGTTTCTTGAACCATCGGGGACATGTGACCCCACTTGCCCCTTCTAAGATCCGCTCCTGGGCACGCATCTCTCACCATGTATGAATGGTCCCCTCTTTTTATAGTGGATTAAGGCTTTGAGGAAGACCTCATAGACCAAACCCAAAGTGCTAGCTCGATGAGATATGCTGATCATCACTGTACATACACGTTTTGCCTTGAGAGTTGTAGCCAAAGTGTGCGCTATACGAGACATTGAACGTTTTGCCATAAGGGTTTTAGCCAAAATATGTTTTGTATGAGGGATCAAATTTAAGCTTACACAAATTCTTCTATCAATTGATTTTAACTTCGACAATAATTAAAGGAAAAAGAAAAAAAGTTCATCATCAACAATATATACCCACGATGTAAAACCAAATTTACATAATATACCCACGATGTAAAACCAATTTTATATAATATACCAACTTTCTTTAATTACAATTACAATTACAATTACAATTAAATATTATACCCACGATGTAAAACCAATTTAAAAATTCATGTAAGCATATGCGCATTGTGATAGTTATGCATACAGCTCAATATTTTATATCTCAAAAAAGGAGTATCAACACTTGCTATAAAATTGTTACAGATGTAACTTTATATATATTATTTATATAAAATATGACATGGAATAGTATAAAATATCAATCATCAATTAATAGGGTGCTAATGTGAAAATTAAATTAAAATGATAATGTGGCAGTAGTTATTAACACTACTTAAAACAACTTTTAAAAATTTTCAATAGCATGAGTTTTATTTAAACTTAAAAGAACTTTTAAAATTCGTCAACACTACGGGATCTTAAACTCAAAAAGAATTCTTAAAATTTGTCAACAACACGGGCTCTTAAACTTAATTTTTTTAAAAAAAAAATTTGTCAACACCACGGGCTCTTAAATAATTCATATATTTTTCTTATTTTATTAATATCGCTATTTACATACCAATATGAACTGCAAATAACATATTTTCACGATTTTTTTACACACCCGTGCAACGCACGAGCTTTATAATATTAAAAAAACTGAAATATACGTATAGTTAATCTTTTGAACCTTCCTTTTTCCTCTGTTAACTTTAACGTAAGACTTCGCAATTCCTTGAATCATTATTTAATTCAATGGACGCACGTTTAAATTATAATTTTATAAAAATATTTACTAACGTATACTCTAACAAGATACATATTAAATACCAATATTTACATATAATTAATTACGTATATTAATTACAAATTATAATATGTAAATAAATTTGAAAATAATTTGAGGTTTAATTTCTTGGTAAACATGCAAATATAACTATTATAATATTAATACCCTTATATTGCTGAAATGACTAACAACCTTTTTAAAATTAAATTTGCGAGTTATTTTTATTAAAATTAATTGTATATAATAATTGTAAAATATTTACCCATGTCCAACACACGGGCTCTTAAACCAACACTACGGGCTCTTAAACTCATAAGAATAATTAAAACAATATTAATGGTAAGAAAAAAAAAATTGTATACGTTAAGTTACTAACATAACTTTTAAAATTTGTTAACGCCACGAGCTCTTAAACTGAAAAGAATTTTTAAAAAAACACAATAGGCTATTAAATAATTATTATACTTTTTCTATTATTTTAATATCGCTATTTACATACCAATATGAATTGCAAATTACATTTTTTGCACAGTTTTTTACACATTCGTGCAACGCACGGGCTCAAAAACCTAAGTATATATATATATATATAATCAACTTGAAAAGTCATGAAACTAGGCGTCGGAAACGTGACATGTTCAGGTTAGACCTTTACTATTCACTCCAAACATAATTTTCTTTTAAAATGAAAATATACAATTTGCACTGTCTAGATTTTTTCGTCTGCTTTTAACCCTGTCAATTTTCAGTTTCTCCTCTTCTAAAATTTTACACTTTAAACCCTTCGGAATTCTTTTTTGGATTTTTACACTTGCCAATTTTTGGTTTCTTTCTTCCCATTTCTTTTTAGTTCAAGTCCTCCCACTCACCTCATCTATTATTTATTTTACACCCTCCAATATTTTTATTCAATAATTCTTTCTTCTTAAACTTTTTAGACCGTTTTTTAACAACCCTTTTTCAATTTCTTTACTCACATTATATGTATTAGATATAAATTAGTTAGTATATAATCAAAATTAAAAAAACAAAACTGCTTTACATTTTATCTACAATTGTAAGATATGTTTGATATGTTGAAATGGATTATTATTTCTTATGTTATGTTAGGCTCATTAACATTATCATATTTATATTGAAAATATAGTTATGTACTACAAAAAGAATTATGTACGCGTCAAAGCGGCAACCGCCGCAACGAGCGGCTAGCCACCCGCTTGTTGTTTTAAGAACTATTATCTTAAAATCACATTAGGTCCCCACTGGCGAGTAAAACTCCTGGATAATGAGGCCGCCGAGCGACGAGATATTCGGGTGAATTATGCATTAGCGCCCTCTAGTTAGAAGCCCAATTAATTCGATCTTGAACATAATCAAAATTTGAGCCTGTGTCTTCTGCTTCATTAGAAACTCGGTAGGCACGAGTGGTTATCGTACTAGAAAATTATGTAATTTAACATTTGATTGTAACTTTATATCATGATGACCTAGCAAAATGTGTCTATCCAAAAGTGTCGGTAATTCAACTAATTGTCACTTTGCCAGTTTGACATCATACTACATTCGTCATATTTCATCTGATCTTTTAGATTTTGTATTTATATTTTACATTTGACTTAAGTTTAATTAGCTACTGAAAAAAGTGATTAGTACAAACCTACCTTTTTCGATCTTTTTCATACTGTATATGTTTGTCGAATGAAGCAACGTATTTCAAGTATCATATTTTATCTATTTTTTTTTTTTTTATTTCTTATACCCTACATAGAGTAGATTACTTGCGTGTATATATGTGTTTTCTTTATCATACGAAACTATATATGATTTAATTAATATTTTTTAAAGGCAAGTTGTTGCCATTAAATACTCTCATTTGTTACGCATGCACGCGCTTTCGGGCAGGATACCCGAACTGTATTACAGGGATCCGAACCGTAAACCATCCCGAGGGGCAGGCGGTCGGACCTGGGTCCTGAATACGGGTCGGTAAAACCTTCCCCGGGGAAATCTGGCTTTCAGGAAATAAATCTCACGGATATTTTTAAGGGGAGGGACTCGAACTTGAGACCTCGATCCCCACCCCATCCCAAAGCACAAATGCAAAGGAGTGAACCACTGAACCACAAATGCAAATGGGTGAACCACTGGACCACTAGGATCCCTAAATATTTTTTTTATTAGGTAATGAAAGATATAGTTTGTGTGGTGGCTGCAATATTATTTTAAAGAATGAAATATGACAGCTATAAGCATAAGAGGTAGTGGGTTACTATCATGTGTCGTTGCCCATTTATTCTTCTTAATAAGACATTAAATACCTTTTCCTAAGTGGGTAGTGATAATAGAAGGTTCATAATCTTTAAGTAGACAGGTTGTAAGTGGGTAGTGATAAATTTATATACTGCACAGTTTATTGCGTAGATAAAAATTATGTATTGATAAGTTGTGGAGTCAAATATTGTATTTTGCAGTATATGCATGAAAATATTTGCTGTATTTACCATTACATATAGACGACTAGTAGAAAATAAAAGGGAAGGCTAAGCATATTAAAAGTGAGAAATTAACATAAATTATTCTGAGAGTCGCACATAATTGTCACGATTGATATTTGGTATCGAGTCAGAGTGTCAGACTTTCGATAGGCGAAAGTATCCCGAGTTGCAACTCTGGGATAGAATGGATTAAGTGGGTTCGAAGGATCAAGGATGGAGATGTCCTAGCTAATCAAAGGATCTCGTTTATGCCATTGCCGCTGCTTTGTTTTCGTTGATTTGGAGACATCGTCACATCGGATGTTTTTACCGATAATTAGATACGAAAAAGTGACATTTTCAATTCTATTTGTTTGTTTTCTTTTCGGCAAAAATTAACGAAAACTATTTTAAAAACGGAAAACATTTTCGAACAGGAAACGAATTCAACAAGAGATACAAGAAATAAAACTCCGATGAGGCTCGTACCTAGAAAGCGGCTAAACAAAAGAACTATTTATAACGAGCCTCATCTAAACTAAACCGAAACAAGACCAAACCCACATACAATCACTAACTATCATAAACAATGATGACGAAACCAAAAGAAAGCAAGGAATCATGAAACCGATATAAACAAACTCGGATATCCTTTATGAACACGCCAAATTGTTAGAATTTTTGGATCATTAAGCCTTTCTTTTAGCTTTTGATAGAGTTTTGTTTTTTTATAAATTCTACATTTTCGCTGTTAAAAATGATATAATAAAGTTTAACATATAATTATGAGTGTAAATGTAAAATATGTTGGTCAACTTCATAGTTGTGAGTACATTAATAAATTGGCTTTTATAGATGATTGCCTTCAAAGTTGTCCATATTCTGTTTTGTGAGACATGTTCTTACAGATGTATATTCACTATTGTACTTTCAAAGAAGATATATAGTGAACGAAGCATGCACATGGCGAGGAAATGCAATCTTGTAGATCTTCACCTCACATGCAAAGTCCAGTGCCATATTATAGAAATCAATTCACTTTCAATTTAATAGATGTTTTAAAGAAACAGAAAACAAACTCTTTTATGGCCAGGTTGTTAAACCGGATCGCTATGTTTTGTTTGCTTTTTTCTTCTTTCGTGCCTTTTCCGTTGCATTTGCTCATATTGTGAATGTGTTTGTCTAGGTTAGTTTTGATGTTGGTTTGTTGGTTTTCTCGACTTACTATGAGCTTGTGGCTCGGTGATCTTTATCGTCCTTGTCTGATTCTTTTTGTAGCCTGTGTTATGGCCCAGTTTGGCTTGGTGTAGATAGCGGCAAGGTTGCAAATTCGATATTCGCGAAATCGAAGATTAATCGGATTGTACTTTATACATTTAAATATTAAATTTTAAAAATTATGTGTAAATATAGAAGAAAATCATAAACATAAACTTTAAAATAATTGTTTGAAATTATTCATTTTCTTCAAAAACTCTTAAGTTTTATTTTAAATTCATGTCAAAATGTTGACCAATTTTGACTTTGACCGACTTGATTACCAAATTTGATTTTCTCACCAATCGACATTGACCGATTAATTAAACGGATTTTGAAAAATCGAAACGGACTTGATGCAGGAGCAATTGACAGAGTTAATGGGCCACGAAAATGTTTTTGGCCACTTACGTTGGAGGAGTTTTTCAATAACTTGGATTTTCGGCCCAATGGATAGTAGCGGCCAAGTTGGGTTGAATCTTGGAGGATAAGCAAGACAGCTCATGATTTCTGGAGTTTGACTTCTATTTTCTATCCATATTTGTTTATGTTTATCTTTTATTTTGTTTCCTACTTCTAGCAATTCCTTCCTAGTATTTATATTTTGTTCATGTACGTGGAAAACTCAGTTGAGTATTATTATTTTGAGTGAAATAAAACTAAACCGTGAAGGTTTGTTATTCCAACCGAGAAGGTTGTTCTAGGTTCAAACCGAGAAGGTTTGGCCATTATCTCATCTTTATTCGTTCAGTCACGATCTTATTGCATTAGGACCGCTCTTAAAAATGAGTTATCGGGTTAACAGTGGATAGCGGTTAAGAGTTTTGATGATATATATATATATATATATATATATATATATATATATATATATATATATATATATATATATATATATATATATATATATATATATATATATATATATAGTGGATAGTTCTCGTTATTTTTGCCAGGAAAAAAAATTGTTTCATGCTTCATCAAGACTTTTTTTTCATTGATTGATCCCACAAAACGAGTAACCAAAAATCATCTGTTACTATTCCAGTTACTCAGTTTTCTAAACATTTATCGACGCGTGACAATTGAACAAGGGAGTTTCCACTTTTCAAAGGCAAATTGACACATCATATATTCATATCACGAATATGAAAACTAATATTTACAAATAATCTCAGTTCCAGGACTCAACCTTATAGCCTCAACATTAATAGATTACCTACCCGTTAGGCCAAAGCCCCTTTACTGTTAGTTTCCATGTTCATAGAACCAAACGGGACAAGCAAAACTCCTATTTTGCAGATCACTATAAGAGCTAACAAATTTGGTTTGAAATCAAAACACGAATCCAATTTGCTTTTCAATCTGGCTAAAAATGATAATTGAAGCATATAAAAACCCATAGTCAAAATTCAAAAACACAAGACAACTCTCAAATATGTGTTTAGAAATCTCTTCAATGGTTTAACTTATGGAACCTTAGAACTTTTCAAAAGTAACCACACTATGATAATATAAATAACTATATGGTAGACCAATATATACAAGAGCCTAATATGTAAACAAGAAAAAGACAGATGAAAACAAAAGTAATATTAGCTTAAATCCTACAAATTGATTGATATTATATAGCAATACTCAACTTAAATCAAACATAGTTTGCACAACACTCATTATTATTGAATCAGTAGTTCTCAGACATGAATATTACAGAGATATAGAGATACAAACGGACCACGCTACCAGGAGGAAATGGGCTTTCCCAACCAAGCACCACCTAGCAAGCATAAGCACTAGCACTCTTAGTCAGCTGTCCAGCTCTGCTCAACCACTTCTCGCACCTTTCTGTTATACTCCCGCTTATTCTCACTAAATAAACGTGCTGCTTCCGAGTTGGCTGGTGAGTTTGGGTTTGGATCACATAGCAATGACTAAAATGCAAGAAACCAATCAGAAATGACTTGCAATTTGTACAAAAATATTATTATTCTACAATCAAACAAGAGAAATGCAACCAGTAACTAGACTCCCATCACCTGATAAAGATAGCAGGGTTGCAGAACTCAGAAAAACTCGCCAAGTACTCGGTTAAAAGTTCGGGCCGAGTACTCGTTGAAAACTCGGTCAAAACATAGTAACGAGATTACTCGGCCAAAACTCGGGATTACCCGAAAAATCGGTCAAAACTCGGTCAACATCCAGTTACTCCTCGAATTTCCGATTACTCCCTAGAAAGTCTCGACCGAGTACTCCCCGAGTAGCGAATTTTTGCAACCTTGATAGATAGTGCTGATAGTTATTGCGTTTCACAAGCAAATGGTTTAATTTCAGATATTCACACTGACACGCAGGAACAAAAATGAATAATCCACATTACAAATTTACAATACATTTACGGACGCACGTGCGATCAAAAAATTTAAAAGACTTGCCTATCATCTGAAATAGAGTGTGCTAAACTAATTCATTTCTTTTAGAAATCTCAGACTAACTCACAGAAACAAAACATAAATTAAGTAGATTTCTTAAGTAGTAAATGGGAGATAAAGCCATATAAAAAGGCGTGTGCATCTATATCTATATCATAGTTATAAACTTATAATAATTGTCTATTGCAAATCACTTATAGCTCAGCAACACTCAATAAAATGAATGACAATGGCAACGAATGCAGTCAACAAACCAACGTCCCAACTCATGTCATTGTTTAATGTTTTGATTTGATTATATTAGATGCTACTTCTTCATGTTGCCTATTTTAAAGTGCCTAATAGAATTGTGAACGACAGCCATAAAGGAGACATAGTTTTCCATGTTTGAACAAATGATGATCGATAAACATATTCAAACAAGATTATTTTACTTTTCCTATATCGACCATGAAACATTTCCTGCAGACCGAGAAGGATGATGAGGAAATATTTTGCGTTCTTGATTGTTTAATATTACGAATTTTCATTTTCTTTAGACAGATTGTGGGGAACTGGATGACTAGTCTATAACTTACTTAAAATCTTGATTAATAACCCAAACCAAACCAACTATTTATCATTTCAAGAGAACAGCCCAAAAGGCAGCTTAACCCGACTACTAATACAAACCTTCAACATAATATGTAGGAATGTATGTCATATTATAAGAACTTAAACCAACACTCATCACAAAAGGTTACAGCTAATACCAACCTGAATTGATGTCAGTATGGCAGCAACATCATAAATAGGACTCCACTGATTTTGAAGGATGTCCAAACATATGCTTCCATCGGCATAAACTGGCACATAGCAAAAACCTCATGAGTACAAGGCATCACAGATAGTAAATAACATTAACATAACTATGTTAAAGCAAATGGAATATAAAAACAATTCTATAAACCACATAACATGGATCTGTACTCTTCAGCACCTTGAAACAAACCAGAGTTGTCTCAATAGTAAGGCTTTATATATACAGTGAGCCTATAACATATAAAATGGGAAAAAATGGGCATCAACGCATATGCTGCTTCTGCATGCATAATGCCTCATATGCAGCCTCAATAAGTAAAATAGCTCAAGGAAGTAATGAACTATTACGTATATAACCGTGACATTCTTCAACAAATATTATACAACTCAATGACAAACTCAAGCTTCAGAGCTGTTACTCTACTGTTAAAAAAAAAAAGAAGAAAAAAAGGAAGAATTCAATCAAGTTGGTGATGAACACTTACTATTTGGATGAAACATTCGAGAAATGAAACGCACTGTTGGTGGCTTATTCGGATAGTCTTCTGAAAACTGAAGGGTCAGCTTAAACGTACCTATTTTTGACAGGTATATGTTATCAACAAATACTAGTATTATGCAACACACCAACAAGATAAATCGTATTGAAATATAAAAAGGCAGATAACAGAACAGCTAGAAACCGCGTCAAACATCTAACAAAAAATCAAAAGGGCTTTAACCAACTTAACGCTACAAGTAAGTCAATCACATTCAGGGCAGAAATGTCTATGTATTAATAACCAGTTAGCATATATACGGAGATATCCTGATATCGAATAACTCAAGAGCTATGGTAAAGTACTACTGTACTAGTATTATGAGCCTTTCCAACTTAAAGCCTACATGCTGTATGTGTGATAAAAGGATGGTCCTTTATTTTTAATCCATTCCAATTCTTCCCCTGCTTGTATATAAATCACTTTTCAATTTGTGATGTTCTTTTCCATAGTTCATGCACTTTCGCAAGCATATGTAATATTTTTTTCTTAATCTAAGCATATACTAGACCATGTAAACAGTATAGCATCTCACTAACCTCCGTCCCAAGGAGTGTCATCAGGCCTGCAACGCAAAAAAAAAAAATCAATAACAAAATCAACCAATAACATCATCATAAGCAACTAAATCATATGATATAATCAACAAACAGTGACACACAGTTTCACCTACCCAAATATAACAGCATTCCATAGCATTATATTATTATCATAAGGAGCGCCGCTGATTCCAGCAGGAGGATCTTGCTGCAACCTCTTAAAATCCCTCATTAATCTCTTTCTTGCAGGCGTTGACATCTTCTGTCAACTGTTTTCCCCCAATTTAACCAAAAAATAAACAAATTCAGCTAATAATTATATATCATATCAAAAATACATCAATTAACTACGCAAAATAAGAGAATCAAGTACAGTAATCATGCTGCCAGTTATTAAACCCTAGATCTATGAAATTAGGTTAATTACATCGCAATTAAAGAGATATTTAATCAAATTGAAAACATAAATAGATAATTGAACAAGTGAAGTGGTTATTTAGCCCTAGGGTTTCGTTAATCGATATGAGCGTAATTACATGAAATTGAATTGAATAACAGAAATGGAGATTACTTGTGCTGCGTTAGACGCAGAGCGGAAAGAGATTGCGGTGACGATGACGGAGGTAAATCGGAAGGTGATGATCGGCCGTAGATGGTGGTGTCAAGTATTGATCACAGAAGGGGGAAGGTTCAACAACGCGTCATATGTAAGCTGGTGGATATTTCTTTGTTCTCTATCTCTGTGTTTATGTGTAGAAAAAAATATCTCAAATATTGACACTCTTTAATCATTATTATTATTATTATATTATATTATATTATTATTATTATTATTATTATATTATTATTATTATTATTATTATTATTATTATTATTATTATTATTATTATTATTATTATTATTATTATTATTATCATCATCATCATCATTATTGATATTATTATTTTTTTTCGAACATCTGAAATTTTATTAAAACTAGCAATAGCTAGAAGGAAAAATACCAAGAGTACAAATACAAAAATTTACAATGAAAGTAAAGGAGATTGTAACCATGGGTTCCAATTACAGTTTTTCTTATAATATCTAGCGAAGATCCAGTTGAAGCCTGAAACCACAATGCTATCTATCACGTGACATTTCCGAAAACTTTTATCTTCAAAAATAATATTGTTTCGTAATCTCCATATGCACCCGTAATGTTGCGAAGGTGATGATCGAAGTAATGAGCCGTTTGTTATGAGCAATAGGGACGCCGTCAATCCAAGCCCATAATTCTGCCATTGAAGTCCACGAAAGAAAAGAAATATTTGACCAAAGGGCAATTTTAGACCAAATCAATTTAGCTGTAGGGCAGAGAAGGAAAAGATGATTGTCATCTTCAAGTGTTTCACTACAAAAATAACAGCCAGCTTCTTCCATTTCGACTCCACGAGCGATTGAATTGTCCTTTGTCGCAAGTCTAGACATTTTCATGCGCCAAATGAAGACGTTAACCTTTATTGGTATTTAATTACACCATGTCGTTTCAGAAGAGAAAGAAGTTGAGACATGAGAGTCGATTATTTTCCTCACCTTGGAAATCGAGAAGGAGTCATTATCCCAAGTCCATTGATCTTGATCATTTGACAACTTAATTGAGCTCAAACGGGATTGTAAAGCTTGCAAATGTTCTATTTCAATACCATACCGAGGCTGCCTTCTCCAAGAGAACGTCCAAGAATTGTCGATATAGTGCGAAGCAACTGAGTAGTTGGGATTAGATTCCAAAGTCAATAACCGCGGGTAACAGGATGATATAGAGAGCCCATTTACCCATGGGTCATGCCAAAAATTCACTGAGTTTCCATTACAAATGCGGAGTTGAAGCAGTTAAGGATTAAGTTTACAAAATGAGTGTAACATATTGATCGATTTGTGAATGGTTGCCCATGTTCCAGAGGCGTTCGGGGCAATGGAAATGCATGCACCTTGTCCGAGGCCATGAATAGACACGATATGATTTTTCCAGCTTGAGTGTTTGTTGGTAACAAATCTCCATCGCCATTTGTATAGAAGTGCCAAGTTTAGAGATTGTAAACTAGGAACCCCCAATCCTCCTTGAGCAAGTGGGTTAAGAATCAATCGCCAATTAACCCAATGAATTTTACGGGTGTTATCTTTTTCGCCCCAAAAAAATTGAAGATCTCAATGATTCAAGGCTATTGATAACTTTTTTCGGAGCTTTGAATAAAGACATATAGTAAGTGTGTACCGAACCAAGCACTGATTTAAATTAAGTAAGCCTTCAGTATTGATTATTGATTATTGATTATTTAATTTAATCATCATTATCATCACAATTGAATTAGTAAATTACTATACAAAATTATAAATTATTAATACTGTAATATTATATTATACTAATATTATTAATATAATACTAACAAATATGTGTAAGTAGTTCGATGTGTTGTTTTGTTGGTATTGTCTTTGTAGTCAAATGTGTTTTTATTTCGGGTTTTTTGTCGTGTGGGTGGGGGTGTTGGTTTCATGTCGTGTTGGTTGTTGGTAACTTTTCGTGTGTTGTCTTCGTGTTTTGTCTAGCTGCTCGCTAGTTTTATTAGTAAAATGCTTGTCTTTAAGGGGGAAAAAAAACATGAGACCTATTGAAATAATAACGATACCCAACAAGTAAATTATTAGAGAAATTGTATTTTTATTATCTCGAACTCGTTTTAATAAATTTTTATCACTTTCAAAGTACGGTAAGAAGTTAACATATACAGTGACTGTAATTATAACATAATTTTACTTCATATGCTGATAAACAGAAAAATTTTATATTTTGGTAATTTGTTTAATAAAATTGGTTAGTTATTTAGTACGTTCGACATTCAGATTGTGAGAGCTTATAAGAGGTTATGAACTTATACTTTCGATAAGCTTCGAGTTATAAGCTTTATTTAATAAATGATAGAAAGTAGAAAACTGGTCACAACTAGTCAGGGGCGGATCTTTATTAGGGCAGGAGGGGGCTCTCGCCCTCCAAACGTTTTGGTAAGTAGTTGTATTTTGTAGCCCTTTGAGTTACGGACGTTTGGGCTTTTGAATCAACTAAATCGGAGTCCGTATGAAAAAGATATGACGAAAATGGTGAAAGCGCAGATTTTGTTTTCATCAAAATCTACTTCATTTTTTCATATCTCTTGGTCATTTTTACCTTGAAATCAAGTTTAAAACTAAAAGTTTAAGAAGTTAAATTAGATGATGTAGAATTAGGATCGATACTGTCACCTAAAATGTGTATAAAATATGCAATTTTGTTCATCAAAGTTAACGTTTTTTCTTGCTAAAAAACATATCACACATTAGAAAAAATTGGCCCTCCAATCGCAACGTTCAAGCTCCGCTACTGCAACTGGTATATTGTGAAAAGTATAGGGCATGTAATGTAAGTTGCTAAAAAGACCCCCTTATTATTATTATTATATTATTTACATAGTGTATTATCATTGTTGTTTTTTTGACAATTACATTTATAAATTCTAGCTCTAATTACTTTATTAAATACTTATTATAAAAAAAAAAATAAGTTTCAGTTCTCGACTTCCAAAATAAGTTTCACCTCCAATTATTTTATACAAACACACCCCAAACCTATAATACCAAGTCTATAGATGGTGATTTAAGCATTAGCAGTCCTTTAATATTTTCTCTTAAATGTAATCGATAAACTTAATCATAAATCTTAATCCTTGCATAACGATATTGATAAAAATGTGTGTGAGAGAAAACTTAGAGAGAGAGAGAGAGAGAGAGAGAGAAAATGGCGAGGGTGTGTGGCAAGAGGTGAGGAGGAAAAAATCAAAGGGCACGAATAGGGTTAGGAATTTCTATAGCGGTAACCACAACGGGATTGACAACAACAAGCGATTATTCGGAAACAATATCAAGTCGTTCATGTTTTTTAATTTTTCGGATGAATGGAAAGTGGAGGAACTATGGAGAATGTTCAAAAATTTTGGTCAAGTAAGAGATGTCTACATGGTGCGAAAAAGGTTAAAGAATGGGAAGAGATTTGCGTTTGTAAGATTCGGAAACATTGAGGATGATGAAAGGATGTTGAAGATGCTACGGGAAATCAGAATAGATGGTATTATGCTTAGGGTTTTCAAAGCTAATGACCGAAAGGAGATGGAGGTACAGCAAGATGCTTCATATAACCTAGAAGGCAGAATCAATGCTACTGCAAATCCAAGATCAGAAGAACGAGTGTGGAGGAGGAAAGATGATTGTGGGTTCAGTGAAGGGCAGGAAAAACTCGAATGGCCACATGTTAACGAGGCAAACCCCAGTAACAACCATGACCTTCGAGACATCCTGAATAAAAACAAAAAAGCAAAGGAAGACAATAAGACTGAAGATCTCACAGATACGGTTCTTGGAAAGGACAAAGAAAGAGTAGTCACCATCAACCCGGATGATGAAGACAACGGTAACCTCCTGGAAAACTCTTTCATAGGCGAGGTTAAAAAACTTCAGTATCTAGCAAACTTTTGATCAATTTGTGAAGGTGAAGGGTTACAAGACTTTGAGCTAAAATATTTAGGAGGTCTCGGCATGATGATAGTACTTAAAGATAAAGCAAAGGTAGATTCATTCATACATGATGATAACCATTGCCTCTCCAAATGGTTGGATAATATAAAGTATGGTGGAAATAGTCCATATCTTGTCTCATGTAGATTAACATGGTTGAACATATTTGGGGTCCCAATTAAACTATTGATGGATAATACTTTTCGTAAATTTGCAGGTTGGTGGGGCCAAACATTGGATACAAATAACTGCTCGTTCGAAGGTCATCAGAATTTAATCGCCGGGCGTGTTTTGATAAAATCTTGGGGAATTTTCCCTATTGAGGAAATCGTTAAACTGAAATAAGGTAGTAGTATATTCTATGTGAAGGTCATAGAAGATTTTGATGACTTCATTCAAATTGATATGGAGGGTGATTGTGAAAGTGATTGGGATGACGATAATGAAGATCAAGATGATGAAGAAGAAGAAGGAGAAATTAGGTCGTATTGCTCCTTATCGGATGATGATGAAGACGAAGGTAAACAGCAGAATCCGGCAGAAAATTCGGTTGGGAAAAAGATGCCAGATCAAAAGCTACCGGAAAACTCAATGGAAGACGAAGCATCGGTTTTCGTTGCAGATAGCATGGGAAAGAGAAAGTCCAATAATGATGAAGATTTAGGGAATCGAAAAGGCGATGGAGCAACATCGAATTCCAATGAGGGATTTACAGCGCGTGATATCTTAGGAAATCAAACAGACAAAGGTGTAGGGTCAAGTATCTAAACACCAGATCCCCTACACCCTATTTCGGTTGGGCTTGATGCAAGGGATATTGATGAGCCTAACAAGATTATTAATCCTGATAAGCCCAGCAAGAATAATAGGCCCAATTTCAGCGAACCCAATAACAATCACAATTTTAATTCGATCAGGCCCGCGAACGAAGGAAGAATTGGGCCTAGCGGATCCAACTCGAAAGACCTTGGAGTGAACGAGTATTGTATGGGTGATAATGTCAAAAAAGAATTAAAAGATTCTGATATTAGAAGCGAGAGTCCCAGTTGCAATTCAATTCCTGATACAATAGGGTCGAATCCAAACTATGCGAAAGATGAGGCTACAGAATCAAATTCAATCGATGATAAAGACTCATGTAGAAGAGTGAACTCGATCAGAAGAAAAAAAGGGAAAAAGAAAGCAAAGAGGTTAGACACAAGTGATGAAGATATAGGGTATACTGACAGAGACGAATTTGTTGGAATCAGGGAAGATGGAATTAATATCGAAGTCCCAAGAAGCAGTAAGTCAAATGTCAATGGGAAACCTTCGATAATTGGGAATTGGCGCGCCTCCTCGATGATTATGAGAGCTAAGTGTTTGGCCCGATCTCAACATAAAGATGAAAAGAAAAGGAAGACCGATTCACAAGTATCCTTGAAGAAAGATAATCACGGTAAAGTAAAGTCAAAATCCACGAGGTCTAAACAATCAAGATAGTTGAACTTGGAAGGTTGTGGGATGAATTCCCAAAATTCGGAAAAAAGCGTGGACCTTGGGGAGTTTGCTAATCGCATCGGCTTAGTATGGGACGAACACCAAAAGGTCTAAGTCTCTACTCTCGTTATTCTCGTATCTTATTTTTTTAAATAAAGATTCTTTGTCTAAATATTCGGGGTTTTTGGGTATGGTAGGGCTAGTAAAATAGGAGATTGTAGGAAACTTCTTTTTCGTGAAAATCCTTGTATTGTCGCTTTGCAAGAAACTAGATTAAATATTGTCAATAAGGATTGTGTTAGTCTAGTGTGGGGGTCTCATGAATTTGAATTTATCCAAAAAGAGAAGATTGGTAACTCGGGAGGGTTTTTAATTATTTGGGATAAAATCGAGTTTGCGGTAGAACAAACCTTTTTTAGTGAGTTTTTTATTGCTATTGCGGGTAATGGAAAGGGCGCAATGAACTCACTTTTATTGTGAACATTTATGGTCCACACGATGATGCTAATAAATTGAGTATGTGGTCGAGTCTTGATTCTTTCTTAGGTGCTCATAATGCGGAATGGGTCCTTTGTGGCGACTTTAATTAAGTGAGAGATCAAATTGAAAGGAAAAATTGTGAATTTGTCGAGAGGCGGGCTAAATGGTTCAATGAAAGAATCAACTCATTGACGTTCCGTTAGGTGGCAATAAATTCACTCGAATATGTGACAATGGGGTGAAGTTTAGCAAGTTGGATAGATTTCTCATCTCCGAAAACTTTCATAACACTTGGGGAAATGTTTCGACTCTAGCTCTTGAAAGAAAGTTATCGAACCATTGTCCTCTAGTCCTAAGAGATAGAGAAATTGATTTCGGACCGAAGCCAAAATTTTTTTTTGATGAATGGTTAGATGGTAAGGATTCGAAAAAAGTGGTGGAAGATGTTTGGAACATTAAAGTTGATGGGAAAAGGCTTGATTGTGTATTTCGTAATAAACTTAAGAATGTCAAGCAAGCATTGAAAGATTGGAGTAGAACTACTTTCGGGAACATAGATAATGAAATTGAAGAACTCAAAAAGAAAGTTAGTGATTGGGAGTTAATAGCGGAAAGTCGGGTTCTAAGTGATGAGGATAGGAAGAGTTGGATGGAGACTAAGGAAAAATGGTTGGAAAAGGACAAGGTTAAGGTGAGCATGGCTAGGCAAAAATCGCGTGTCAAATGGATACAAGATGGGGACGAAAACACCAAATATTTCCACTCGGTCTTCAAAAGAAGGCACTCAAAGAGAAACATTCGAGGCCTAAACATAAACGGAAATTGGTGTGAAGATCCCTTAGAGATAAATCAAGCTGTTCACGATCATTTTAAGGCACAAATCGAGAAAAGAAACGCGAATAAAATGCATTTTGCGGATAATCCGAATGTGGGTGGGAGTCATTTTTAGCAGGTTATGTCGGACGCTTCTGGATCAGGCCACAACGCTTCTGCCCCGATTGTTTCTGCTGCAGAAGCTGTGCAGCAGCAGCCCCTGCTGTTCCAACAGCTTCTGCAGGTCAAAAAGTCCCTGTCACAGGTCCCTCCGAAGGCACAGATGCACATATTTCTTTAGGCAACCCCCTGTTCAGCTACCTGGTCCCATCACGCAGATTAGTGTTGATCAGGCTGCTTTAATTAAGAGTAGATTTACAGAAAAAGAAATCCTTGAAGCAATAAAAGAATATGATTGTTCAAAAGCGCCTGGCCCCGATGGCTTCAAATTTAAGTTCTTCTACTTACATTGGGAGTTGATAAAAAACGGTCTTATGAAGGCATTAGATTGGTTCTGGGAAAATGGCGATATCTCCAAAGGTTGTAATGCTTCTTTCATTACTATAGTCCCAAAGAATAATGATCCATTGGGACTAAACGAGTTTCGGCACATAAGTCTAATTGGGTGCTACTACAAGATTTTAGCAAAAATACTCTCCATTCGTATCAGGAATGTCTTGACTTCGGTTATTGGCTTCGAGAAGAGTGCATACCTTAAAGGTAGATACATTCTTGACGGATCACTAATTGCAAATGAGACCATCAACTATTTAAAGCGGCAAAAGAAAAGAAGTCTTATCTTCAAAGTTGATTTCGAGAAAGCTTTTGATAGCTTGAATTGGGATTTCATGTTGGATATGATGAATAGAATGGGGTTTGGCGCTAGATGGAGAAAGTGGATTCATGCATGTCTCAAATCGGCATCTGTCTCGATTTTGGTTAATGGCTCACCCACCAACGAATTTTCGATTGAGAGAGGGGTTCGCCAAGGAGACCCGTTATCACCGTTTCTTTTCCTTATAGCAGCGGAGGGTTTCAACCTTATAGTCAAACGGGCTTGTGGTGAAGGCCTCTTCAAAGGTGTAGAAGTAGGAAACGACAAAGTCAACTTATCCCACCTACAGTTCGCGGATGATACGATTTTTTTTGGGGATTGGCAAAATCAAAACTTTTGTAATCTCATGAAAATCCTTAAATGTTTTGAAAATCTATCGGGACTCAAGATCAACTTTCATAAAAGTGTGTTGTACGGGTTGGGTGTGGCTAGTGGTGATATTGAAGGGTTGGCTTCTCGTGTTGGATGTAAGTAGGTGATCTCCCGTTTTTGTATCTTGGTATTCCGGTTGGTAAGAATATGAGCAAGGAGCAAATTTGGAAACCGGTGATTGATAAATTCAACTCAAAGCTCACGAATTGGTAAGCTAGATTGATTTCTTATGGTGGAAGATTAACGCTTGTTATGTCGGTTCTTTGTAGCTTACCGCTTTATTATTTCTCCCTATTTCGTGCCCCCTTGAGTGTTATAAATAATTTCGAGTGTATTAGGAGAAACTTTTTTTGGGGTGGGTCGGGTGAGCGTTCTAAATTATCTTGGGTTAAGTTGGATGAATGTTTGCTACCTTATGATTTTGGGGGTCTCAATATTGGGTCTTTTCGGGAGAAAAATCTAGCTCTTTTGGGAAAGTGGTTTTGGCGGGCAAAAACCGAGCCAAATGCACTTTGGGTCTCGGTCATTAAGAGTATTTATGGTTCTAACGGACTACTTCCTCCTACGTGTCTTTCCGGATCGATAAGAGTGAGTAGTTTATGGTCCAATATTTTACGCGCAAGTACAATGATCGAGAAGATGGATACAAACTTCGCTTCCTCATTCTTGAAGATAATCGGTGACGGAGCAGACACGAGTTTTTGGGATGATTTATGGCTTTGCGGCACACCATTAAAGCAAAAGTTCAAGCGGTTGTTTCATTCGGATGAAGATCCGACGTCAAAAGTGCGGGATATATTAACCTGGAACGAGCAATCTATTATTTGTCATTTTAGGTGGAAACGAGATATTTCCGGAAGAGCCATCAACGAGCTTGATTCTCTTAATGCACTACTAAACACTTACCTGAAGCAAGACAAGTCTAAGGATTCGTGGTTTTGGAACCTATCGGGTAATGGATTATTCACTACAAAGAAATTAACAAGCATTATAGATGAAAAAAATCATCAAGTGCGAGTTATTTGTTCATAATGAATCCTTCTTGAAGAATAACTTAGTTCCTTCGAAAGTCGCGATCTTCATATGGAGAGCTCTAAAAAGGCGGATCCCGGTACGTACCGAACTTGACAAAAGAGGTATGCCCTCTATGTGATGATGATGTAGAATCTATTGAGCATTCATTAATCTTTTGTTGGCATGCTATGGATATTTGGGTTCGCGTTTTTATATGGTGGGGTTTAGGGCCTGTTACAAATTTGAGTATTAATGAATTATTTAGAGGCAATTGCAACCGGCCTCTATCCCCGCTTTGGTTGAGAATTTGGCAAGCAATCGAGTGGTCGTGCGGTTATTTGATATGGAAGAACCGTAACCAAAAGGTGTTCTCTAACTCTTCTTGGTGCGGTCCTTCGGGCTTAATGGAAATTCAACTCAAATCGTTCGAGTGGATCTCTAATCGTTTGAAGAAGCATAGATTGGATTGGCTAGGTCTCGGATCCATAGTCTTGTCTTGTGTAATGTAATGGTTAGTAGTTGCTAACTCCGCAACGTAGTGCTCTTTCGTTTTTTATTCTCGTTGTATTTGTAGCCTTCGGCTTGGATATGTTTGTTCGGGTTTCCCCCCTTAGTGGGCTCGTGGTTATATATTTGCTTTTTGAAAAAAATAGATGGTGATTTATATACCATCATAAATAAATAAATAAAATTATTATTCACCACTGTTTGTGCGAGTATATAAAATCATTAATAAAGAAAGTTGTAGAAAAAAAAAATGATAATGCACAAATCGCTCATGTACAAGTAGTAAGATTCATGACATAAATATCTCATTCCAAATTTATGATAGTGACTTCAACCTTCTTTTTACAAGCCAAGTTACACTGTCCGTCTCTCAAAAAAAAAAAAAAAAAAAAAAAAAAACTCTTAACAAAAACGATCAATTTAAAATATATTGTTAAAATGTTATTTTATCTTTTATTTAATATGTTATTAGAAATTAGAAATTAGAATTAACTAGTTTTCGAACCCTCGCTTCGCGCCGGGGTTCGGTTTTCAATGTATTTTATTGCGTTTAGTTTGTAAAATTATTTCGTGGCTAACGATGATGTCGTTGAAGCGTTAATTTTAAATTAACAATATATGTAATGGTGTATCCTAGGGGTTACACGCATAAAAACACCATTTCCGTACAGAAAGATGGATCAAAAAGCATGAAAGATAATAAAATTTGGCGATTTTTAGTGTTTGCCTCCCAGCGTACAGCAATCCGCCCAGCGTCAAGTGTAAGCCCTGCAGGCAGCTTCTATGCTTAAGCCATTTAACTCAGCATGTGAACGGCACACAGCCACATCAGCACACGCCACCGACCTTCCGGATATTTCGTTTAACAGAACCACTCATCAATTGACACGTTTATCCCGAGAATTTCGGGCATTCTGTGCCTATAAATAGACCCCATGGGTCACCACATTTCACATCGGAACTTCAGTCAGAGAGTAATACACTTTCTCTCTCACACAGTTCTTTCTCACTCTAAACGCACATTAGCTGCTTAGCAGCAATACGTTAGACGGATCAATTACAGATTGATCCTCAGATTGATTGAGGCCACCCCACGGATCTCTCATCCGTGTTCCGGGTCTGCAAAGATTATTTTCCGAGGGCAAACAACAATCAATATTATACGCCACACGCTGAGCAGCTATTGTCTTGTACTGATACCTTACAGCCGCTATACGTAAAATCGTACCAACAATATGTGCATCTCCGCATTTCGCTATGGAATTGTCGACTTTTAAAAATTTAACGCAAAATCAACGTGTATGAAAAGTACCACAAATATTTAGCGTTTTTTAAAAAGCGTCCGTTTTGTGTGTAGTTAGTGACCTTGCGTTCCTAAAATTATTTCGAGTTTAACGATGATGTCGGAAAAATTTAACTCGTTGCGAGCGAAAAGATATGACCCGTTAAATATTTGGGTGAAGTTTATTTAAGATTTTTTATGAAAATAATTATTTGACACTTTACCTCCTATTTGAAGGGTCGATTTGAATTTTTGTAAAAAGTGTTGAGCTTGGTGAGATAAAATTTAATTAAAATTAAAAAAAAAAAGGTTAAAAGTCGAAATATCATCACCATGTACATAACGGTAAAACAATATTATCACCATGTACATAACGGTAAAACAATGTTCATAACAAGAACTTCGATGGTTGGATGATATGTGCTCACTCCCCATGTAGGGTAAAACAATGATGATACTGTTCATACTACGGGTGTCTTCCAACAAAATTGCAACAGTAGACAGCATGTTTCAACAGTAGACAACACCACCAATGTTCTTGATTGATCGACTATTTACAAGTTACAACCTTTTTTGCTTGCAATATATTCGATTTATCATACATTTTAAAAAGCATGCACATGTAACACACGGAAGACAAATTAAGAATCAAAATTAGTCACAATCAAGGAACAGAAACTCAAATCTCCATTTCAGATTCTCACCTAAATTAGTATTAGTATAAAAAACATTTCTTGCAACACTCAACCAACCATCAAAGTATGAAACTAAAAGGATACATTTTATAACATCAAACATGTCTGTCTAAAACAATTAAAGAAAAGTAAACTGATGTCCATTTCTATCATCCCTCTTTTATGGCGAATACTACTTTCCCAACGCTACAACGACCAAATTCGTATTGTACCTTGTGCAACCTTGATAGTACATTACCTGTAATTTGGTCGGGGAAAGGTCTATCCTTTTTCTATTGTTTGCTCAAATTATGTACAAGATCTTCAACCCTAAAGGAAGAACCAAAGTAAAGCCATCTTTACCCAACAACTTAAAAAAAAACACAGACAGAGGTTTCGTTTTTTTGTCCGGTCAACTTTTATTTTTCAACGATTTTTGGCCCGTTGTACGGTGCTCCAACTAGAGATAAGCCAGCGGGCTTATCTATCTCTTCGAGCCATGCATAGTTTTCGGGTTTCTCATCCTCTGGCAACTTTTTATCATCAACTGTCACATAACCAAAAAAAAAAAATGCATACTTTGAGTTTTTTTTAAAATAAATAAATAAATAAATAAAATAATAAAAAAGTAGGAATTAATTAATTAATAAACCTGAGAAGTTGGCGAACGGATGAGTTCGATAGTATTGGCAGTGTCTGCCTTCGGGATCACAATACGGAGGGCCGAGAACATCGAGCACTGCACACGAGGTTAATGCAGTGAAGCAATGCATGTTACCACCGTCTGTTGGATAAAGAATCGATGCATCGCATGGTGCAGTGAAGTCAGAGTTGACTTTGAGTTTCGCCAAACGCACACTAACGGGTCCCACTTCACCTGAAAAACACGAAGTTTCACGATTTTCAAACATTGAATCCAAAGTGAACAGAAAATGGTAACTTTTTCACTAACCTTTTTCCATAAATGAACTACGCAAATCAAAAATCATATTAAGAAACTAATTAACTGTGTAAATGTTGTTATTGTGTGGATCATAAATTCATAATCTATAACAAGTAGGTTAAATAATGAAATTACAAAAAAAAAAAAAAAAAAAAACAAAACACACACACACACATACGTTCGAACACACCTTCGGATGAATCGGCTTTACGAGTAGTGATCGATGCACTATCGTCCACCCAATCATACGCTTTGATGTGCATAGTTCCAAAGAGAAGCTTACTGAAAACCGTCATCTGAGGGTGGTTATGTAGCGGCAGGACACCTGATGGTGGCAAGAGAAAAATCCCAATCTGCCATAATATGCATCCATTAGCGGACCCACATATCTTTTTACTTACATTTACGAGTTAGTATAATATAAGAAAGATGTGATTCAGTTATATAATGTCACATTTGCAAACAAAGCTACGATTGTGCATTAGCTACTTGTACTGTACAAGTATCAATTCACAGTTGTGGCTTACAAATTTGAACAACATATACGAAAGATCGATAAATAAAACATACCGAAAACTTGTCACACTCACAAAGGTGTAGGTACGTAATTTTAGGATATCCCGCCGTTACTTTAACCTTGAAATAGGGCATATTAGGCTGTACGCCGACGTCAAGTCCAGTTATTCCATCTAAAAAAAAGGCGAAAAAAATTTAGCCGTTAACTTCTTTACGAAAAAAAAAAAAACAAGGTAATATGCGCCAAACATCATCTTCCCTACCTTGTACTCGACTATATATATATTCAAGGTCAACCTTAAACCTAATGTAAAAGATTGACTATGCTATATCTATGAAACCGGCAAGATCTAATCAAGATTTATGAAAGAACTGCTGCACTTAATAAGCAACATGATGTTAAGTGGTCACCGCCAACTTGTAAATATAGGAATTTTCCGGTATCGTGTAAATCATTGCACATGAAATAAAAACATTGTGCATAGTTAATATTAGTATCTATATCTATTGTAAATTTGACCTAGCGGTATCTATTGTAAATTTGACCTAGCGGTATTGAGGTCATGGGTCCGAGTCCTAGTCCTGTTTAGGACTTATTAGTGTAAAATTTAAAGTGCGTGAGTTTCCGTTCTAAAAAAAAGTATCTATATCTATTAACTACAATCAAGACATCAATGTCTATCAGCAACACTTAACGACAGTCATTTATAGGCATGTAAACAATAATGCACGTCATCGACATAAACAAAAAGCGCAACACAGTGAAGCGTTTTTTATTCTGATAAATATCAAGATTGATGCTTACATGTAATGATTTGAGATAGCTTTCACCATAATAATTCATAAAATAACATTACAAACCATGAAATCATACATCGTTACATATTGACAATTGATCAGATTTATTTGTTCCAGAAGTATATAGGGATCCATTGTCAAAAATTGAAAGAATTAAATCATCCTTAATTTCTACGGAGTATTCAAAAGTTGACCCACTTGACACTTGGTCAAAATTGGACTAATTTCAAAAGTCAACAACCTCAAATTGAGGAAAAAAAAAACATTAAATATTTAAATCGCCAGTCACCTTCAGTATACCCTCAAGTGGGTTCCTCAAGATACACCAAACCCACAAATCAAAATTTATTTTTGATCATTCAGGTTCAAATTCAATAGCATTCTCTATTTGCATTGACAATCAAATAGATCCAGTTGCTAAAAGACCAGAAACTGTTTAAGATTCATATTTATATTCTAATCAAGGTTGATATCAAAATTGGGAACTTAAAATACAATAATAATTATAATTAATAATAAAAAATAAAACTTACTTAAAATATCTTTTAGGCGTTCAATACCATCAGCAGATGGAACAACACCGGGACCACAATTAGCAAAAACCTCAGAGCATGTATCATAAAGTTTCTGAACTGCTGAAACTTTTTTATGTCTCAATCTCCTCTTCATTTTTTTACCTAAAACTTTCTCCATGCCCATTTGTCAATTAAGCTTGCATTCATGCACAATAACACACTTATCCCTAAGTAATTCAATACCCCAGATTAAAAAATCAAAACTTTAAATTATATTCCAGTATGGGTGTTTTCAAAAACAGTTATTTTTTGGATAAACTGAAACCCCACAAAAAAAGATGGCAGCTTTGACTGGAAACTGTAAAATTCCAATCTGGGTATTGAACAAAATCTAAAAAGGTTGTAGTCAAGAATAGGAAAACAAGAATTGTACAAAAAACAAGGATTATACTTTTTAGTTTTACTGGTGATGATTTAACAAGAAAAAAGAGTGCATGCTTTGGATAGTAGTTGTGATGCAACCCATTAAAATGAAAATGAAGATCAGGGTGATAATGGGTTTAATAGATGGATGGAATGAAAGAAAAGTTAGCGTTTTCTTTTGGGTGATTTTATTTATTTTGTTTTGGTTGAAAAGAAAAAGATAGAGTTGTTTTCGAGAAATGGAAATACTAGGGGCCATGGTTTTGGTTTTCCAGTGGGCCGTTTCAATAAGCGGATTCAGTTTTTATATTTGGGTCATTTTCAACCTCAACATTTTATAATTTAAATTTCATTAATTATTTTGTTTTTGATTATATTTACTTTTTTAGTTATAAATTATACTCTCAGCATTCCATAAAAAGAATATTCATAATTAAATTACAAAAATTTAATAAAAAGTCTAATCAGTGCAGTTTTACAGTGTGTAAGATTTCATATTTTTTGTAGGTACTGATATTTTCAAATCTATTTTTAATAGATTCACGTAAATGTACTAATATGCTATAAATGATAGGAAGTCTTTTATAAAAGTTTTATGTTTCAATTTATTTGAGGGCATTTTTAAAAGATAGCATCAAATTAAGTTGAATCCATAAAAAACAAATTTGAAAATATCAACTCCCATTTTTCAATAGACCACTAATATTGGTTTATGATAGTCGTGTTTGGCATGTCCTTATCCGTCCTCACGAAGGCGCTGATATTACGACCCCACCCTCACTAATAGGGGGAACTGCCCTCACACCCTAGTCATCAAAGTTTTTCGGATAACATATTGAAGGATGAGATTCTTTAATAAATAGATTGTATTTATTGCTTTAATACTTGTAAGTTGATTTATTTAATTAATTTAGTAGGTTCATGTGATAGTAAAGAAGTATGTCAATGATGATAGTGTTCATGTCATGGGGAGGGAATGAGGAGAAAATGTTAATGTGATGGTTTGTTCTGGTGTGGAAGGATGTCATGGATGAGAGTGATCTTAGGTGCCAAGCGGATCTCATCCTTGACTTGATATATTGATAAGGTGTACATGGTAGCGTTCCGCTTGAACACTTCCTCCGTTATCATCAAAATATTAATTCCTACCAAGAATCCCTATGTATTTGGGGTACCCAAGTTGAAGAATCGATTTCACACTTTTTACCGCGTTGCCCTAAGAACCACAACATATGGTCGATCCTCTTTAAATTGAAAATGCAAACAATAAAAGAGCATAATTGTCCTTCTTTGGTGTAAACTCCTCTATTCGGATCAAATACAATTGATTAACAGAACAAAATAAAATTTTAGACATGATGGTTTAGATGGTGTATTGACTGGTAATGTGGGCTGAAGACACTTATAATTTGATTGAGATACAGAGTATACTTGCAATCAATCAAGAAACAAACCAAAATTTTTGATTAACTAATAATCAAATCTGAACAACGAAGGAGATAACAAAACCACAACCAGTGTTATTTATTAACACTTAATCAACCTCAACAATTACTAACAACTTCATCAACCTCATGAATAAACCATAATATGATTGTAAATGTGTTTGAGAAGAGAGTGATATTTTTGGAATTGAATATAACAAATGAAACTCTAAATGGCTATTTATATTTATGCCATAGACCAGAAATATCTAATAAACCCTCTAATTTTAGAACTTTGGCAATAGTAGTCTCTAGACTTTAAATTAAAACTCAAATGTGTCCCACCCGTGTACTTGAAAGGACCCGTTCATATACATTATAAACGATTCACAATAGTTGATTACATCGCGAGGTATTTGACCTCTATATGATACATTTTACAAACATTGCATTCGTTTTTAAAAGACAAACTTTCTTTACATTGAAAATTGACAGGCATGCATACCATTTCATAATATCCACTATTCAACTATGAATTGACTTAATAATAATCTTTGATGATCTCAATGACTCGAATGCAACGTTCTTCGAAATATGCCATGAATGACTCCAAGTAATATCTTTAGAATAAGCAAATGCACAGCGAAAGATTTCTTTAATACCTGAGAATAAACATGCTTTAAAGTGTCAACCAAAAGGTTGGTGAGTTTATTAGTTTATCATAATCATTCATTTTCATCATTTTAATAGATCACAAGAATTTCATTTCCAGTTCTCATAAATATACGTCCCATGAATAGAGACAAAAATCATTCATATGGTGAACACCTGGTAACCGACAATAACAAGATGCATATAAGAATATCCCCTATCATTCCGGGAAATCCTTCGGACATGATAAAACAACTCGAAGTACTAAAGCATCCGCTACAACGGATGGGGTTCGTTAGACCCAATAGATCTATCTTTAAGATTCGCGTCAATTAGTAGACTGGTTTACTAATTCTTAGGTTACCAAGTAAAAGGGGCATATTCGGCTTCGATCATTCAACCATATAATGTAGTTTCGATTAATTGTGTCTATTTCGTAAAACATTTATAAAAGCAGCGCATGTATTCTCAGTCCCAAAAATATATATTGCAAAAGCATTTAAAAAGGGAGCAAATGAAACTCACAATAATGTATTTTGTACTAAAAATACATATGACGACATTGAACGAGTGTATGGTTGGCCTTGGATTCACGAACTAATATCATTTATATATATATATTAACACACATACTTGTAATCGTACAAATATATATATATATATATATATATATATATATATATATATATATATATATATATATATATATATATATATATATATATATATATATATACACACATTTATTAGTTATATCATTCCTATATTAATAACTTATACGTTTCATATATTCTTTTTATATATTTAAAATAATTAAAAATATTACTTTTGGTATGTTAGGTGTATTAAATATAACTTTGTGTATATATGTATATATATCGTTTGTTTGTTAAAATTATAATGATATTAAAATAATACTAGTAATGATAAAAAAATATTAATGATAATAGAGTTAAAAATGATACTTGTAATATTAATGATAAAAATGATAACTTAAATAAAAATGATAATTTTGATAATAATGAATACTAATAATAATAACTATAAAAATAATGATCTTACTAATAATAATAATGATACTAATATTTATATTTTTAATATTTGTAATGACATAATAATAATAATAATAATAATAATAATAATAATAATAATAATAATAATAATAATAATAATAATTACTAATAATAATAATAATAATAATAATAAGAATAAGAATAATAATAATAATAATAATAATAATAATAATAATAATAATAATAATAATAATAATAATAATAATAATAATAATAATAATAATAATAATAATAATAATAATAATAACTACCTTAAGAGGAAAAGCTCCAAAAAGAAAATAAACTGCCTCAACCCAGGCTCGAACCCGCAACCTCTCGTTAACCACACACACCCAAACCATCCAGCTGATTACGCATTCTTGACTAAATCACTAACCCATTTATATTTAATCCTTGTTTCATGTTTCAAATCCGTTAACAACAATTCGGCCCAATATAAGAAGGTGAACCTCGGCCCAACACCTCAAGCTTGACAACAGCCCGTCTTTTTTTTTTAAAAAAAAAAACGCAGTTGCCTAAGCTTAATTTCGAACCCATGATCTCTTAGTTAAACACAAAGACTCCCTAGCCACTCCTTCAATTCCATTTTCCTGATTTAGTCTATAATCTAATCATACTTAATCTATTTTATGTTTCATTTTTCTTCATGGATTTAAAACCTAATTCATCATCTCTATAATTGAAATCATAATATCTCATCATCTATATCATACGATCACCATAACAACATCATCATCATACTTAATCAAGTGTATCATCATCATTATCATAATCATCTCATTCTAGTCGTCATTATACCATCATCATCGTTATTCCACCATCATCGAATAACATTATGTACGTAACTATTATCATCATCCACCTTTATCTTCATCATCATCAAACAACATCTATCGGTTACCATCTTCATCACCTTCAGCGCTTCACTATCATCTCCATCATTTTCTTTTTATCATCGTAACTCACCATCATCATCATCGTCCCCCATTGCTATCATCTAATCGTCATCATCATGTTTATATTATCATCACCTTAATTATCTTCGTTCTTCTTAATGTATGTAATGAAATTATGTTATAGGCTCAAGATGGAGTCCATAAATCTATTTAAAACAGGCCCAACATAAACACTAACAACCTACGGCCCATTACAAAAAAAGTTCGACATGCAATATACAAAATTGTCAAGTTGTACGTGGAATTAATTGGTGATCCATCACTTTCATTAGACTGTCACCCACCCCACGTTTATTATAATATTCCATACGTCATCTTAACAGAAAAAGAAGCGAGTATTTACATCATGATTAAATAGTAGCAATAGGTTGATGGTTTTTGGGTTGTCTTCGTACGGATCAGAAACAGAAAAGCTACACAGCAGTTTTTAACTTGTTTTGGTGATGGTGATCGAATGGATCTGAAAACAGTAAGTGGGTATGGTGTGGCTTCAATCAAAAATGAGAACGATAGTAAAATAATGAATTAAAGGTGGCGATTTTAACTGTAGCATATAGGTCACAGATGGTAGCGGTTTATATGAGTTTTAATGGTGATGAGTTGGTGTAGGTGATGGTTGTGTGTAATGTTGGGCGACAGTGATGGCTTTAGATGGTGGATGGTTTATGTTTGTTGTTGGGGTGTGGGTGACGGAAAGAGGTGAAATGTAGTGGTGATGGTGGAGTTTATTCATGATGATGGAGTTGGAGATGTAGGTCACGATGGGTGGTTCTTTTTGTCGATGGTTGCAGGTGGTGGTTCACAAGAGTGATGGTGATAGCCGTTTAAGTTCCACGAAGAAGAACAAGCAAGAAAAAGGGTGATGATTAGTGTTTCCATGACATGAAAGAAAAAAAGAAAGAAACGTGGAATGGTTATGGTGGTGCAGGTGGTTTGGTGATAGAAGATGAAGACGTTGGTTCCCGGACAAAACAGAAGGAAAAACATAAGCATGTAATGGTTCTAGTTGCTGTGTTCGAAAGGAATTATAAAACAGAAAAACAAAGAGTGGGTTTGTGATGGTGGGCATGTAGTGTTGGTGATTTCAAAGTGGCCGGGTGGATTGAGGTTACTAGCTTCATGAAGATATATGTATAATTTAGATATTTAGATTTATATTATATAATATAATAATAAATAATATAAAACGTTTTTCCTAAAGTAAGCAGTATTCTTGGTTGATAATTTGGATTCACGGGTATTGATCAACCAATTGACATCAATAATTTAAATATTATAATAATAACATCACAGTAATAATCAAGGTTTTCAAGAATTACACAATGATATAATTGTTTGATTGTGCCGACACTTTTCACAGGTATTATATCGTGTCCATTGCTAAACAGTTACAATACAAAAGTGTTCCTAAAAATCCCAAATTTTTAGATTAAATATATTTAATTATTTCAATCATTAATTGTTTGAAACCTGATCAAAAAGGTTCGATAATTATTTATTTTATGTTCCAATTTATATGTACGGAGTACTAATATTTAATCGTAAAAAGGTAAAAATATTTTTTGACAAATCTAAAATCTTCGTAATCAATTTACAGTCCAACTTTTATTTCAATCCTTCATGAACATGTACAATATCTATATTAAAACTAACAAAACATCAACCGAGTGTTACTGACGTTTACTAATTAAGCTCGAAATCATTCATTTTCCATTTACTCTCTCTCTAAATATAATCAGTTTTAAATAACAAGTTTTATCACATAAATATATATTATATATTTTTAAAAAAATAGATTTAATATTATTTTATATATTTACAAGTAGTATTTATATACATATTTATATATACATATACATACATTTGTAATAATAGTTTTCATTATATCGCATATTATTTTACATATTTATTTCCAACAATTAACTCATATAATATTTCAATTAATATTTCAAATTATTATATATATATATATATATATATATATATATATATATATATATATATATATATATATGTATGTATCTAATTGCATTTAGTTGTTCGTGAATCGTCGAGAACAGTCGAAGGGTAATTGCATTCATAAAAATAGTTCAAAATCTTTGAGACTCAACCTAACAGACTTTGCTTATCGTGTCAAAGATATTAAATCGTATCGAGAGTTTGATTTAAAATTAGTCTAAATTTTCTGGGTCACTACAGTACCTACCCGTTAAAGAAATTTCGTCCCAAAATTTGAATGAGGTCGTCATGGCTAACAATAAAAATGTTTTTATGACGAATATGAGTTAGAGTTTTATCATTATTGATTAATATAGATAAAATGATTCGATCATGTGAAGCGTTCGAGTGAAACTATCACAAAAGAGTGAAAAATTTCGTCTTAACTTTTGACGTAGTCATGTTGGATTTCCGGAATTCAAGTAATTTAAGGAAATCTTCTAATCAGAAAGAAAATGTAATATCATGGTTAATTAGCAAACTGTTGGAATCACGGTAAGGATATAACTATCAAGAAAATAATCTCTTGATATGTTTAGAGGTTAAGTAGAATGAAAGAGTTATGTAACATGGCACATGATGACGTTATAGTCTGTGAATAATCACGTTCCATTATAAACTCAGCATGACTTATTGTAATATAATCACGTTGATCAAGTGTCATTATATTATACTAACTCATGCTTCAGCTCCCAACACTACTTCAATATCATTCATATTTTAAATTCGAACTTTTCAGAATTTAGAAACTAAAACAGTTTCCTTTATGATGTAACGCAAATAGCGCGAAGAGATAAATGATTTTAGATAAGAATAGTTATAAAAATATCTTCAAAAATATCGAGGATATTTATAATGAAAGATACGATGATATCTTAGAATTTCTAATATCGATGGATGATGGTGAAGATTTGTTTGTAAAAGTGTAGAGTCAGGAGCATGGTATTCGTTAATGACTTCAGCAGATACTGGATCATTTGGATTCTTTGGAGCAGGTTTAGACTTTGTGATTTGTCCATAGCCTCCTTCAGGGTTTGCTCAATTCGTTTTTCAAAATCAAAACTTTTGAGCTTTTTCAACACTCCATTCTTTATCATCAACTTTTGATTGTTAAGGCAGTCTTCAGTTTTCGCCGCTTCATCAGCTTTTTTAGAATTCGGAGATCTGATTCGTAAGCTAGAGTGCTTTTCAAGAATTCAGGGATTCTGAATTGAAATTCATCAGTCCAGATATACGTTATATATAGATGTATAATTATTGATGTAGGAACGCTGCGAAATTCAAGAATTAATGAATAATGCTTCTCGGTATTTGGTATGGCAACTATCGTTACAAGATGCGGATGAGTGCATGATAGGGTTTCGATAAATATAATGATTTTTCGGAAAGTCAAAGATCAATGAAGTTGTTGGTAATTTTACTGCTAATGTGGTGAGATATAAACGGTTCTTCGGTAACGATGAAGAAAAGAGCAAACGTATATATCAAAGTTATAATAAGGTTTATTCGAATAAAAGTCGAAGTTGATTTGCTGGAGCTGTGACAAAATTGGCTAATTTGAAAAGAAATTGCAAAGTTATTTTTGGTAATAAAAAGGCCAAAGGAGCTAGCACAGATATGTGTTAAACGCTTACTCAGGTTCCGAGTGTTTCTCAGGTGCATAACTATACACATCAATCTTTCTTTCTGTTGATGAAGTGCGGTTGGTTCATCCTCTCGATTGAGGTGTTTTCAAGAATCATGAAAGATTTAAACGCAGATTGTAATTGTCAAGATACAAACGAGATTTAAGACGAAATCAAGTGGCAAACTTGAAGAATTGTTTAGTTTCATATATTATAATCAATATTTTAATTCATTTTAATTGTCCAATGCTATTAGTCCACAGTTAACAGTTCAATAGTTCATATATTGTTTAATTTATAATATTCGAATTAATTAATACATATCGTGACCCGTGTACATGTCTCAGACTCGATCACAACTCAAAGTATATATATATTATTGTAGAATCAACCTCAACCCTGTATAGCTAACTCCAGCATTACTGCATATAGAGTGTCTATGGTTATTCCAAATAATATATATAGATGTGTCAATATGATATGTCAAAACATTGTATACGTGTCCCGATATTTAAAATGCGTAAATAACAGTATTTAAATGACGATAAATAAAGTGCGTAAAATAAATAACATAAATTAAATGACGATAAATAAAATTACGAGAATATAAATTGCGATAAATAAATTGCGATAAATAAATTGAGATAATAAATTGTAATAAGGAATTAATAGTTAGCTAGAAACAGTTAGCTAGGATTTTGTTAGTGTGGATTCTTAACAGAATTTCTCATAGTTAATTTGTTTGTTTCTAACAAATTTTATTATGTCAAATGTTTTCTTCATTATGCCACTTGTTGGATTCTGATAGGTCAAAATCCAAATATGAAATTGAATGAAAATGGTTATTCTGTGATGAACGGATTCGTACTTCTGTGGTTGTAAGTAGGATAGTAAATGACTATTGAATCAGATTCGAAGAAAGTACAGTGTAACTTATTAATGTGAAATCTAAATATTCCTCGGATATTACCTACCCGTTAAAATATTTTCACCATGAACAGTTTGTACAAAAGAATTTTTAATTACAATCTTTATGAAAATATATATACATATATATTTTTTTCAGATGTAATCATGGATTTAATGAGTCAATATGATATTAAACTCATTTGTTTTACCGTTAGAACAAGAATATATAATCTCTAAAACATTAAAGATTACATAATCGTCATGTCGAACGAAGATGAATGCTGTAGAACGTTATGTAGAACGATGATTATGCTCGAGGTACAGGTTGAGATGTTGAGGCATATGATGTTGAAACTTGGGTTGTTGGTGATACTGGTGTTGCCGGTGCTGTTGTTGAAGCTGGTAAGTTTTGCACCATATTCTCCGAATTTATTACTCGAGCGCGAAGCTCGTTGACTTCTTCCATTACTCCAGGATGATTGTCAGTCAGAACGAGCGGATAAATAAAATCTAGAATTTGGTTTAGTATATAATCATGACGAGATACTCTGGAAATGAGAGAGATAATGGCGCTTCGGATAGGCTCGCCGGTAAGTGCTTCAGGTTCATCGTCAAGAGGGTAATGTGGTGGATGGAAGGGATCACCTTCTTCTTGTCTCCAATGATTAAGTAGACTACGAACCCATCAGATGAATTGGGGATGGATGATTGGTTGATTCATTCTGGTGACACTGCTTTCGGAGCTTAGGTGAAACTCCATATCGGAATAGATGTCGGAATCCGAGGAATTCGAACTGATTGAGGGATTCATCTCGTACAATCAGATGAAGGATTTTCGATAAGAAATAGATTATAGGATATAGATTAGTACCCTACAATACATAATTTATATATGCATATATAATACTAAAATCCCATAAGTTACGGAGGAATCTACGAAAACTATCAGGCAAAGGTAACAATAATAGATACGCTAAGGTATGAATTTATCTATACACTGTCTATGCAATATAGGCAGTAAGACGTGTCTAGACTTTAAGGATGATAAGCAAATAATTTTTGACACTAAATGATAAGCAAAACTTTTGACATGCAGACACGGTCGAAGTCCAGACCCACTAATGTATCTAAACAACTATCAGTTAGACACACTAATGCAAGATCTGGTTCACTAAGATCACCGCTCTGATACCAACTGAAAGGACCCGTTCATATACATTATAAACGATTCACAATAGTTGATTACATCGCGAGGTATTTGACCTCTATATGATACATTTTACAAACATTGCATTCGTTTTTAAAAGACAAACTTTCTTTACATTGAAAATTGACAGGCATGCATACCATTTCATAATATCCACTATTCAACTATGAATTGACTTAATAATAATCTTTGATGATCTCAATGACTCGAATGCAACGTTCTTCGAAATATGCCATGAATGACTCCAAGTAATATCTTTAAAATGAGCAAATGCACAACGGAAGATTTCTTTAATACCTGAGAATAAACATACTTTAAAGTGTCAACCAAAAGGTTGGTGAGTTTATTAGTTTATCATAATCATTCATTTTCATCATTTTAATAGACCACAAGAATTTCATTTCCAGTTCTCATAAATATACGTCCCATGCATAGAGACAAAAATCATTCATATGGTGAACACCTGGTAACCGACATTAACAAGATGCATATAAGAATATCCCCTATCATTCCGGGAAATCCTTCGGACATGATAAAACAACTCGAAGTACTAAAGCATCCGCTACAACGGATGAGGTTCGTTAGTCCCAATAGATCTATCTTTAGGATTCACGTTAATTAGTATATTGGTTTACTAATTCTTAGGTTACCAAGTAAAAGGGGCATATTCGGCTTCGATCATTCAACCATATAATGTAGTTTTGATTACTTGTGTCTATTTCGTAAAACATTTATAAAAGCAGCGCATGTATTCTCAGTCCCAAAAATATATATTGCAAAAGCATTTAAAAAGGGAGCAAATGAAACTCACAATAATGTATTTTGTAGTAAAAATACATATGAGCATTGAACAAGTGTATGGTTGGCCTTGGATTCACGAACCAATATCATTTATATATATATATATTAACACACATACTTGTAATCGTACAAATTTATATATATATGTACATTTATTAGTTATATCATTCCTATATTAATAACATATACATTTCATATATTCTTTTTATATATTTAAAATAATTAAAAATATTACTTTTGTTATGTTAGGTGTATTAAATATAACTTTGTGTATATATGTATATATATCGTTTGTTTGTTAAAATTATAATGATATTAAAATAATACTAGTAATGATAAAAAAAATATTAATGATAATAGAGTTAAAAATGATACTTGTAATATTAATGATAAAAATGATAATTTAAATAAAAATGATAATTTTGATAATAATGAATACTAATAATAATAACTATAAAAATAATGATCTTACTAATAATAATAATGATACTAATATTTATATTTTTAATATTTGTAATGACATAATAATAACAACAACAACAACAACAACAACAACAACAACAACAACAACAATAATAATAATAATAATAATAATAATAATAATAATAATAATAATAATAATAATAATAATAATAATAATAATAATAATAATAATAACTACCTTAAGAGGAAAAGCTCCAAAAAGAAAATAAACTACCTCAACCCAGGCTCGAACCCGCAACCTCTCGTTAACCACACACACCCAAACCATCCAGCTGATTACGCATTCTTGACTAAATCACTAACCCATTTATATTTAATCCTTGTTTCCTGTTTCAAATCCGTTAACAACAATTCGACCCAATATAAGAAGGTGAACCTCGGCCCAACATCTCAAGCTTGACAACAGCCCATCTTTTTTAAAAAAAAAAACGCAGTTGCCTAAGCTTAGTTTCGAACCCATGATCTCTTAGTTAAACACAAAGACTCCCTAGCCACTCCTCCAATTCCATTTTCCTGATTTAGTCTATAATCTAATCATACTTAATCTATTTTCTGTTTCATTTTTCTTCATGGATTTAAAACCTAATTCATCATCTCTATAATTGAAATCATAATATCTCATCATCTATATCATACGATCACCATAACAACATCATCATCATACTTAATCGAGTGTATCATCATCATTATCATAATCATCTCATTCTAGTCGTCATTATATGTGACAACCCGGAAATTTTTGACCAAATTTAAACTTTATCTTTAAATGATTTAATGTTTTTGACACGATAAGCAAAGTCTGTAATGTTGAGTCACGAAAGTTTTGGAACTATATTCATGTAATCAATTATTCTTTGACTGTTCTCGAAGATTCAAGAACAATATATATATATATATATAACTTAATGTGCATATATATATATATATATATATATATATATATATATATATATATATATATATATATATATATATATATATATATATATATATATATATATATATATATATATATGATTTCAAGTTATTTAGTAAACGATAGTAACATTCGATTATCGATTCGATTGATATTTAGATAAGTTAACTAAAACATTTAAGATGAACCAGTAAAACACTAATTTGCTACAGTATTTTCGAATTGCTACAGTACCCGAAAAGCTACAGTGTTTTCGAAAATCACTATTTGCTACAGTAAAAAACTTTGCTACAATAAAACACTATTTCAAAATGAAAATGTATATATTATATATATATTAACAAATAGCGAGATGATGATTTATAGAAGTAAATGACCAAAACACTCAGATGTATAAGTTATATCTCGAGTGGTATAGTTTATGGATAATTTAAGACTATATTTTGACAAATGTACGATTTACGAAACGTAAAGTACAAGTTTTCTCAGTATACGAAAGGACGTTCGAAAAACCGGAACCGGGACATAAGTCGAGTGACGACGTACGACTTATCGGAATGAAAATTACAAGTCAACTATGCACGTGAATTTAATATAATATATAATTAATTATATATATTATATATTAATATTTAAATATGTCGACAAGCGTTAAGACAAAATCAGATGTGAGCTGGAAATGGGAGCCATGCGATCGCATGGCATCCCCTCACACAAACCATGCGATCGCATGGCTGTGGTGGACAGGCCAGGTCTATAAAGCTCGAACGTTTTTCAGTTTGTGTATCACTCTATCTCTCGCACACATACACTTACATATTATTATTATTATTATTATTATTATTATTATTATTATTATTATTATTATTATTATTATTATTATTATTATTATTATTATTATCAAGATTAATATTATTATTAATCTTATAATTAGGAGTATTATTATTAGTATTATACATAAAATACTACGACGAGGTTATGAGCATGTTACTTTCAAAAATGGGTTTTCGAGCGGGATAGAGCTAAGGAAACTATGGGTTATAACTATGGAGGTTATGAGTAATGTTCATGGGTATTATTGGCAAGTCAAACCTAGTGTTTATCATCTCCGTTGCGTTTATGTACTTTCCTGCAATATTGAATCACAATATTGATACGTGAGCATTCATATCTTACCATTTATATATTAATAGTATATACATGTCTAGTGCTTGAGTATATATGTTTAGGCATGCTTGTATGCTAAATTTCGTCGTTAAATAGTTTATGATGAATCACGAATTAAATACATATATTACTGATAAAAGGTATATGATATGCATGTTTTTGGAAAGCTGGCGAAAAATCAATAACTTATCATTTAGATATCGAATAGTTTCGATGAACGGATTAAAAGATATGATCAACTGAATTATGATTGACGTTAATTGAAATTGCTTTTGAATCTGCAATTAAGATTTAAACAACTTGTTTACGAGATTGATAAAATGGATTTTTAAATATTACCAGCCGAGAAAATGAATCCTTATTTAAGGCACGTCTCGTTTTGTTGAACAATTGTCAAAATTGACTGTTTTATCATGTTTTAAAGCCTTATAAAAACTATAGACTAATTTTACAAGAATTGGGAAACTATGTGAAATGTTAAAATATTTCGATTGCCATGATCATTCAACTATAGTATTAAGTCAGAATGACTTTTTGAAATGACTTTTGATAAACTTTTGTATGTCGATCTCGAGTATTAGGATTGTGATACACTATGTGTAACATCCCGCGTTTTTCCGTTAAATTTATTTTAACACCGTCTTTTTTTTTTAATAATATCCCTCGTTATTTAATTTTAACGTCACCCGTTTACACGAGCGTTTTTAAAATATTCGTTTGGTTAATTCCCGCACCCGCTTTGAAACTCGAGGGACCAAAGTTGCAAAGGGGCCTAACTAGTGACTAGGTCAACTAGTCAAACCCCATCTCATCCATTCATTATCACCACCCACCTTCATCCTTCCCTTTCTCTCTACTTCTCATTTTTGAACACAAACCCCAACTTCATAAAATCATCATCTAAATTCGGGATTGGAAGCAAACTTCAAAACAAATTACATTTTCGTGATCCTCTCTTCATCCTCTACATTTTGATACAAATTTCATCAAGTTTGGGTAACTTTCTAAAAACTCTAGATTTCTATAAATTCATGTTTTTGACTTGAAATTGTGTTAGTTAGTGTCTATGGCTCGTGTCTAGCATGAATATATGTTTTGTTTGCTCGATTTGTTGATTTGAGTAACTAGATTGAACTTTTGAAGTGGGTTAGCTTAATCTTTGATTTTGGATGATTAAAAGTTGTTTAATTGTTAAAGTTCATGTTTTAATTGTGTTACTAGTATCATTAGCTACATTTTGATGTGTAGGTTGATTAAGAAAACTTCAAAAACCCGATTAAGGATTTTGTGATGTTTGACTAGGGTTTGATAGTTCTTGACATGAACTTTTGATGCTTGAATGCCATGAAATATTAATTGTTAGTGTTTAGTAGTAATGTATGCTTCATTACCTTCAAAACGGCATATCATATGTGTGAATTGGATTCCCGAAACTTAAAATGCGATTGATGAACTTGAAACTTTGAAAATGGATTTTTATTGATCACTTAATGAGATTTCGGCTATTGTAAATGATGTTTGTGATTGATGAATTGTGTTTAGTTGTATTCCTTGTAAAAATACCTTTCCGATGATATAAGACACATGTTTTGGGTGTTTGCGGGTCAAGAATTGGGTTGGAAAGAGTTTTGGTTCGCGCATACTTTGAAAAACAGAAAAGGGTCTGCCCAGATGGTGGCGCGGCGCGCCCCATCCCCGCGCGGCGCGCGAACTGGCCTGGCCAGATTCTGCTCATTATGTCCCTTTTCACGTGAAATGTTTGACTAGCTATCGACCTCCGATTCACATGAAACTTGTTCTAATATACTTGTATGTGAATAACTAGCATAGAAAAATAGTCCGGGACCCAACCCGAACGTGTTGACTTTTTCGTTGACTTTGACCAAGTTTGACTTTTAGTCAAACTTAACCAAACTTTTATGCAATCGTTCTAACATGCTTTTATACGTGATTCTTGTATGAAACTTGACAAATTGATTCACATGCTATATTTAATCGAGTCGTAACGAGCCATAGGACTAATTGAACACATTTCACCCGACCTTGTGTCGTAACCGGTTAATTGATACAACTTATTTGTTTAGGTCAAGGCTAAGCAACTTTCATGCACACGTTTACTTTGTGAAGTACATTTATACTCGTGCACTCGAGGTGAGATCATAGTCCCACCTTTTCAACAACTTTTTATACTTTTAAATTGTGGGCTGAGAAACATATACTTTGTTACATTTTGTACTACTTACTTTTATACTTTGAACACAAGTACAAGGAAAACAAACATTCCACAGCGAGTTAGAACAAAAATCCTCAATTCGATTATCATTAGTTACACTTGCAGGGTGTAAGCGAGAACTTATATTGTGTGGCCATACGGGTTTGACAAACCCTCATTACGGACGGTTCGCTACCGTCTACGGATGAAATATATTTTCGAGAAACAGTGTATGTTCTAACACTATTGTGATGGGGTTCTATGGAAGGAAACGTTAAGTCTTGATAATTGGGTGCTCGCGAACAATACTTTTGGAATGCAAACGATTATGATAATCAACGTTATGGAAATACTAAATCTTGTGGTTCAAAAACAACGTTTATTACAAACACCTATGATTTCACCAAAGTTTTTCGTTGACAGATTTCTATATGTTTCTCAGGTTCATACTTGGCTATTTGATACATGCTTCCGCGTACACTCATACTTGCTTGGAGTCGAGCATACATGCATACACTCTGATTTCTTGCTTGGGGTCAAGCATACATACATACATACGCTAGTGATAGCACCTTTGGATTCAAACATATTGTTTACATACTTACGCTATTTATAGCAACTGTGATTTTCAACTTATATTATGTCGCAAGTTATGTCATTTATACTTTACAATTTTTGTAATCTTAAACTTGTTGTTGAATTGTTTGTAAACTAAACTTTGCAAGTCTTGTACGTTTCAAATGAATGCGACATAATTTTGGTCAAACGAGTCTCATATAGGGACTACGACCACGTTTCGGGACCTCAGTTAGCGACGCCGTCAATGACGATTTGGTCGGGTCGCCACAGATGGTATCAGAGCGTTGGTTGTAGGGAACTAGGATATGCATTAGTGTGTCTGACAGAGTCGTTAGGACGCATTAGTGAATCTAGACTACAACCGGATAGTTAGCCATTGCATTCTGACATACATTTGCTATAGATAGCACTTACTTGAATACTTGTGCATTATACTTGAATCATTCTTAGGCAAACTTTTTAATGGTACCCAACCTTCATCATACGAACTCGTATTCCGCAACTTTTTGGTAATACACGTGAATTCAAGGTTTATACGCGTACGGATGACCACGACTTCGTTAGTCACTCTAGTTCGGGAATTCTGACTCCTTGGTTGTTATCCACCCCGTCTCAGCTTACTATACACAAGTGTTGTAAAGTTACCACCACCACTCTAGATGAGTATCGTCATCACTATTTATCACTACGGTTGCGTACTACTCGTTATCATGACTCGTTACCCTTTTCATACCTAAATACATTTTTGTCTGACTCGAACCGCATTGACGTGAACAATCATTTATACACTTCCCTCGGGGAACGCTTCCTTAGAGTTGCAGAAATTCTTTCGATTTAATACGAGTCACGTTTGAGACGTCGTTACATTTTGTTCATTTTAGGTCTTCACGATGACACGAACCTGAATCTATGGAGTGATGTGGGAATGGAGGTATGAGTTAGCGTAATATAACGACACTCGATCAACGTGGTTATATTACGGTAAGACATACCAAAGTTCTAGTGACACGTGATGGTGGTTAGACTCGATCAACCTAAACACCACCATGTGCCATGTACATGACTTCATCTATTCATGTTTGGGCATCTGAAAACTCCGAGAATATTGATAACAACCATACCGGGGACACACCTTCGATTTTTGTCGAACTATACTTATGCTTCCGAATGAATTACCGATTCCTTTCGACTTCAACCGTATGTTACACGTGTATACTATCTTGTCCTCGCACAGTCTTATTGACTAACTACAATTTACTCGTTATGCTCGCATCGAGGCGGAAACTTCTCTCGCCTTACACTCATAATTCTGGTTCAGGAAATCTTTTATTTTAAATTCTCAATGGAGAGAGACTCTTCACGTTATACTAGTATTCGCCTCGAGGGTGAATAGTCTCGACGAACGTATTTGGAAATCGATAAATCTTCCGCGACGCGAATTTTCTTGAGAAACTTGTCCTAACAAACTTGTTCAAATATACCTTACGGAATGTACTTTGTTTCGGATCGAGATCCTCGTTTCACTTCTAGATTTCGGAGTGCCTTACAAAAAGCCTCGAGACCACGTTTAGACATGAGTACCGCGTACCATCCAAAACCCGACGGACCGAACAAACATACGATTCAAACCTTGGAAACCGTAATACAAATTTGTGTTACCAACTTCAAACCACTTGAGAAAAGTCTTGCCTTTAACCGGAATCTCTTACCACGATAGTTATCATTCGATTCTTAACGTCACACCTTTTAAAACCACATGTGACCGAAAACGTCATTCTCTTTTGTCGAACAAAGTAAACGATGATCAATTCACCGGGGCCGAGTTTATTCATGAGCAACTGAGAAAATTTATTCATATTCAAGAAAGACCCAACACGACTCGTAGTCGCCCAGAGAGCTTGCCAATGTTAGACGTAAACCTTTCGAGTTCCATGTGGGAAACCGCGTCACGTTAGAAGTCGCACCTTGAGGAGGTGTAAACCGTTTCGGGAAACATAGGAATGCTAAATCCGTGATATACTAATCCTTTTTGAAACCATGGAGCGTATTGTAACCGTTGCTTGTCATCTAGATTTTCCGACTCATTTGAGTCTCCGTTCATCCTACATAGAACCTGAAGACGTAACTTGCTATTCCCTTCGATGAGCTTGCTATCGATGGTACACTCCACTTCCTAGGAGAACCGGTTGAAATTATGAATCGTGAAACCAAACTTCAATCCAACGTAAAAATCCCGACCGTCGAAGTTCGTTGAAATGCCCAAGGACGTACCTTCACTTATCCGTAGAATTTACAACGCAAGATCTCGAGGAAGATTCAACAACTACTACTTCCAACTAAATTTCGGGACGAAATTTCTTTTGAGGTGTGGATAATGTAACATCCCGCGTTTTTCCGTTAAATTTATTTTAACACCGTCTTTTTTTTAATAATATCCCTCGTTATTTAATTTTAACGTCACCCGTTTACACGAGCGTTTTTAAAATATTCGTTTGGTTAATTCCCGCACCCGCTTTGAAACTCGAGGGACCAAAGTTGCAAAGGGGCCTAACTAGTGACTAGGTCAACTAGTCAAACCCCATCTCATCCATTCATTATCACCACCCACCTTCATCCTTCCCTTTCTCTCTACTTCTCATTTTTGAACACAAACCCCAACTTCATAAAATCATCATCTAAATTCGGGATTGGAAGCAAACTTCAAAACAAATTACATTTTCGTGATCCTCTCTTCATCCTCTACATTTTGATACAAATTTCATCAAGTTTGGGTAACTTTCTAAAAACTCTAGATTTCTATAAATTCGTGTTTTTGACTTGAAATTGTGTTAGTTAGTGTCTATGGCTCATGTCTAGCATGAATATATGTTTTGTTTGCTCGATTTGTTGATTTGAGTAACTAGTTTGAACTTTTGAAGTGGGTTAGCTTAATCTTTGATTTTGGATGATTAAAAGTTGTTTAATTGTTAAAGTTCATGTTTTAATTGTGTTACTAGTATCATTAGCTACATTTTGATGTGTAGGTTGATTAAGAAAACTTCAAAAACCCGATTAAGGATTTTGTGATGTTTGACTAGGGTTTGATAGTTCTTGACATGAACTTTTGATGGTTGAATGCCATGAAATGTTAATTGTTAGTGTTTAGTAGTAATGTATGCTTCATTACCTTCAAAACGGCATATCATATGTGTGAATTGGATTCCCGAAACTTAAAATGCGATTGATGAACTTGAAACTTTGAAAATGGATTTTTATTGATCACTTAATGAGATTTCGGCTATTGTAAATGATGTTTGTGATTGATGAATTGTGTTTAGTTGTATTCCTTGTAAAAATACCTTTCCGATGATATAAGACACATGTTTTGGGTGTTTGCGGGTCAAGAATTGGGTTGGAAAGAGTTTTGGTTCGCGCATACTTTGAAAAACAGAAAAGGGTCTGCCCAGATGGTGGCGCGGCGCACCCCATCCCCGCGCGGCGCGCGAACTGGCCTGGCCAGATTCTGCTCATTATGTCCCTTTTCACGTGAAATGTTTAACTAGCTATCGACCTCCGATTCACATGAAACTTGTTCAAATATACTTGTATGTGAATAACTAGCATAGAAAAATAGTCCGGGACCCGACCCGAACGTGTTGACTTTTTCGTTGACTTTGACCAAGTTTGACTTTTAGTCAAACTTAACCAAACTTTTATGCAATCGTTCTAACATGCTTTTATACGTGATTCTTGTATGAAACTTGACAAATTGATTCACATGCTATATTTAATCGAGTCGTAACGAGCCATAGGACTAATTGAACACATTTCACCCGACCTTGCGTCGTAACCGGTTAATTGATACAACTTATTTGTTTAGGTCAAGGCTAAGCAACTTTCATGCACACGTTTACTTTGTGAAGTACATTTATACTCGTGCACTCGAGGTGAGATCATAGTCCTACCTTTTCAACAACTTTTTATACTTTTAAATTGTGGGCTGAGAAACATATACTTTGTTACATTTTGTACTACTTACTTTTATACTTTGAACACAAGTACAAGAAAAACAAACATTCCACAGCGAGTTAGAACAAAAATCCTCAATTCGATTATCATTAGTTACACTTGCAGGGTGTAAGCGAGAACTTATATTGTGTGGCCATACGGGTTTGACAAACCCTCATTACGGACGGTTCGCTACCGTCTACGGATGAAATATATTTTCGAGAAACAGTGTATGTTCTAACACTATTGTGATGGGGTTCTATGGAAGGAAACGTTAAGTCTTGATAATTGGGTGCTCACGAACAATACTTTTGGAATGCAAACGATTATGATAATCAACGTTATGGAAATACTAAATCTTGTGGTTCAAAAACAACGTTTATTACAAACACCTATGATTTCACCAACGTTTTTCGTTGACAGTTTTCTATATGTTTCTCAGGTTCATACTTGGCTATTTGATACATGCTTCCGCGTACACTCATACTTGCTTGGAGTCGAGCATACATGCATACACTCTGATTTCTTGCTTGGGGTCAAGCATACATACATACATACGCTAGTGATAGCACCTTTGGATTCAAACATATTGTTTACATACTTACGCTATTTATAGCAACTGTGATTTTCAACTTATATTATGTCGCAAGTTATGTCATTTATACTTTACAATTTTTGTAATCTTAAACTTGTTGTCGAATTGTTTGTAAACTAAACTTTGCAAGTCTTGTACGTTTTAAATGAATGCGACATAATTTTGGTCAAACGAGTCTCATATAGGGACTACGACCACGTTTCAGGACCTCAGTTAGCGACGCCGTCAATGACGATTTGGTCGGGTCGCCACACTATGACCAGACCTAGATTGATAGACATTTATTGACCAACATATGTTCTCTAGGTTGAGATCTACGGTTATTTGGTATTCTGAGTTTCGGTCACATTTTGGTGAACGACTTTATATGCTGCTAAGGTGAGTTTCATTTGCTCCCTTTTACTCTTTACGTTTTTGGGCTGAGAATACATGCAAATGCTTTATTAATTGTTTTAAAATATTTATATGCGTGAGTTTCATTGCTCCCTTTTTAACTGCTTTTGCAATATATTTTTGGGCTTAGAATACATGCAATTTATTTTAAACGCAATGGACACAAGTACATACTAAATTCTACACTGAGTTTGAACCGAAAATCCCTTAGCTTTGGTAACTAGTAACTACCAGTTATAAGAACTGGTGGGCGCGAGTAGTTGTATATGGATCCATAGGGCTTGACATTCCCGTCTGTTCCAGGTATAGAAACCCTAGCCTGAACTATAAAACAGACGTATACTATTTGAGTTTAGTACACGTTGGTTTGCGTGGATTGTACATGTTGGTTGCATGTATATTAAAACAGGGGTACTTATTATATAGACGTTAAAGTTTAGTTACCAGGGTGCTCAATCTTGTAGAATATTTTGATAAATGTTTCTGGATGAAACAATTGAAATCTTGTGATCTACCTTTATATACAGAGTATGCGAAACACTAAAACTATGAACTCACCAACCTTTGTGTTGACACTTGTTAGCATGTTTATTCTCAGGTTCCTAGAAGTCTTCCGTTGTTTGCTTATATGTTACACAAGCTATGTGCATGGAGTCTTACATGACATATTTTTCAAGGAAACGTTGCATTTACCAAATCATCACCATGTATCTTATTTTGACTGCATTGTCAACGAAAGTATTATTGTAAACTATTATTTACGGTGATTGTCTATATGTAGAAATCATCAGATGTCGAAAACTTTTGATTTAAATATTCATTTATGGTGTGCCTTTTCAAAAGAATGCAATGTTTACAAAACGTATCATATAGAGGTCAAATACCTCACAATGAAATCGATGAATGACGTGTTCGTCCATATGGATTTGGAGCGATCGTCACAGTTAGTATCAGAGCGTTGGTCCTAGCGAACCAGGTCTTGCATGAGTGTGTCTAACTGATAGTTGTTAAGATGCATTAGTAAGTCTGGACTTCGACCGTGTCTGCATGTTAAAAGTTTTGCTTATAATTTCTTGTCGGAAATTACATGCTTATCATTCTTAAGTCTTGACACGTTTTCCTGCATTTATTGCATAAATAGTGTATAGACAAAAATTCATATCTTAGCGTATCTGTTACTGTAAACTTTTCCTGACACCTTTCGAAAATTTCTCCATGATTTATGAAATTTGGTATTATATATACATATGTAAATTATGTATTGAAGAGTACCAAACTAAATTCTATAATCTAATTCATATCAAAAATCATCTCCCTAATTATACAAGATGGATCGCGTATCTAGTTCAAATTCCTTAAACTCCGACAGCTATTCCGATATGGATATTCACCTGAATTCCGAAGACAGTGTAACCGGAATGGATCAACCAATCAGCCATCAACTATTCTGGATGAATTAGGGATGGGTTCGTAGCCTGCTTAGTCATTGGAGACAAGAAGAAGGTGATCCCTTCCATCCACCACATTGCCCTCTTGGCGTAGAACCTGAAGCACTTACCGGTGAACCTATTCGAGACACCATTTTCTCTTTCATTTCCAGAGTGTCTCGTCACGATTATATATTATCTCAAATTCTTGATCTTATTCGTCCACTCGTCCAAACTGATAATCACCCCGGTGTAATAGAAGAAGTCAACGAGCTTCGCGCTCGGGTAGTGGCTTTGGAGAATGTGGTGCAAAGGTTACAAGCACCAGCAGCAGCACCGGCAGCAACAGTACCACCATCAGCAACACCAACAGTACCATCACCACCACCAATAATAACATCCGCATCCCATACCTCAACATCACAATCTGTACCTCGAACATCAACGTCATACGCACCATAGATACCAAGGAATACCAACAACAACAAACGATGAAGTATTGATTCATAACTTCATCGAAGAAATATTTTGCAGAGAATATGTAGTTTCTAAAAGTTTTAGAGATTATATACTCTAGCCCTAGTTGAAAACCAGATGAGATTAATATTATGTTAACTCATTAAATCCATGATTACATCTAAGGAAAATATATATGTAGGTATATTTTCATAAAGATTGTAATTAAGAAAATTCTTTTGTACAAACTGTTAATGGTGAGAATATTTTAACGGGTAGGTAATACCCAAGAGATATATAAATTCACAATTAATATGTTACACTGTACATTCTTTAACTTTGATTCAAAAATTATTAACAATGCTCACAACGATATACAATCATTTTCATACAAATTCAGTTACATATTCTGATATTGACGGATCAGAATTCAAGTCATAACTCTGAACCGGTGACATCATTCTTAGACCTCTACATCTTTCAAAGCTATACTTTAACTTTAAATCTGTGCAAGATCCTTTAGCATTGTTTTTACCGAAAATAATCTTGCAATCCCTGTTCAAAGTATCCAGTTTTACCACACTTCCAACCAGTCAACTTCGACTTTTCAGATTAGCCTTATTATAACCTTGACATATACGTTTTTGTTACTGGGCAACCTTTCATGTTCCGCCACATTAGCAGTAAATTTACCAACAACTTCATTGATCCTTGACATTTCGAAAAATCCTTATGCTCATTGAAACCCTATCATGTACTCATCCACGTCTTGTAACGAGAATTGCCGTACCAATTGCCGGGAATCAGCAATCAGTATTTTGAACCTCGCAGCATTTCTACATCAACAGTTATATATATACAATGTCCATCTCCTAGACTTACTTACTTCGAATGTGAAGTTTCTAAAAAACACCCCAAACTGCGAAACTAGTTCTCCGAATTTTGGAAAAATTGCTGATGAAGCAGCGAAAATTGTAAACGACTTTAACTGCCAAAAGTTTGATGATAAAGAATTGTGTGTTGGCAAAGCTCAGAAAAAGAGAAGGTTTGGAACTGGAAAACGGATTGAGCAAATCATGAAGGAGGCTGTGGACAAATCACAAAGATTAAACCTGCCTTCAAAGAATCCAAATGATTCAGTATCTGCTGAAGATATTAACGAATACTTTGCTCCTGACTCTAAACTTTTACGGATAAATCTTCTTCATCATCCTTCGATATTAGAAATTTTAAGATATCATCATATATTTCATTATAAATATCCTCGATATTTATGAAGATATTTTCATAACTATCCTTATCTGAAATCATTTATCTCCTCGCGTTATCTGTATTTCATCATAAAGGAAACTGTTTAGTTTCTATATTCTGTAAACCTTCGAGTTTAAATTATGAATATTTTGAAGCAGTGTTGGGAACTGAAGCATGAGTTAGTATAATATAATGACACTTGATCAACGTGATTATATTACAATAAGTCATGCTGAGTTTCTAATGGAACGTGATAAAGGTTCACAGATCATACCCTTATCATGAACCATGTTACATAACTCTTTCATTCTATTTAACCTCTAAACATATCAAGAAAATATTTTTCTTGATGATTCGGTATTTTTCAGATATTCTGGTAATTTGACAAATCAAGATCGTGCCATTAGAATTTCTTTCTTAGAACATTAACTATGTTCATTCCGAAATGTATAGCTACGAACTATGGACCATTATTCGCTTGACTTAAGGTCGGGAAGAGAAAATGAAGGCATGAAGCTCTGAAATATAATGTAAAATATAAAGCCCGATAACAACCCCGAAATTTACAAACCATGTATATCGATGCGTATAGCAATATAAAGACACGGGAGAATGAAAAACACTATAACCCCAAGTTAATAGTAGAAGAAAATAACCTCCTCTGGTGGCAGATGAAAAAGAAGAATGAAGGATACGATAGCCAAGAAAATATCAAGAATCATAACTGGATTAAGCATTTTCACAATCTATTAAGAAGTATGAAATAAGGAAGAAAATTATAGGAGTGGTGAAAATAAAGGAAACGGAAAAGGTCAATTTACAGCAAAATATCAGACATAGCAATCAAGGCAGATTACGCATTTAATCAAAGAAAATCCTAATTTCCGCAATTACTGAAGAATCAAATCTTATTCAGATTATGAAAATTTTCTATTCCTTAAATTCTGGAAATCAATCGTGACTACGTCAAAAGATATGATGAATCTATATTTATTCATTTCACTCTTTTGTGATAACTTCACTCGTACCCTTCACAAAATTGAATTGTTTTATCTATATTACTCAATGATGATAAAACTCTAATTTTCAACTCGTATGAGTCATGAAAACATAACATACTTATTGTCATCCATGACCATCTCAACCAAATTTTGGAACGAAATTTCTTTAACGGGCAGGTACTGTGACAACCCGGAAATTTTTGACCAAATTTAAACTTTATCTTTAAATGATTTAATGTTTTTTACACGATAATCAAAGTCTTTAATGTTGAGTCACAAAAGTTTTGGAACTATATTCATTTAATCAATTATTCTTTGACTGTTCTCGAAGATTCACGAACAATATATATATAACTTAATGTGCATATATATATATATATATATATATATATATATATATATATATATATATATATATATATATATATATATATATATATAGGGGCAGGATCAATGGGGAAGTAACCAATCGGGGGGAAGCAAAAAAAAAATCATTTTTTTTGGATTTTTTTTTCCGGCATCAAGATCACACGAAAATATGAATGTTTAGAAGAGACACTTTGTGATGAATGTTATTATTTAGGCGGGAAAACGATCGACAAAAATAACATTCAAGATAATATTGTTCGTGAAGAATATGAACGTTTTTTTTCCATGTTTTGTGAAGTAAAATTTAGCCCGATTTAGAGTTTAGGGTTTAGGGTTTAGGGTTTAGGGTTTGGTGTTTTGGGTTTATTCCATAACCCAAAACACCAAACCCTAAACCCTAAACCCTAAACTCTAAACCGTTCGTGTTAAAAACTCAATCTAAATCCTAAATCTAAACCCTAAACCCTAAATTTCTAAACCCTAATATCTAAACCCTATAAACCCTAATATCTAAACCCTAATATCTAAACCCCAATAGCTAAAACCTCAACATACGCTCAAAAAATACGATAATTGTTATATATTACTTCTTCGAGAGTTTTCCCGCCAAAATAAAAACATTTATCACAAAGTGTCTCTATTAAATGTTCATATTTTTATCCCATCTATAATGTTCGTGAACAAAGTTTTTTCAAAAAACGAAAAAAAAAAGTTTTTGCTTCGCCCCGCTTCCCCCCGATTGGTTACTTCCCTCTTGATCCTACCACTATATATATATATATATATATATATATATATATATATATATATATGATTTCAAGTTATTTAGTAAACGATAGTAACATTCGATTATTGATTCGATTGATATTTAGATAAGTTAACTAAAACGTTTAGGATGAACCAGTAAAACACTAATTTGCTACAGTATTTTCGAATTGCTACAGTACCTAAAAAGCTACAGTGTTTTCAAAAATCACTATTTGCTACAGTAAAAAAACTTTGCTACAGTGAAACACTATTTCAAAATGAAAATGTATATATATATTATATATATACATATATATATATATATATTAACAAATAGCGAGATGATGATTTATAGAAGTAAATGACCAAAACACTCAGATGTATAAGTTATATCTCGAGTGGTATAGTTTATGGATAATTTAAGACTATATTTTGACAAATGTACGATTCACGAAACGTAAAGCACAAGTTTTCTCAGTATACGAAAGGAAGTTCGAAAAACCGGAACCGGGACATAAGTCGAGTGACGACGTACGACTTATCGGAACGAAAATTACAAGTCAACTATGCACGTGAATTTAATATAATATATAATTAATTATATAAATTATATATATTATATATTAATATTTAAATTTGTCGACAAGCGTTAAGACAAAATCAGATGTGAGCTGGAAATGGGAACCATGCGATCGCATGGCATCCCCTCACACAAACCATGCGATCGCATGGCTGTGTGGACAGGCCAGGTCTATAAAGCTCGAACGTTTTTCAGTTTGTGTATCACTCTATCTCTCGCACACATACACTTACATATTATTATTATTATTATTATTATTATTATTATTATTATTATTATTATTATTATTATTATTATTATTATTATTATTATTATTATTATTATCAAGATTAATATTATTATTAATCTTATAATTAGGAGTATTATTATTAGTATTATACATAAAATACTACGACGAGGTTATGAGCATGTCACTTTCAAAAATGAGTTTTCGAGCGGGATAGAGCTAAGGAAACTATGTGTTATAACTATGGAGGTAATGGGTAATGTTCATGGGTATTATTGGCAAGTCAAACCTAGTGTTTATCATCTCCGTTGCGTTTATGTACTTTCCTGCAATATTGAATCACAATATTGATACGTGAGCATTCATATCTTATCTTTTATATATTAATAGTGTATACATGTCTAGTGCTCGAGTATATATGTTTAGGCATGCTTGTATGCTAAATTTCGTCGTTAAACAATTTATGATGAATCACGAATTAAATACATATATTACTGATAAAAGGTATATGATATGCATGTTTTTGGAAAGCTGGCGAAAAATCAATAACTTTTCATTTAGATATCGAATAGTTTCGATGAACGGATTAAAAGATATGATCAACTGAATTATGATTGACGTTAATTGAAATTGCTTTTGAATCTACAATTAAGATTTAAACAGCTTGTTTACGATATTGATAAAATGGATTTTTAAATATTACCAGCCGAGTAAATGAATCCTTATTTAAGGCACGTCTCATTTTGTTGAACAATTGTCAAAATTGACTGTTTTATCATGTTTTAAAGCCTTATAAAAACTATAGACTAATTTTACAAGAATTGGAAAACTATGTGAAATGTTAAAATGTTTCGATTGCCATGATCATTCAACTATAGTATTAAGTCAGAATGACTTTTTGAAATGACTTTTGATAAACTTTTGTATGTCGATCTCGAGCATTAGGATTGTGATACACTATGACCAGACCTAGCTTGATAGACATTTATTGACCAACATATGTTCTCTAGGTTGAGATCTACGATTATTTGGTATTCTGAGTTTCGGTCACATTTTGGTGAACGACTTTATATGCTGCTAAGGTGAGTTTCATTTGCTCCCTTTTACTCTTTACGTTTTTGGGCTGAGAATACATGCAAATGCTTTATTAACTGTTTTAAAATATTTATATGCGTGAGTTTCATTGCTCCCTTTTTAATTGCTTTTGCAATATATTTTTGGGCTTAGAATACATGCAATTTATTTTAAACGCAATGGACACAAGTACATACTAAATTCTACACTGAGTTTGAACCAAAAATTCCTTAGCTTTGGTAACTAGTAACTGCCAGTTATAAGAACTGGTGGGTGCGAGTAGTTGTATATGGATCCATAGGGCTTGACATCCCCGTCTGTTCCAGGTATAGAAACCCTAGCCTGAACTATAAAACAGACATATACTATTTGAGTTTAGTACACGTTGGTTTGCGTGGATTGTACATGTTGGCTGCATGTATGTTAAAACAGGGGTACTTATTATATAGACGTTAAAGTTTAGTTACCAGGGTGCTCAATCTTGTAGAATATTTTGATAAACGTTTCTGGATGAAACAACTGAAATCTTGTGATCTACCTTTATATACTGAATATGCGAAACACTAAAACTATGAACTCACCAACCTTTGTGTTGACACTTGTTAGCATGTTTATTCTCAGGTTCCTAGAAGTCTTCCGTTGTTTGCTTATATGTTAGACAAGCTATGTGCATGGAGTCTTACATGACATATTTTTCAAGGAAACGTTGCATTCACCAAATCATCACCATGTATCTTATTTTGACTGCATTGTCAACGGAAGTATTATTGTAAACTATTATTTACGGTGATTGTCTATATGTAGAAATCATCAGATGTCGAAAATCTTTGATTTAAATATTCATTTATGGTGTGCCTTTTCAAAAGAATGCAATGTTTACAAAACGTATCATATAGAGGTCAAATACCTCGCAATGAAATCGATGAATGATGTGTTCGTCCATATGGATTTGGAGCGATCGTCACATTATACCATCATCATCGTTATTCCACCATCATCGAATAACATTATGTACGTAACTAATTATCATCATCCACCTTTATCTTCATCATCATCAAACAACATCTATCGGTTACCATCTTCATCACCTTCAACGCTTCACTATCATCTCCATCATTTTCTTTTTATCATCGTGACTCACCATCATCATCATCGTTCCCCATTGCTATCATCTAATCGTCATCATCATGTTTATATTATCATCACCTTAATTATCTTCGTTCTTCTTAATGTATTTAATGAAATTATGTTACAGGCTCAAGATGGAGTCCATAAATCTATTTAAAACAGGCCCAACATAAACACTAACAACCTACGGCCCATTACAAAAAGAGTCCGACATGCAATATACAAAATTGTCAAGTTGTACATGGAATTAATTGGTGATCCATCACTTTCATTAGACTGTCACCCACCCCACGTTTATTATAATATTCCATACGTCATCTTAACAGAAAAAGAAGCGAGTATTTACATCATGATTAAATAGTAGCAATAGGTTGATGGTTTTTGGGTTGTCTTCGTACGGATCAGAAACAGAAAAGCCACGCAGCAATTTTTAACTTGTTTTGGTGATGGTGATCGAATGGATCTGAAAACAGTAAGTGGGTGTGGTGTGGCTTCAATAAAAAATGAGAACGATAGTAAAATGATGAATTAAAGGTGGCGATTTTAACTGTAGCATATAGGTCACAGATGGTAGCGGTTTATATGAGTTTTAATGGTGATGAATTGGTGTAGGTGATGGTTGTGTGTAATGTTGGGCGACGGTGATGGCTTTAGATGGTGGATGGTTTATGTTTGTTGTTGGGGTGTGGGTGACGGAAAGAGGTGAAATGGAGTGGTGATGGTGGAGTTTATTCATGATGATGGAGTTGGAGATGTAGGTCACGATGGGTGGTTGTTTATCGATGGTTGCAGGTGGTGGTTCACAAGAGTGATGGTGATAGCCGTTTAAGTTCCACGAAGAAGAACGAGCAAGAAAAAGGGTGATGATTAGTGTTTTCATGACATGAAAGAAAAAAGAAAGAAACGTGGAATGGTTATGGTGGTGCAGGTGGTTTGGTGATAGAAGATGAAGACGTTGGTTCCCGGACAAAACAGAAGGAAAAACAGAAGCGTGTAATGGTTCTAGTTGCCGTGTTCGAAAGGAATCATAAAACAGAAAAACAAAGAGTGGGTTTGTGATGGTGGGCATGTAGTGTTGGTGATTTCAAAGTGGCCGGGTGGATTGAGGTTACTAGCTTCCTGAAGATATATGTATATATGTACAATTTAGATATTTTGATTTATATTATATAATATAATAATAAATAATATAATATAATAAATAATATAAAATGCTTTTCCTAAAGTAAGCAACATTCTTGGTTGATAATTTGGATTCACGGGTATTGATCAACCAATTGACATCAATAATTTAAATATTGTAATAATAACATCACAGTAATAATCAAGGTTTTCAAGAATTACACAATGATATAATTGTTTGATTGTGCCGACCCTTTTCACAGGTATTATATCGTGTCCATTGCTAAACAGTTACAATACAAAAGTGTTCCTAAAAATCCCAAATTTTTAGATTAAATATATTTAATTATTTCACTCATTAACTGTTTGAAACCTGATCAAAAAGGCTCGATAATTATTTATTTTATGTTCCAATTTATATGTACGGAGTACTAATATTTAATCTTAAAAAGGTAAAAATATTTTTTGACAAATCTAAAATCTTCGTAATCAATTTACAGTTCAACTTTTATTTCAATCATTCATGAACATGTACAATATCTATATTAAAACTAACAAAACATCAACAGAGTGTTACTGACGTTTACTAATTAAGCTCGAAATCATTCATTTTCCATTTACTCTCTCTCTAAATATAATCAGTTTTAAATAACAAGTTTTATCACATAAATATATATTATATATTTTTAAACAAATAGATTTAATATTATTTTATATATTTACAAGTAGTATTTATATACATATTTATATATACATATACATACATTTTTAATAATAGTTTTCATTATATCGTATATTAGTTTACATATTTATTTCCAACAATTAACTCATATATTATTTCAATTAATATTTCAAATTATCATATATATATATATATATATATATATATATATATATATATATATATATATATATATATATATATATATATATATATATATATATATATATATATATATATATAAAATTATATTTAGTTGTTCGTGAATCGTCGAGAACAGTCGAAGGGTAATTGCATTCATAAAAATAGTTCAAAATCTTTGAGACTCAACCTAACAGACTTTGCTTATCGTGTCAAAGATATTAAATCGTATCGAGAGTTTGATTTAAAATTAGTCGAAATTTTCCGGGTCACTACAGTACTTTCCTTGATTAACCCGATATAAAACATGTTAGTTAAATCTCGATAGTACGTGATGCACAAAGGGTTTGAACTCTTCAATCTTCTACCAGATACACAACATTATCACCTCCAGTGCATCACCGACAATATGCTTCTGCTAAACCTTCACAATTCAACCAACACTAAGAGATAGCCAGGGGCAAATTTAGCTTGTGGACTATGGGGTCCCATGACCCACTATGGGACCCCATATACCCGTAAAATCGTAGAAGACACCACTAATTTAAATAATGGGACCCCATATATTCGTAGGATTTAAGATTTTTTTTTAAGGTAAACAACTATTAATTATGAAGCATACTTTGTAAAAAAAAATTAGGACACTATTGAGTTTACATCCTAATTTCGCCACTGGATATAGGACAATTTTCATAATTAGATTGTTATCTTTTGACATAGGCGCTCATGAGAAGTCTTGTATCGGCAAACCTTATGAGGTGGATTGCGAACGTGCGAGAAAATCATCCAATATCGTCTTTCTAAAAATCTGGTTTCTAAGGTGATTGCTTCGACATATAAGGAGTCGTCTGCTTCTGGTTTAAAGGGTGTTTCGGTTGGTTCTTCCGATTTGGATTCCCTTGTTGTAAAAGATCTGTTTCATGCCTCCAACGTTGCAATTTTCATTTCAAAGGAGGGTTTAAATGGTGACATGTTTTAAGGGGAAGTATACTTAAAACAAATGTCTAAAATGAGTTTACTTCAAATATAGGTACAACAAAAACAACAAAACTCAATTTCACATAAGTAGGGTATAAGGAAGGTAAGATGTAGACAATCTTTCATTCTTTCTCATATCTTAAGATAACACTAAGATAATTATCCATATATTACTTCAAATATACGAATATTAACAATTTATATAAAGACTAATATAGATATAGACAGTGGCGAAGCCAGAATTATAGTTGGTTGGTGTCATAAGATAACATCGAAATTTACCAAGTCCTAAAAATTATTGAAAAACTATAATTAAGTACAAAAAAAAAAAAAAAAAATCTAAGTTACATTCTATCACAATCAACTTCAGCGATATTATTTTATAATATGAATATGAATATATTCCAAATTGTCAATATGATTCACTAACTGCAAGTTAGAAATGATTTGTAGTACGAGTATATTAAATTAAAATAATAATAATAATGGGCCGTATATAGAAATAAAAATTAATTGGGCTTTTTGATGTAGTCTGTTAAGCCAATACATCAAAAGGTAAAGAAAACATTGTATTAAATAATAATTTTATTGAATTTGGGTTTTTACCTTTGTGGGATGGGGTCAATATTATAGGAACTCAAAACTTTCTACCTATAACATAATATACTACTAGCTTATCAAAAACAAATCGATGGTGTGAGATGACCCCAATCAACACTATGTGACTCCGCCACTGAATATAAGACCATTTTTAACGCGGCGTCAGAGGGGTCCCGTCAGACGCGCTGGCAGTGGGTGACGCCCCCTGACGCCCCTAGTGGGGCGTTACGGCTGACGCGGGAGGGGCGTCAGTGAAGTTTTTCACGCGTGGGTGAGGCAGCGTCAGGAGGACGTGACGGCTTCTGATTGGCTGGAAATTTAAGCCGTTGGGTAACGACTATATTTGATTTTTTTTCATTTTTTTTTTAAATTCTATTTATTTTTATCTATATAAACCCATCCATTCTACACTTTTAACACACAATTTCTCTTTATTTTTCTTTGAATTCTATCAATTAAATCATACAATTTTCTCTCATCATCAATTATTTTTCTTTCATGGCATCGTATTTACTTAGTTTCGATTCCGATTCGGAAGACGAGCGTATTATTGCACTAATTCAACATTTAGAAGATGATGATGACGAAGTCGAATCCGATCGTGTTCCAAGATCACGAATTTATATTCCAAGAAATCGTGAAGAAGCTGCATAAAACTTATGGAAGGATTATTTTAGTGACACGCCCGTGTTTCCGCCATTTAAATTTAAAAGGCGTTTTCGTATGCGGATTGAACTATTTCTCCGAATATCGCAAGGTATTTGTAATTTCGATTCTCATGATACTCCCGAGCATTTTAGATTTTTTAGGGAACGTTTTGATGCTATCGGTCGGCCGACTTTTACAATATTGCAAAAAATGACTTCGGCTCTACGCCAATTGGCGTATGGAACTGCCGCCGATATGTTTGATGAATATTTAAAAATGAGTGAGCAAACCTCAATACTTTGTTTAGATAACTTTTTTAAATGTATTATTACATTATACAAAGAACATTACATGAGATCTCCCAATGCATACGATGTTCAACGTTTATATAGTAAGCATGAAGAGAAACATGGTTTTAAGGGTATGCTCGGGAGTATTGATTGTATGCATTGGGAGTGGAAGAATTGTCCCGTTGCTTTGAAGGGACAATACACTAGGGGTGACCACAAGAAACCTACCATTATGCTTGAAGCAGTTGCTTCGTATGACTTGTGGATTTGGCATGCATTTTTTGGAATGGCGGGTTCCAACAATGATATAAATGTTTTGAATCAATCCTATGTTTTTGATAAACTTAAAAAGGGAACATCTCCACTAGCACAATTTGAGGTAAACGGTAATCAGTACACAAAAGGCTATTACTTAGCTGACGGTATATATCCTGACTGGGCTACTCTAGTCAAAGGTTTTGCGAGTCCGACAGATGATCCAAGGATTAAGTTTACTAGGTTTCAAGCTAGTGCCCGAAAGGATGTAGAGAGGACATTTGAGGTTCTTCAAGGTCGATTTCATATTTTAAGGTTAGCAGCACGCATTATGTCGGTAAACAAGATGCGGAGAGTTATGGACTGTTGTATCATATTACATAATATGATTTTGGAGGATCAAGGATTTGCGTTAAGTGATTGGGAGGAAGAGTTCATTACCGAAGATATGGAGAATCGTCCGGAACGGATACCGAATAGAGGACGGGATCAAGACGTTATCATCCGAGAAATAAGAGATAGGATGGTGCACGACCAACTAACCGATGATCTAGTTGAGCATATTTGGAACCTTCCGTCCGCATTCCGCACCATGAATGGTTAAATTTATGTAATGGTTAAATTTTATGTAATGGTTAATTTTTATATGTTTTTTAATTATATGTAATATAATTTGTATGCATAATAAAATAAAAAATAAAAATAAAACTGGTGGGACCTATTTGACACGGGAGGAGCGTCAGGGTTATTTTGGTGTCAGAGGGTGACACTGCCACGTCAGAGGCAGATTGCACTTTTTGGCCAAAAAGTGAACAATCTGCCTGTGACGTCATAGGCAGGGTTAAAAATGGTCTAAATAGATTTGGGTATACTTAAAAACAGATTTTAAAAGTGTTTTGGTGAAGGAATACGAATGAATAAGTACCGAGTAAAATATGACAAATGAAGCACCATTCATTTACATTATGGTAATAACTGATATGTAACAACAATCAAACATAGCACGTCTTAAACAAATGATATGTGAGTAATAATCAATAAAAATAAAAATGTCCAATTAAATTTTGGGGTTATCACCAAAATGACCAAATATTTTTTACCCCTTGCACCAGAGCCCAAAAAAAAAAAATTTGACAAAATGCCCTCGCAAGGCGCAAGGCACCTTGCGACCTTGCGTGTTTGCGTCTTTTCTAAAAAAACTACGGTTAAATGACATTTTTCAACCTGTCACTCCACACTTTCATCCGATTCGCAAACACGCAAATAAAGTCACACAAGCGATTCGCAACAACGCAAGCACAAACGTAAACCCTCTTCAATTACTACTACCAGATTCTCCTCCTTCATCATCTCCACCACCACCTAACCCCTCTTGCTACCACCGTGACTTCTTATACTAGTCTACAAGGGTTTTCACGAAGTATTAGGGTTTTCACGCAAAAGAAATCGGGTTTTCACGAAGTAATCAAGCAAATAATCAAGGAATCAAATTTGCAATGATGGCAAGCACCCAGGTTAGTGATTACTTTGTTGTTTATGTGTGTGTTATCTATTTATTTTATCTTCGATGCGAATTGTATAAATGTGCACACCAACTGCTCGATGAAATGTCTGTTCGAGGTGTATTTGTGTTTAACGAAGTACAACCGTTGTTTTATGACATGCAACTGTATTTTGGGTTATATGTTCGAGTGAAACATACATTAACTGCTCGTAGAATTAGGGAAATTGACCAGACGCAAGACCTAGTTTGCGTGCTTGCGTACGCAAAGCTACTGGACGCAAGGTTGTCTTTGCGTCCTTGCGTGTCCCAGAAGCTTGTCTTTGCGTCCTTGCGATGGTCAATTAAACGGACGCAAGTTTTATCTTGCGTTCTTGCGTCCTGTTACTTTCTGCTGATTTTATTGTTACTTATGCAGGGATTTGTGGAAGGAAAGTTAACGATGAAGAATAAGTTGAGCGTTATAGGGGATGTGAAGAAGGTCATGACTGAGAATCAAATTAAAAAGTTTAAAGAAACGTGTTTCGGTCCATGGTTAGATCTAGAATACTTTGGTAATGATCCCGGGCTTGTACATTGCATGCTCCAACGGAAGAGTGTGCGGCCGGATAGACTAGATAATGTTAAGTACCCCGATGAGCATGAGGATATATGGTTTCATTTCCAGAACAATTTTTCGATTAGATTTGGTTGCCGTGAATTTTGTCTTGTTACGGGTTTTTTGTTTAGTAGCCGGACGGACATGGCACATTACATCCCGAAGAATTATGACGTCCAGACCGCACCTATTAGACGACGTTTATTTAAGGGTTTTAAAGATTCTCAAAATGTTTTGATTAGTGATGTTGAAAAGATGCTTTTAAAATCTGATCACAGCCGTATTAGTGACGATGATGTGGTGCGATTAGCAAATATCTTGATTGTAGAGAGAGGTTTTATGGGTAAACAAGGGATCCATGTTGTGAATAAAAAGTTTTTATGGCTAGTCGAAGAGTTATCGCGTGTTAATCAGTACCCATGGGGGTCTCGTATTTGGGAGCCAACTTACGAAGCGGTTAGTGAAGGTTTTGTTATTCGTGAAAGCCAATTAGAGAGTGGAAAGGCGTACACTTTGGCGGGATTTATGTGGGCTTTCAAGGTAAATGGTTGAACATTTGTTATTTAATGTTAATATTTAAGATATAACATAAATTAAATTAATTGTTTTTTTATTTGTAGATTTGGATTCTCGAGTCTTACCGTCGTACCATTAAACCGTTTGCAAAAAAGACTGACAAGAATGGAGTACCGAGGGCTCTTTTTTGGAAGCGTTCATCTGCCGAGTCATTTGGAATGTCTGAATACCTTAAACTCCTACATATTCAGGTTAGTTACATTTTTAAAATGTTAGCCTATCCTAAATTGTTGCATAGTTTATCTGTTATCTGTTAACAGACAGGTTCTGTTATGGGCGTAAGGTATCCCTTGCGTCCTTGCGTGTGTTTTTATGTAGACGCAAGGTATACCTTGCGTCCTTGAGTGTTTTTTTGTTCTTCAACGCAAGAGTTGTTTGCGTCCTTGCGTACGCGGTAAACTTTTATCTGTTTACATACAGGTTCTGGTATGGGCGCAAGATGTAACTTGCGTCTTTGCATGGGTTTTTAGGTAGACGCAAGGTCTACCTTGCGTCCTTGCGTGTGGTTTTGTTCTTCAACGCAAGAGTTGTTTGCGTCCTTGCGTACATGTAAACTGTTATCTGTTTACAGACAGGTTCTGGTATGGACGCAAGGTATCACTTGCGTCCATGCGTGTGTTTTAAGGTAGACGCAAGGTGGACCTTGCGTCCTTGCGTGTGTTTTTGTTCTTCAACGCAAGAGTTGTTTGCGTCCTTGCGTACACGGACGCAAGCTTTTCTTTGCGTCTTTGATTATTGGTTTCTGCTAATATTCTTATTTGATAATTATTTAATATGAATAATTAATTGTAGGATGAGTGTCCCAAGAAAAAGAGACCTTTTCGTGGTCTGCAGCCAACTGAAACAGAGCAGAGTTGTCAATGGTGGATTTAGAGTGACGTGTACTTTAGAGGAGGAAAGGTACCAGAAGATGAGATCGAGGTTGAGGTCCAGGATGATGAAGTTGATACAGATGATCCAGTTGTTGATGGGTCTGAGCAGACACACCACAAGCATTCAACAGGAGATGTTCATACAGAGGGCCTTCACGATGTACACAATTTACATCGTATGTTAGAGTTGTTGACAAAGCGGGTGGACAAACAAGAGAAAGACTTAATTGATTGCAAAAAACTTGTTATGCAACACGAAGAACTTTTATCGCAACAACAACAACAATATCAGGTACATTGAATTGAATTGATTTATGTTGATTTATTTATTATTATTTTGGTATTAATTGAATTGATTTATTGATTTATTTATTACTTATGTTATTTATTGTGTTTAGGATGATGATATGTGTTTCAATCGATCTTTGTCTGATAATGAGACTGAAAGGCCGTCTCCAATGCACATTCGACGTGGAATCAGAGAAAGAAAGCCAACTGGTGTATTAAGGTCCCCATTCACAACACCTGGGTACAGAAAACCCATTGAGAAGGTACAGCCCAGCAAATTAAAATAGTTGTATGTTAAATTATTGCAATAAACAATGGCTATTTAAGGTTGTTTTCTGTTACTGTCACGGACGCAAGACATGCCTTGCGTCCTTGCGTGTCGCAAGAGTGTTCTTGCGTCTTATCTTCTAGGCACGCAAGGTTGTACTTGCGTCCTTGCGTGGGTTTGTCGCAAGGTTGAGTTTGCGTCCTTGCGTATGTTTGTTTACTCTGTTGTTTATGTATTTTACTCAGTTGTCAAAAGATGTGATTGAGAAAGTGGAAAGCATGAATGCTGTAAAGTTAGGGACTGAAGAAGATCAAGGTCAACAACAAATTAATGAGGATGTGGTACCCATGGACACAGATGCAGCAGCAGAGGTGAGTTTGGCTGGCGCAAACCATCATTTGCGTCCTTGCGTCCGTTATCTTTTAGGCGCAAGGTTGTGCTTGCGTCCTTGCGTGTGGTCTATTCCACACACGCAAGATTATGTTTGCGTCCTTGCGTCTGTTTGAATTAATTTATATTAACCTTGTTTCCCATAATTATTGTAGGTTAGTGTTGATAAGCAGCCTGTTAAAGTGAGTAAGAGAAAAAGAAAGGAACAAGACTGGGCTACTGAGGAAGAAATTTGGGGGATGATTGACAGGTTTATAAATGATCAAGGAACTCTCCAACCACCGCCACCTAATGCCTGGAGAGATGGTAGAAAGCATGCAGGTCCAGCAAAAGATCCAAAGACAATGATTGAGAGCAAGCAAGAGACGCGTTGCATGTTCATCTTTCAAAATGAGCAATTCATTTTTATAAATCAAGACTTTTGGCTTCGATTACTGGCATTAGGGCATTCTGGTTATTTGGATAACTTGGTAAGTTTGTAAGTTTGTTATTTTGTTATTCTTTTGTTAATTTTATATAATTTTATACAATTTATAAATTTTACTAAGGTTACACTGTATATGTTAACTTGTTATATTTATAGCACATTGACGGCTGGGCTACATTTCTGTTGAGATATCGTCAGAGATTTCTCCCCCGAGCCAGTCAAGTTTATGCCACTCCTGAGTTTCCAGCTCAGGTGCTTAAGGCTAGTTCTAGATGGACTATTATGCCACTGGGATTCATGAACATGTTTGAGAGGTTCAAAACTTATTTTGACAATACTCAGAAGGAGGTGGGCACACAGGAGGAATCTACAACAGATGGAGAGGGAATTATTGGCCAAAATCCTCCAGATTACATGTACTTAATTGGACTTGGAGACGGTAGTGTTGACCTATATCCATCTTGGGCTGACTGTGATCAGGTAAACACAAGAATTTTTACAGAAATTTTTGTTCTGGAGCAGACGCAAGGACATTCTTGCGAGCTTGCATCTTTGTTACTGGACGCAAGTTCTCCCTTGCGTCCTTGCGTGTCAATGTCGCAAGGTCAACCTTGCGGCTTGCGTGTGTTTTGGAAACGCAAGGTTTATCTTGCGTCCTTGCGTCCCGTTGTCGCAAGGTTCACCTTGCGTCCTTGCATAAGTTTTGGGTTTTCGCAAGGTTTATCTTGCGTCCTTGCGTCCTTGTTCAACCTTGCGGCTTGCGTGTGTTTTGGAAACGCAAGGTTTATCTTGCGTCCTTGCGTCCCATTATCGCAAGGTTAACCTTGCGTCCTTGCGTAAGTTTTGGGTTTTCGCAAGGTTTATCTTGCGTCCTTGCGTCCTTGTTTTGTTTTAACCTTTCTGCCTGTCTGTTACAAGTCTTGATCCCATTACATTTTTGGAAAGAAGAACATTTCCTGCTGCTTCAGTTGAAGTTAGAAGAAATGAAGGTTTTTGTGTACGACAGTTTACCCGGACATGTCAGTGAAAAAAAACTTGACGAAGTTTTCAAGAGTCACCTTGCCAGTGTACTTGAAGGCGATTGACTATTTTAACAAGACGCAAGACTCCCAAATTGTTGGATACTATGAAAATAAAGAGAGTGTGGAGTTGATGATTGAACCTGGTCCCGTTGTGCCAATCCAGACTGGTGGTCATGGTGATTGTGGGGTTTGGGTGTGCATACATATGGAGAGGATTATTTATGGAAGGGAGGAGGTTGACAACATTGGAGATGCTAAAAAGGCTGCAGAGCAGTATAGAAACAGAATGGCAAGAACGTTTTTTCGTGCACGTTTTGATACACAAGAACCGCCGCCACCAACTCCACCAGTAGAGATTCAGGTTGATTGATACATTGTAGCTAATAGATAGCAGGTCTTGTATGCAAATTTGGTGTAAATAGGTTGCTGGTAAATTCACTTTTGCAACAGTTGTATTTGACACCCCACGCAAGGACGCAAGCTTATGCTTGCGTACGCAAGCTTAGATTTGCGTCCTTGCGTGTATATATTTTTCGTACGCAAGGAATGCTTTGCGTCCTTGCGTGTGTATACTTTCATCATCTTGCGTACGCAAGCGAAGCCTTGCGTACGCAAGCGAAGCCTTGCGTACGCAAGCGAAGCCTTGCGTACGCAAGCGAAGCCTTGCGTACGCAAGCGAAGCCTTGCGTACGCAAGCGAAGCCTTGCGTACGCAAGCGAAGCTTTGCGTACGCAAGCAAAAGCCTTGCGTAGGAAATCAAAGCCTTGCGTGTTTTGTAAAACAAATTACATTTATTACATAAAATAACACAGTAGGTACCTAGAATACAAGGGAAATACAACAATACATTACAACAAACGAAATCCAACAATAAGTTAAAAATAAAATTGACATTCCAAATGCGATAGTGTTACTAATTATCGCTCCCTAAATTGCACGTTGCATAAAACTGAGACTGATATGCCTTAAAAGCTTCAGCATCTGTGGCCTTCTCCTTACCCTTCTTCGATTTTGGGGCCGATGTTTTTACTACTCTTTTAGAAGTTGATTCACCTGTTCGGTCATAAGAAGCTGTGCACGTATCCCTACCATGACCTGGTTCTTTGCAACGAGTGCAAGTTCTTACGATTTTTTCAGTATCTTCACCCTTCGACGGAATACGTTTTGTACTTTTAGGGCGTCCAGGGGCTCTTTTCTCCTTAATGGGAGGGTTTACAATTTGTAAAACGCCGGGCGACGGATACGACCATTCTGACCGATGGGGCAAAGGAAGGATGTGTTCAAAATACGTATTTATATAAGTTTGAGTTGTGAACCAGTGTGATACAAATTGAGTAACATCCTCCACGCCGAAAAGTCGTGCTGCTGCAATAACATGACCGCAAGGTATCCCCGATAACTGCCACTGCCCACATGAACATACTTTATCGTCGAGATTAACCATTCCATTTTTTCTGCCATCTCGCACTTCTATTAGATTGTTTGTCGATGGAATTGCTTGCCATCTTCTAGATTTTCTCGTCCTCTTGCCTAGTTTACGTTCAGCATATGGGGTAACCGTTGAAGTAAGACTAACCGACTGGTTGCGATGTTTGAAATACCAATCTTGTACTGAAGCGCGAAAAAACTCAAACAACATGCAAACAGGTAGTTTTCGAGCATGTTTGGATAGTGCGTTAACAGACTCTACACTGTTGCTAGTAAGGTATGAATACCTAACATGTTCAGCTCTACTTCTGGACCATTTGTGGAAACCAACTTGTTCAAAATAATTGTAAGACGCTCTCAATCTTCTTCGAAATACACTAAGATGATCCTCAAAATCCGACCCACGGTAAGCTTTCACCATTTTCCAATAATGCCATTCAAAATATTTGAATTTGTTAGATTTAGTCTTGATGCTTCCAAACAAATGACGTGCGCAAAAACAGTGAAAGGCTTCAGGAAACACAGTTGAAACACCATGTGCTATTGAAGCAGCACGATCAGAAATAAAAGTAAGCTCTGAAATACGATCACTCATACCACAACTCATTAAATGATCTCTTAGGTTGCCTAAGAACCATGACCAAACCTCGTTTGTCTCGCCGCCACCAATTCTGTAGGCCAATGGCAGAATTCCATTATTGCCATCCATCGCAACGGCAACTAAATTTGTCCCCGAGTACCCTGCCTTCAAATGCGCACCATCGACGATGATTACCGGGCGACAATGTTGAACAAATGATCGAAACTACATAGATTTTAGCAGGTCAAAAGTGTTCAATTATAATAAGGTCAATTATAAGTTAAAAATGAGAGAGATTATCGATACTTACAACTACGCCAAGGGAATAGTAACACATCAAAAATCTATCTTCTTTGTCGGTGACCAAATTACTTACGCTTCCCGGGTTGTGGATCCTAATGTTATATAGGTAAAGGGGAAGCATTCGGAACGAGTCCTCAGCACTGCCATGAAGCATCTGTAATGTATGACATTTAGCCCTCCATGCTTGGTTGTAAGATATGCTGACACCGAACCGTTGTCCTATATCCGCACGTATATCATTTGATTTGTATTCCCGGTTTGCAGACTTGAAAGAATCCACAAGCATACTACCCAACACCTTTTTGGTAGCATGTTTATTGTTTCCCATAATTAGTGTGCGTGAGCATGTGTGTACGTCATGCAATTTCTTTACCATAAAGTTTTCAGTGTTCCGTATTTTGTAAGCACTAATTTTCCATTCACAATTTGGCAACACACAATTAGCGGTGTATCGAGATTTGTCCGTCTTTACAGGCTTAATTTGGAAGTTTTCTTCAAGACATTTTGTAAATAGAGTGTTTATGAACTCGGCCTTGTTCAAAAAAGTTTGACGAACTTTAATTAAATCTGATACCCTATACATGGTTGGTGTTTGTGTCGTAAATTCAGGCTCTTGCTCTTTCTGACTCAATAGAGGTGGCATATTCCAGAATAAATCTTGCTTTTCTTCTTCATATTGATCTTCTTCGTCTTCGTCTTCGTCTCCGTCTTTTTCTCCATCTGAATCACTAGATGCGACAACAGATATCTCAAACGGGTGGTCTCCTTCTTTAATTTTACATACGTTTTCAACACCATAGTTAAACATATCAAACTCTTCAGTGTTTGGAGGTGGCATTTCAGGCTCTCCCGCTTCTAAATTATGAAGGTTTGGTTCAGTGACTTGTGTTGAGTGTGTTTCTGGGTTTGGTTGTGGTTGGAGTGTTTCTGGGTTTCGTTGTGGTTGGTGTTTTTCGTAGTTTCGTTGTGGTACGTGTGTTTCTGGGTTTCGTTGTGGTAGATTCATTCGTACTTTCTCAACAACATAAATATCAATCGGAGCATTTACAATTGCATATTGTAAGAACTCTTGAAAGTCTTCATAATCATCCGTAATATCAAAAACATGGTTATTATAAATGTATCTCATTGAAACAGGTGAATTGGGTGGCATTTGTATTTTTTTAAGAACATTTTTTAATAATATTCTCTGATTCATTAGTTTTACAGGTGCAACAGGTAGTTTTAGCCGAATTCTAAAACAATCTTCGGGTAAATACTTGGGAATGTTGTTAATATACTCAAAAGAACCCCCACAACATATATGAACAACAAATTATCTTCATTAACACAATTCATAAATATTTAGGTAGTGAAAAAATGCTTGAAAATGTACCTTGTGTAGCCAATAATCACTGAAATTCTTTTGGAATGAGTTGTTAGAAAATGATAAATTTCAAGTTCCCGGGACATTCTTTATATAGGATCGAAATTCTATCCATGAAAATCTAGAAAATCTAATGAAATCTTATCCTGAAAATCCTTTCCTGATAAGATAAAGGCGCAAGGACGCAAGGACGCAAGGACGCAAGGAGGATTGCGTACTTGCGCCAGTGTGTACGCAAGGTACCTTGCGCGGGCGTTTAAACATGTCATTTAACCGTGATAAAAATTAAAAGAATACGCAAGGACGCAAGAAGGCAAGGTCGCAAGGTACCTTGCGCCTTGCGAGGGCATTTTGTCAATTTTTTTTTTTTTTGGGCTCTGGTGCAAGGGGTAAAAAATATTTGGGCATTTTGGTGATAACCCCTTAAATTTTACATGCTTAGTGATAAAACAAATCGGATATATGGAGTATCATCTTAGTGTTAATCAAATGTTTATAGATCAATTCATTTTAAAAGTAATAAGAATACTACTAATAGAGTTATACACCTTCTTATAATAATAATAATATATATATAAATAAAATATAAAGATATACATTATAAATATAAAAATAAATAAAGTATATATGTTTAATGAAAATACAAGTGAATAAACTTAATTTTGTTTAATACATGCTAACTTAATTTAACAGTATGATGTCTATTTAAGTCATTCTATCAAATAAGTGTTGGATACACTGATTTTTTTCAATCACTCAAAAGATTAATTATTTGGATATTACTATGTCAAACTGCTGATTTAAACACCATTGTCCATTGGTCTATAACATGTTTTGTTATAACTAATTTTTTTGATTTTAATTATTTCAAATGCATAATCAATTTTATAAACGCTGATCCAAATACCACCTTAGTAATACCACCTTAGTAGATCTAAAGTATAGGAATATTTATAAACCACAACTTGCAATAACAATAATAGCAAGTTTATCCTGATTAATACCTAACAGCAATAAACTAAGTTTCAACAAAATTTTAGTAAATGAATAAATAGGGAAATTATGTACATATCTATTTTGTTGTCTTTATTAAATTTTATTATTTTAGTTCTAGTTGTCGATTGACGACTAATTAAGGTATCATGTGTTGTCTTTACTTTATTACTATCTAGTTGAGATTGCATTATTCCATGTTCGAATTGTAATGCGTATTGATATCGGATTTTACCTCACACGATTAATTTTTTCATGTGGAGGGTGGCATAAATATACTCCCGGCTAGACTTAATCCTTCGGCTTAGGTGTCTCGAGATTGATAGGATTGAATGTATGAATGCCGTTGAATCCTTAGACCATCTCTTGTTCGAATGTTGTTTTGCAAAGAGCTTTGGCACAAGGTTTGTATGTGGTTAGAGCTTCAGATCCCTCAATTTTCATGTTGGAATGAATGGGTAGAGTGGTGTAACGGATGGCATATTCAATCGGCGAGGATATACAAGGTTTCCGCTAGTGGCTTGCTTATTTTGGTATATTTGAAAGACGCAGAATAATATGTTACTATTAGTTAAGAAAAAGAACAAGTTATAATCTTTAAATGCATTGAATGCTTTCACATTCATCATAACCTAGAAAACGAAATTGATGATTAAGGGTTCACAAATAGTGTATTTTATACAAAACCTTATTTCAATAATCTCATCGTATGTGTGAAGGAGGGTATATTAACAGCATGTTGTTAGTAGCAGCAGCGGTAGAGGTGCTAGGAGCAGTAGCGACGATGTTGTTGGTGGCAGCGGCGGGGGCGGCGGTCTTCTTTGTTTATGATCTATGGTCGAGGTTTTAGAGTATAGGGTATAAGGTTTAGGGTATGGGGTTTAGGGTATAGGGTTTAGGGTTTAGGGTCTAGTGTTTATGGTTTAGGGTCTAGGGTTTATGGTATAGGGTTTAGGATTTAGGGTCTAGGGTTTCGGGTTTAGGATCTAGAGTCGAGGTTTTAGGGTATAGGGTTTAGGGTCTGGGGTTTAGGGCATAGGGTTTAGGGTTTAGGATTTAGAGTATAGGGTTTCGGGTTTAGGATCTAGGGTCGAGGTTTTAGGGTATAGGCTTTAGGTGAAGCGACCCATCCTAATCCATAAGGACGAATACAATAACATATGATTACATCGCGAGGTATTTGACCTCTATATGATACATTTTACAAACATTGCATTCATTTTTAAAAGACAAACTTTCTTTACATCGAAAGTTGACAGCATGCATACCATTTCATAATACATCCAACTATAATTGACTTAGTAATAATCTTGATGAACTCGACGACTCGAATGCAACGTCTTTTGAAATATGTCATGAATGACTCCAAGTAATATCTCTAATATGAGCAAATGTACAGCGGAAGATTTCTTTCAAACCTAAAAATAAACATGCTTTCAAGTGTCAACCAAAAGGTTGGTGAGTTCATTAGTTTATCATAAACATTCATTTCCATCATTTTAATAGACCACAAGATTTCATATATTTAATTATACACGTAACCCGAGTACAAAATAACGAGCGTAACCCGCGAATTAAAAATCATTCATATGGTGAACGCTTGATAACCGACTTAACTTTAATGCATAGAATATCCCCAAACAGAACCTCTCGTCTGTATAATAATAATAATCTCGAAGTACTAAAGCATCCGTACCCCGGATGAGACTTGTCGAGGTCCATAGAT